>NC_050573.1:139159460-139509460 GCF_011100635.1 Trichosurus vulpecula | reverse complement strand
CCATTTTTTCATTCCTTTGGTTCTGTTTTATAATATCTTGATTTCTCATAAAGTCACTAGCTTCCACTTGCTCCAATCTAATTTTTAAGGTAGTATTTTCTTCAGTGGTCTTTTGGACCTCCTTTCCCATTTGGCTAATTCTGCCTTTCAAGGCATTCTTCTCCTCATTGGCTTTTTGGAGCTCTTTTGCCATTTGAGTTAGTCTATTTTTTAAAGTGTTTTTTTCTTCAGTATTTTTTTCTGTATTTTTTGGGGTCTCCTTTAGCAAGTCATTGACTTGTTTTTCATGGTTTTCTCACATCATTCTCATTTCTCTTCCCAATTTTTCCTCTACTTCTCTAACTTGCTTTTCCAACTCCTTTTTGAGCTCTTCCATGGCCTGAGACCAGTTCATGATTTTCTTGGAGGCTTTTGATGTAGGCTCTTTGACTTTGTTGACTTCTTCTGGCTGTATGTTTTGGTCTTCTTTGTCACCAAAGAAAGATTCCAAAGTCTGAGACTGAATCTGAGCACATTTTTGCTGCCTGGCCATGTTCCCAGCCAACTTACTTGACCCCTGAGTTTTTCGTTAGGGTATGACTGCTTGTAGAGTAGAGAGTACTGTGTTCCAAGGTTGAGGGGATGCACTGTTGTTTGCAGAGCTATTTCTATACAACCAGGTCTGCCACAGCAACACTCCTCCTTCCCCAAGAACCGCTAACATGGACCTGACTCAGATCTTAAGCAGGCTCTGCACTCCCGCTCTAACCTGCCACTTAATTTCCCCCACCAGGTGGGCCTGGGGCCAGAAGCAACTGCAGCTGTAGTTCTGTAGCTGCACCACCCCCTCTGTCTCCTGGGCAGTGGCCGAACCTCAAACTCCTTTCACTCCCCGCAGCTTTTCCCACTAACCTTCTCTGTTGTCTTTGGTGTTTGTGGGTTGAGAAGTCTGGTAACTGCCACAGCTCACTGATTCAGGGTGCTAAGACCTGTTCCGCCTGGCTCCCGTTCTGGTTGGTCCTGCCACCGCCCATGCTGGGTTCCGCTCCCCTCTGCTCCCAGCTCCGTGCACTATAGACCTCACCCAGCAACCATCCAGGCTGTTCTGGGCTGGAGCCTGATTCCCTCTGCTATTTTGTGGGTTCTGCAGTTCTAGAATTTGTTCAGAGCCATTTTTTACGCAAGTCCCTGCTTTCCAGCTGCCATCTTCTCATACCTATTTCTTAAACCTATATTCAGTAAGTTCATGTTTTATCTCCCAAAGAGATTGTCACCTTCTTAGGAACAGGAAGTGCTTCACTTTTGACCTTGTATCATCAGTACCTAGAACAATGGAGCACATAGTAGGCACTTAATAAATGCTTTCTGGTTGATTAAGTAATAGCTGGCATTTATATTAGCACTTTAAATTTCTAAAGTTCTTTACCTCTGTTATCTCAATTGATTCATAAAACCTCTGGAAGTAGATATTATGATCTCCATTTCCTAGATAAAGAAACTGAGGCTCAGAGAGTTTGAGAACCCATGGTCACATAACCAGTAAGTATTAGAATTTGAGGCATTTCAGACAAATTTTAAAGATAGACATATCTATTCAATACCAAATGATACTACCATCTCTTGAAATTAAGGGCTCTCCTCATCCTAATGCAGAATGATTTACTTCATGTGTTTGGAGGGCCCTCATGTAGAAAAAGGTTTAGACCAGTTGAGTGCAGACCCAGAGGGAAGAACTGGGAGCAGGGGGGAAAATATAGAAAGAGATATAGGCTCTAGGTAAGAAAATAAACAAACTTCTTAACAAGGAGAACTGTCCTCAAGTGTAACCTGCCTTGAGGTGTTAATGTGATTAAAGATCTTCCCCACCCATTCATCTCATTAACATGTCTCAGGTGGAGCTAGTTAAGGAAAGCTTGATTAGGAGAGGCTTGTTTGTAAGAAGGCCCAGATGCTTTTGCTAATTAAGGTCAGTAGGGTTGTGAAGCCCTCAGGCTCTAAAAAAGGGTATATATACTCTGAGGGTAGCCGTTAAGCCCTCTCTCTCAGAATTTAGGGAGGAAAGAAGGCAGGCAAGCAGACAGCTAGGATTTGTGAGTGAGTGTTTATGGGAAGGCCCCAGCAGAGGGGAAGGTTATGGGATTTTTTGGCTCCCTGCAGTGATACTGTGTTTAAAGTTCCTTGCTGTTATGATAAAGGGGGCTTACTGGTTTTGGGGATATAATTACTGGTATGTTAAATTGGAGTTATTGGTTTGGGTATTTGATCCTCTGGTGTCTGCATAAATGTTTTACTTCTTCTGCCTTCTATATGGAGAGTCTCTTATATAGAACTATACAGGCATATTCATGGTCACCATCGATATTGTGACACTTGCTTTGATGATTCACGTGAGGTCTTCTAATTGTAGGATTTTAGTACCTTCAACAAGTTAGACTTGTTATAACAAGGAATTTTTAATCAGCTGAAGTCCTCCTTCAAAGCAATCCATGCATCTATCAATAAACTCTAAACTTTACACAATTTCCAATGCCTGGAAGAATATTCTTTTTGCTCTAGTGAGATGCAGTTAAAAGAGAACCTGGTTTCAAATCCCAGCTTTACTACTTACTACCTATTTTAAAGCAATTTTAATAATTTCTCTCCCTAAAGTTATCATTCAGTTTTCCAGCTCGGATTGTGTAAGGTATGGTTCACTATACATTTCTTTAGTTTTGTAATCTACAGCCAAGCATCTGGGGTATATTAAGCACATTCTCTCTCCATTAGGGCATGTGGGCAAATACCAGCCTTTCTTGGTCTAGGTGTTCTTATATATAAAACAAGAAGTGTGTAGGCCAGATCTCAGGCTTTTTCCAGCTCAAAAGCCTATGGTCATATGATCCTATGAATAGGATAGAATACAGACTCCTCTTTTTAGCTTTGAAGTCCTAGACAACCCAGCCTCAACCACTCTTTCCAACCTCACTGTATATGACTGCCCCTCCCTTACTCTGTGTGATCCAGACAAACTGATCTCTCTCTTCCTCACTCATGACTCTCCCTGTCCCTTCTTTGTGCCTTTTCGTTAGCAGTATCCCATGCCTAGAGTACTTCTGCCTCAAAGAGTCCTTCTTTTTCTTAAAGATGAATCTTAGGCACCATCTTTTATATAAAGCCTTTCCTCACCATAACTGCTCATGCCCTCACTACCTTGTATTTGATTAACTACATTATACATAGTAACTTAGTCTAGATGTGGTATATATTTCATGTATACCTATCTCCCTCATATAAGCTGCAAGTAAGGTTTGTTTTGTACTTCTGTCTCAAGCATGTGGCTCCGTTCTTAGCATTTATCAGGTATAAAGATGATTGATTGATTGGGCATGTGTTCTAGAAACATTCTGGGTTCCTCTTCAATATAGTATATTTTGCTCCTTAACATTTTTAAAACTGCTCTGGATGACTTTTTCAGATTTTGATGATTGAGCTAGGCACAAGTAATTCACTTTAATTTAACTTTAGCAAACATTTATTAAGCACTTACTGTGTAACAGGCACAGGGCCAGGTGCTGTATACAAAAACAAAATATAGTGCCAAAAGGATTTTTTTCCTTCAAAAAGTATCTCCTGTTAAATCTTATAAATTTTCACTTTATCTTTCCATTGCCTTCTTGACCCATCTTACTATGTTGATATTGCCTTGATTTTATCCTAGTACTGTATTATCTCTCCTTTTATTATACTTGCTAATATTGCAGAAGCAGAAAAAAAATATAATTTATACCTTAAGCATCTATTTAGGCATGGACTTGACCATACTCAGTAGGAAGATGATTTTTCACTCCTATTTTAAAAGACAAATGGCAATCAGGCTTTAGGATATAGCGTTATGCAATGATGATGGGAGACCTCAAGTGACAGTCAATAAGCATTTATTTAATGGAGATACAAAGATAAAAAATATAACAAATAGATGGTTATGAATATTCAACCTGATAATAGGATTTAGATTTCTGAATAACAGCTTAAAACATAAGAATGACAGACTCTTAGTTTAGGCAAGACCTAAAAAGGGATGGTATTTTATTCATTCATTCATTCATTTATTTTTATCCAGTGCTTGTAGATATAATCAAAGAGGGTTTATATTGAATGGGTCAGGTTGGGGACTGGAGAATGAACTCTTTCTATGTATACCAGGCCAGATAGACAAGAAATTATCGACTATTCATTAAGCACTCAGTATATGCCATGAACTGTGCTAAGCACTGGAGATACACGTAGGACAAAAAAGAAAGAGAGTCCTTTAAGAAGCTTACATTCTTATGGAAGACAGCAAACAAAAGGCAGATGAAAAGGGAGTGGGATGGGGAAGGTTGCCTGTATTGGGGATGATGCCAAAGTTTAGAAAGTTAAAAGTAAAGCCAAGTTCGGGAATGAAGGTTATCTGGCCTTGTCTTCTTCCCCAAATATAGATCCTGGAAGGAACTCACCAATGAGAGAAGGGGATAGCATGGTGGAGATATATTCCATAGCTATACTGTCAGAAGAAGATAAAAAATGTAGACACTCAGAATGAACAAAAGACAGAATCTAAGCAAGGAACCCAAGAGTAAAGTCCATGCATGGCCTCACATTTTTATATACAAAGGTTAAGAATCAAGATTCTAATGGAAGGGTAAGAATTTGAACTCAGAGATATCGCTGAGACTTGTTAGGATGAGTTTCATACGCTGACAGGGTTATTCAAAAGTTAAATGATAGATGAAAGGGAAGGCTGCAAAAGTCTCTAATATATATGTATGTGGGTATATATACATACCTAAATACAGATAGATAGGTAGATAGATAGATAGATAGATAGATAGATAGATAGATGGATGGATGGATAGATAGATAGATAGATAGATAGATAGATAGATAGATAGATAGGCAGGCATCTGAATTAATCCAAGGACACAAAACAGGTACTTTATTATGGAGAACATTTGAATGAAAAAAATTTTTAAGGAGAACTAAAGGCAATTTTATTATTGCAAAGGATTCCACACCATCTAGACTGACAGAGAAAATAAATGAGGAGTCTGAGAAATAGGACCAGTGTGGCACTAAGGTCAGTCAGTCAATAAGCATTTGCTAAGTGCATGCTATTTGCCAGTCACTGTCCAAAGCACTGGATATATGGGGAAAAGAGAAAATATGGACCTTATCCTCAAAGAGCTCAAATTCTAATGGGGAATTCACATGCAAAGAACAGTGTACATATAGGACATATAAAGTTTAAATAGGAGGTAATCTTAGAGCACTAGTAGTAGGGGAGAACAGGAAAGGCATCTTGCAAAAGGTAGGATTTGAACTGAGTCTTGATAGAAACCAGGAGGCAGAGGTGAAGAGGGAAAAAAAGTTTATGCGTAAGAGAGAATCAGTGAAAAGGCACAAGGGTCTGCATCATTTATTTAAGATACTTCATATTTCCAACATTAAATAATTGCTAACTATTATTATGAAATACAATCCCACTGTTCATTGAATCATAGAATAAAGGAAGAGGGGTAAAGTATAAGAAGACCAGGAAGACAAGAAGGGGCCAAGTTATAAGAAGCTTTAGAAGACAGAGGATTTTATGTTCGATTCTAGAGGTAATAGGGAGCCACTGGAGTATATTGGAGGTAACTGACATGGAGTATATTGAGGGTATCTGACATGGTCAGGTCTGTCCTTTAGGAAGATGACTTTGGCAGCTGATAGCAAATTAGACTGAATTGGAAAGAGTCTTGAGGTGCAAGACTAACAAATAGGCTATTGCTAACTATCCTTCAGTCTTGAAGTGATGAGGATCTCTATCTATCTATAAGGTAAGTAAACCATGTGTTAATATGACCATTTTTGCAGAATTATAGAATCACAAAATAGGAAAGGACCTCATAAGCCATCTTGTCAAATACCATACCTAGATAAGAATCCCTCCTTGTAAAACACTGGACAGATTGTATATAACAATTGCTTGAATAATTTCAGAGCATAAGACCCTGTTACATCTAGAAGAAACAAAGTTCACACTTGTATAATTCTGATTTTTAGAAAGTTACAGGAAGATAGTGTATTCTTCTGAGATGTGTTGGAAACAGGACAGCAGCCAAAGACTAAAGCCATTTTGGTCCCTTAGTCAATCAACAAGCATTTATGAACTGTTGTGAGCTGCTACTTGTGCTATCATTGTTGGGCATACAATGAAAGAAGCATAACAGTTCATGCCCTCTAAAAGCTTATAGTCTAATGGGAGAGATAGCATGTACTCATAAGTCTATGCAGACTATACACAAATGAGTATATTGCAGTAAATCAATGCAAAATATATACAAAATGAATCTGTTGAATTTTAGGAAAGAATCCACTAGCATTTGGGTGGGTCAGGACAGACTTTGTATAGATAGTGGCATTTGAGCTGAATCCAAAAGGAAGCCAGGGATCCCAAAAGGTGTAAGTGAAAAGGTAGTGTAGTCTAGGTGTGAGAGAGAGCTGGTCTGAATGTGTGGAGGTAGGAAATGGGGCATCATGTATAAGGAACCATGAACAGACCAATATAGATAGATCGCAGAGTTCATGAAGTGGAGTAATATGGAAGTAGACTGGAAAGATAGGAATAGTGGCTGGCTGTAGAGAGATTTTAATGTCTTATACAATAATTTGTAATTGAACCTAAAAGTAATAGGTAGCCACTGGAGTTTGTTGAGAGGGGGAGGGTGTGACATGGTCAGACCTGCCCTTTAGAAAAATCCTTTGGGTGGCTGTGTGGAAGATGGATTGGTATGGGGGAAAGTATAAGGTAAGAAAGACCAAATAGGGAGTAAAGTTGAGGAGTGGTAAAAGCCTGAACTAAGGTGGTGGATATATGAATGGTGAAGAGGCAACATGCAAAATATATTTGGTGATTAAAAAAAAACCTGTAAGATTTGGCAACTGATTTAGTATATGGGGTGGTGAGGAGTCAAAGGTAACATTGAGATTATGAACTTGGATGCCTGGGAAAGTACGGTGGGGACTGCAGAGTAAGAGAGAAGTTCAGAAGATGAGAATGAAGATTATTTTTGTTTTGAAATGTGTTGCATTTGTGGTGTTTAGGAGACATCCAGTTGAAAATGTTCAATAGGTATTTGATGATTGAATATAAGGAGAGTGAGGTTGCCAAATGCAAGAGTATATGGAAAAGAGGAACAAGTCCAGGACAGAATGTTAACATACATAAGGAGTTAGCAGGCTTGACATGAATGACTGAGTGTAGGAGACTGAGGAGGAGTGATCAGAAAGGCAGGAGGGAAGCAATACCACAGAAACCCAGAGAGAAGATAGTATCCAGGAGAAGAGAGCAGTCAACTGTGTAAAATGGTGCATAGAGGTCAAGCATGAGGATTGAGAAGGGATTGTTAGATACAGCAATTACAAATCATTCGTATCTTTGTAGAGAGCAGTATCAAGTGAGTGATAGATCAGAAGCCATGTTGCAGAAGGTTTAGAAGAGTTTGAAAGGAGAAGTGAAGGCATCACATGTAGATGGCTTTTTCAAAGAGTTTGGTTGAGAAAGGGAAAAAAATATAGGGTGGATGATAGCAGGGTTGCTAGGATCTGGTGGGATTTTTTTGTTTGTTTTTAAGATAGAGTGATCTGGATATGTTTGTAGGCAGCAAAGAAGAAAAGGAGTGTCTGAAGTTTTAGAGAGAGGGAATGATCATGATGGGTCCAATTAACTGAAGAAGATTGGAAGGGATAGAATCAAGGGGTACATCTTGTTAATGTAAAGGGCCACTAATAATGAAGGTGGAGAGAATGATAGATTATATCAAGGGACTGTGTGATGATCAGGGCACAAGTGGGAGCTCTAAGCACATAGCTTTGTTGTTGTTATTGTTGGTTTTTCAGTAAATATGAAGCAAGTACCTAATGCTGAAATACTGGGGTGAAGAGATGTTGTAGGAGGATTGAGGAAAAGCCTTTGCACAGAGTGGGGTAGAGGATCACTCAATGAAGAGTAAAAGAGTAGTCTTGCTGCAATGAGAACTCAGTTGGGATTAGATAACATAAATTTAGGGTTGAATGATGTCTTTCTTTCAGCAGCATGTGAGTAGGAATGTGGGTAACTCATAGTTAGACTTTGTCAAGGCATGAGTTTTAGCAGAAAAAGGAACAAAGAATTTAACTATAAAGGATAATGGAGAGTTAAACTGGAATGCCAAGGGAGACTTATTCAGAGATAAGTGAGAAAATTTCAGTGAGCTTGATTGCTATACATACTGATGGATTTGAAAATTCAGGTTCTTAGGATAACATGGGGGAAAGATTTGTATCAACTGGTAAATAATTTTGATTTTGTTTCCATTTTTTCTTTGCCCTATGGAATCTCATAGGGCAACATTTTTAAAGTGTTTTATACTATGAGAAAACTGAGTTTGACAGTTCTACATCTCGGTTTTCACATTATATACCCTTTCCTTCATAAAAGCAATGATTAATGCCTTATTTGTTTCATTTGTAATAAAAAATATTCTTATACAAACTTTAGCACTTTAAATACAATCATCACAATAAAGTAATTCTTTCTGGTGTATTTTGTGTATTCTAGAGTCTTAAATATATTTGTACAACCTGATAGGAAGCAAGCAGATGCTTTAAATAGTCCAGGGAAAACCTGAATCTGAAAAACACCCAAAATCATGTGTTTTAAACTGTCACTATTTGCTAGCATTGTAAGTTTCGAGCAGTATTTCATATTTTCTTAATCTCTCCTTTTCTCTCAAGTTCTTTCTTTTCTTAACTTTCCTCATATCTCGGTTTAGTTATTTTTTCCGTTGATTGAAGGCTTTTTAATGGAATATTTGTAATCACAATTATAAATATTTTAGTAGATTTCACTTAAAGGCACTGCTGACTAATAATTCATATTTTGACAATATGTTTATATTACAAATTTATATCTCCTTTTGGATGACAGAAATAGCACTTATTTTTAATATACTGCTCTATGAAAGTAAAATATAAAAGAAGATAGTAAATCCTAGGAGCAAGGCATAACTTTATTTCATCAAGTAATATTTCAAAATTTAGTAAAACGTTGGGAACTCATAATCATGTTAATATGAGAACTCATATTTATCTCATAGATTAATAATTTAATTGTGACATTTATAAATCTCATTTTAATGGAGATGTGAGCATTAAGTCTTGTACAAAGTCTAAATATCTTCTTTTTCCTTCCAAAATTCTGGAACTGTTTCAGAGTAATTTAAATTCAAATAAAAGTGTGTAAAATATTTTACCATATTAACATAACTTTTTTTTTCATTTTCTTAATGATATTGAAAAAGTTCCAGTGCTTTCCTTAGTTTCCCATAAACATCACTTTTAAATTTAAATACCATCAAAAGGATAAAAATTAATGTTTCATTTACCAAAACTCTCAGAAAACATGAAATCCTATCTTCTGAATTTGCATTTTTATAAATACTTTTAATAACTCTGCAGAAATTTGCTTTGAAAAATTTGAATAATCTTTTCAGTAATGAATTTATATTTCTTTCTGGCTGTTCTTGATTATTTTTATAACAAAATAAGACTAAGACTCAAAAGTGATAATGCTTAAACATTTGCATGGTGGAGGTGTATGTACCAAATAAGAAAAACCTGACAGCTGAAGAAAATCACCTAGAGTTTTATTAATCTCTTTCTTTATCTGTATTTGTGTTGGTGCTCTTTTAGGTGATGAAGAAGGGATCCAGGAGACAGTGGAATCAGATGGGGACACACAATCAGAAAAACCAGGGCAGCTCAGCACTGACACTGATGACTGGGATGGACCAGGTAGGAGAGAGGATTTAAAATGCAAGAAAGTGGCTTTGAAATTCAGAAGATCCTCCCCCCACCCCTCTCATTTATATCTATGCCTGTATGTATATACATATATAGAGATGATAGATACATATAGCTGTATCTGATGCCAATAAATAAGGATGCCCCTCAAACTTTTTCTCGCGATGAAAAATTATTCTTTAAACATGTGCTGTTTAGGGTAAGGAATTAAACAGATAATATGTATTATGGAGTCTGGTCCTGGATTTGTGCCTTTCATTTTAATGCTATATATTACAAAATTATGTGTATATCAGCTTGAGGTTTTGTAGCAATTTTTTTGTTGTTGTAATTGTCATGAGATGAAACTTTTCTTTGCTCTGGTAAAAGCACTGTAAACCCATGTTGAAATCCAAACTGTGTAGGTATTGAACAATACATAAACAGAACAATTCCACAGATATTTTAAGAACTTTGATGATCAGTTTGGAATTTATTCAGATCATTAGATATGCACCTGACATTATCTTGGGAGTTGAAAGACACACTGATGATAGCTTTAGGTTTGTAGATTTGGAGAGATTTTTGTAGCACCAATTTTAATTTCCATCAGTAAGTCCTAGGTTTCATAGGAAAACATCTAATAAGGTCATGAACACAAATGTTCAAAGCAACTCAGGCAACAACATTGTAAGTTAGTTGAAAAATTCCAGATTTAATTTTTAAAATACCAAATCAAAATAATATTATGGAGAAAAGGCTCTGTATGTAACCCAGAATTTTCCAGTTGTAGCAATATTTATAAATAGAGACTATTGTGTAAAAAGGTTTAGGGACAGTGTCTTGAAATTATTTTAACAATAATTCATAATGCAGTACTATTTTTCATTAGGAAATATTCTATATTTCAATCACATTTTCATCCTTGCATGACTTTGCAAATTACTGTATGCTGTGCATGAAGAAGAGAAGAACTCCAGGGGTAATTTTCTGAAACCAGCAGCTGGAAAATATAATGCAAACAAAAATGAAGATGCAGTATATCTGATCATTATGATGTCATTGAAAATGGTGTTAATGATATACACAAATGTTTATATTCTGTACACTGCAGCATTATGCAAAGGCAAGGTTTTGGAATAAAATGTATTACATTTAAAGTAGGATAAGCCCATTTTTGAGCTTTTGAAAGAGCACAGAAATCTTTTCTGGCATGTCTGCTGTCTAAGAAGTCCTTATTTCATAATGCTTCCATTACTATGGTATGGGCAATTTATAACATTTTTATGACAGGAAAAAAGAAAACACTTGGAACATTTACTTCTGTCCTTTTTTAGGTTGCTTTATATTTTTTCAAAATTTCATTAACTTTCATTGCTCTTCATTATTACTATATTGATGTAAAATTAAATGTATGTAACAGAAACATATTTAATATTACAGAAAACATATAAATATTGATACATTTTTTTCAACCTCAGACTTTCTGCACATTTGTTTTCAAGGAAATGCATTTTTAGTCAATGGGATTTTAATTAAACAGACGGAAGTGTTTGTATAAGTGTTCATTTTATCTTCATTGTTGCACATGAATGGGGGTGGTAGTGGTACACACCTTAACTTCAAAATGAGTTGTGGATAGATGAATAGATAGGTAGCAAGAATGCAAATCAATATATTAAGAAATTCCTTCTTTTGGACATTCTAAAATCAATTCTATATTCTCCATAGGTAGTTGAGCAGCAATATATGGAAATGAATATTTGCGCTTCTGAAACAACAAAATCATTATATCCTAGAAAGATATATTGATATCTCTGTATCTTAGTTGTGGGTCAAGCACTATTATTTCATTAGAATCTTTTCTTAAACAGAAATTTTCCTTTTAGTAAGACATTCTTGCTGAGTTGCCTGTCACATAGCATTAATATCTGCCGACTGTGAATAAAAGAAGGAACAGGCTAGCTTGGAACATTTTTTTAAATACTTGAGATGTAAGAATTAGGTATACTGCTGTGCATGGTTATGTGTTTCTTTACCATGGAGTCAGTGAATCTTGTTGTACAAATTTGTCTTTGGAGGGATGTATGTGTTTAAGTGGGTATGGATGTAGGTCTATGTTTATAGTAACAGTGTGCCTAATAACAATAAATGATATGTACTCTATATAGAACTGAATATATAGTTTTGAAACCAACACTAAATTATCCCTGAGAATAAATGCTTAGTTGTGATATATTAGTTCAGAATTTAATTTGTTGTGTAAGCATGCCATAGTTTTTACATGGGCTTGTGAGTGTTTTAAAGTCTCAGTTTTTTAAGATGTGCCCAGAGAGTCAGATACAATCAGTATCAGCCATCATAACAAAATAAATTCCAGAATCATATGAGAATTTGAAAAATAGTAGCAGAGTATTACTCTCTTAGATTGATGAAAATTTGCCTTGTTTTACCCCCTCTAGTGAAATTTCCTGGCTTCACTTGATAGCCCAAAGTTTTATTGCTATTGCTATTTTGCTTTTTTCAAAGCAAGTATTTGGTTTTATAGTTACGAGATAGAAAACAGTGACTATGTTGCATATAATGATCTTCCATATATTTGACCTCATTTAATTGTACCTACCAATACTTCTGAGTCTTTTAATATTTCTTTTATGTTATGACCTATTTACACCTTTAATCTTCTTTGTGACTCCCGTCTGTATTTGGTGGATACTGAGAAAGCAATGTTAGAGTGGACAGGTCACTGAACTCCGGTGAGAGGATCAAGATTTTCTCCTGACAATGTTAATAATAAACTTCAATCTATGGCCATTTTATAGTGTGAAACAGAACTAGATATTGGGAAGGGGGAATGAAATAAACATTTATAAAGAACCTACCATGTGTCAGGCACTCTGTAAATATTATCTCCTTGGATCGTTTCAACAACTCTACAAGGTAGATGTTGTAATTATCCCCATTCTATATTTGAAGAAACTGAGACAAATAGAAGTCAAGTGACTTACCCAGGCTCTCACAGCTAGTAAGTGTCTGAAGCTAGATTTGAGCTCCTGTCTTCCTGATGCCAGGCCTGGTGATCTATACGTTGAGTCACTTAGCTGCCTCTTGGGCAAACGTATGTTAAGTGATTTGCCCAAGGTCACGTCGCTAGTTAAATGTCTGAGGTCACATTTGAAGTCAGGTCTTCCTTGAGTAACTAACCTAGCAGTATGGAAAGGTCATTAAACTCAGCAGAATCATGTGCTGCCCCCACCTCTAACAATAGAGAACTAGGATTTTAGGAAAATCATTTCTCCTTTCTGAGCCACACTATCCCCATCTGTAAAATGAGGGGCTCAGACTCTGATCTCTAAGGTAACTAAGTTAACTCTACTGTTCCATCTTTCTATAATGCTTAATATAAACCTTATATTCCCCTCTTTGAGTTATGCAGCCCTTTGTCTTCTCAAAATCATTAATAAATTACATTATATAGCATCTAACTAATCTCCTGCTCATCTTCCATTAGGATTCCTTGAACATTTTCAGTGATTCATTCCTCCACTGTATCTTCTCATTAAGTCTGATATTTTGTACTTGTCTTTTAAAACCTTTAAAACCCTTTTTTGATTTTTCTTTAAGATCCTAGGACCATTTGAAAGTCATCCATCCCTTCATTCACTGGGCATTTATTGAGCACCTATGACATCAAAGATGCTAGGTTAGACCTTCTTGGATAAGACAAAGGTTTTTAAAACATAGACCTCATCATAATAATCATAACAGTTCATATCTCTATAGATAGCTTTATGATGAATAAAAACATCGCTTTTATGTAGTGAATGGCAAGCAGGTTATAAACAATAATCTTTAATTGCAATGATTGCCATGTGTAGAATATTTTATGGTTTACAAATGATATCACATAAATTATCTCATTGGATACAACAGCCCCACTTGGCCCAACCAAGTACTGCTTATGTGACTTTGGGAATGTCACTTAAACTCTCTGTGACTCGGTTTCCTAATTTCTAAAATGAGACTAGGCCACCTATAAGAACTCTTTCAGCTCCACTACTGAGAGCAACCATTTGAATACTACTTTCCAGTGACTTTATTCACTTACTATTTGGATTTTATAAGCTATAGGCCACATTTAAAAATAGTTTTTAGACTTTTCCCTTCACTGCTTATATTAACAATAATGATAGCTAATAACAGCTGACATACAGCGCTTACTGTATACTAGGCACGGAGCTAAAAGTGCTTTATTTACAGTTTACATCTTGTTTGATCCTCACAACAACCCTAGGAGGTTGGTGACTTTTCCAAGGTCACACAGCTAGTAAGTATCTGAGGCTGATTTTGAACTCAGGGCTTACAGATTCCAGGATTAGTGCTCCATCCGCTGCAGCACCTGTCTGTGTGGTACAATTTAAAGGTGAAACTATGGTGGAAGCATGAAGTAAGAGACCGAATGCTATAGTAGTATTTGCTTTCAGGGGGTCTTTGGAGTATTTCATCATAGCTAACATTTACATAGAGCTTACTATTTGCTAAGCACTGTGCTGAACACTATACAGATATCTCATTTGATCCTCGCAAGAATCCTGGGAGGTAAAATTCACATTTTACAGATAAGGAAACTGAGGCAAAAAGAAGTGGTGCCCAGCACCATACAGCTAGTTAAGTATCTGAGGCTGGATTTGAACTCAGATCTTCCTGACTCCAGACCCAGTGCTGTATACTCTGTGCCATCATCCAGATAGTTAGCAAATCAATCAATCAATCTGAAGGCAAAAGCAAGCACCTTCATTTGAAAGGCACCGTACTCAGCACTAGGGATGCAAAGATAGAAATGAAATATTTAAATTTTCTTCTGTCAAGAAGCTTTTGTACTATAGATGAAGAACATATATATACATATATATACGTATTTATTACATATATGTATACATCTCTCTGTCTCTGTTTTTATTTCTCCCCCCCTCTTCTGTCTTTAGTCTTTTTTTATTTTTTGCCCCAGACATGTGATTTCATCAGTGTAGACTAGCTCATAGAGCACCAGGCCTGTAGTCAGGAGGACCTGAATTCAAATTCAGCCTCAGACACACATTTACTAGCTCTGTGACCCTGGGCGAGTCATTTAGTTGCTCCCTCAGTTTTCTCATCATCCATATAGATGTATGTTTATGTATATAGACATATATTCATGTGTATATGTATCTTAGGTAGCACAGAGCTGGGCCTGTGACCCTGGGAAAGTCATTGAACCTCTGTTTGCCTCAGTTTCCTCATCTGTAAAATAAGGATAATAATAGCATCTGCCTCCTAGGGTTGTTGTGAGGATCGAATGAGACAATCATTGTAACATGCTTAGCATGGTGCCTAGAGCATAGTAGGCAGTATATAAGTGTTAGCTATCATCATTATCCTCACACGGGCATTTTACTTTATTTTAAAATACTCGAAACAAAGGCAAGGTAATGTGTGTGTGTGTGTGTGTGTGTGATTTGTATTTGAACTGCATTAAATATTTCCTTCAGCTCAAAATCTGTCTTCTCCATTACTCTCCGATCTTCCCCCACGACTGGAAACGATCAGGTCACCCTACCTTACTTGACCTCTTGTTACGTTTGGTACCTTTTTTTCTTGCGCAGCGCTGTTAAAAGCTTTCGTGTGGTGATTTACATACTGACTGTGCTTTAACTTTCATGGGACAAGCACTGTGCCCCATGCACATGCAAACAACACCTTGTAAAAAGTAGGCATCTTTGGAATAAAGAACAAGGAAGAGAAGTATGCAGGGATAATATTGCCTCCCTCATAGCAAAGCTGATATAAGGAAGTCTCGATTTAGAAAGAGATCCATTGTTGGGTAATGATTCATTTCATAAAGAGGCATTCTGGCACACTGGATAAAGTGGAGTCAGGCCCGATTTCCATTCCTGCCTCTGATACCAACTAGGTGACTATGGACTTGTCACTTGACCCTTATATAGCTCAGGCCACTTCCTAGGATTCCTCTAAGTTAGATGGTTGCTTTTGTGGAGGAGGGAGTTTCCATGCCAGGACTTCTCTATTCTGAGAAAATCACAGATCCTCCAAAATTCAATCTTGAAAGAAATTCCTGATTTATATAGTTGCCACAGGACTGTATCAAGTAATGAGTCCTTCAAGTGTATTTAAAACGATTCAGTCTATAGAAATTTGATCTTTTTTTTACCACCTTTTAGAATTTGTATAAAGTGTGAGGCATGCCTCACTTGTTGCGACTGTGCTGAAAGTAAGCCGAAAACCTCTAAATAAATTTCCTTGCTCCCTTGTTATTCATCTCTTTGAATAAATACCGATGGTAGTACTTGCTCAGCTTTATGCCTTAAGTTAAACTAAAACGCTGGGGGAAGTGTTTTGCATAAAATTGGAATGGCTGGTAGACCACTGTGAGATTGAAACAGACACTAATGATACAGCGCCCTTTTTTTTTCCTTCACTCGTGCTAAGAAGGACTTGGAGATTACAGTTCTGATTTCGTTTCCTTTTTGATTGGGAAAATGTGGTAGATAGAAGATCTGGGAAATGCCATTTGATGTAAATTAACAAAAACCTATGAAACATAGTTAACCATAGATCTAGTCTGACAGTAAGAAGAATATTGTGAGAAGCAGAGGAAATCGTAGAATGACTGTGTGTTACTCTGACAGTGAATTGGTATTATCTCTGCTATCAGATAATGCAGTTATCATTAATTTTCACATTTGCATTTCAATCTTTGGAAGGAAATGACTCTTGCCGGATGAAGATAAGAGCTCTGTACTACTATAATGAACCATCATTTTATCCCAATGCTTTGTATCCGTATGAAAATGAGGCTGGGAGGAGTATGGGAGGGGGGCGGGCTGGAAGGAGGGAGGGGGTCAGAGAAACATTATAACCAAGTGTCAAAAATTACCACAGACTTTGGAGGCCTTTATGAAACAAGAGGCAGTCTAAATAAATCTTCTGTAGTGAAGAGGATATCGGATTAAAGACGAAAGCTTGGTTTCCTATTGTAGAAAAAAAAAAAAACCACTATGGGCAAGTAGACAAAAAAATTCTCTTCATCTCATTCCCTTAATCAGTTTGTACTACTAGTTTGGAATTAGGAAATGCAAAAAATCAACTCAAAATACTTATATAGAGCCAGTTTGGAGAGGAGCTATTCATCATGTTAACATCTTCCTTTAGCTTCATTTTACCGTTTTACTCCTCCAAGATTCTACCTTCCATAATGGCCATGATCCAGTATGTTTATTGACTTAGAAAACAAAATGACTCAGGAAGTACAGAGTTCCCCTCTTGACTCCAGTCATGTTATCTTGATTTTATTCAATACTAATTCTTTTGTCATTCAGAGTTATAAACCAGGATACTAAGGGTATAAGATTTGCTAATTGACTGTTCCCAGAGCTTTTTCATTGATTTCTATTGTGACCCTCAAAAATTATTCAACCAAAAGAAATAGTAACTTTCACATTCAATTATTCAGGCTACAAACATTTTAAAGTGCCTCCTATATATTCCAGGCACTGTACTAGATACTTAGGATTCAAAGACAAAAATGAACCTAAACTTGTATTCAAAGAACTTACATTATTCTGGGGAATATAACATGTTCACAAATAAATGCAAAATACATATATACATATATACATATGCATGCACATATGTGTGTGTATATGCGTACCTACATGCACATACATACCCACACACGACCTATATCATTTAAGGTCGATGTGGGCAGAAAAGTGGGAGAATCAGGAGAGACATCTTGAAGGAAGTGGTGTTTGAATTGAACCTTGAAGGGAGCTAGGTATTTACAAGGGAAGTATGAGAAGCATTATACACTTTAGAGAGAGCCTATAAGGAAGCTTGAGAACATGGAACTTCAAGGAAAGTACGTACAGCAAGGAGGCCAATTTTTCTGAAAGACATGTAGAATGAACAGAGTATATGAGAAGGAGGAGTGGGGAATCAGCTTGGAAAGGGAGGCTGGTATCAAATTAACAGCTTAAATGTGAGGCAGAGGAATTTTGTTTTGTCCTGGAGGCAATAGGGAACTTCTGAAGTCTCTTGAGCAGGAGAGTATGCTTATAGAAATGGGCAAAGTTTAATCTCTGGTAATTATAAAATAAATTAATTACTATTAAAATGTCTATATTGATATTATCATTATTCATACTAATGAAATGTTACTTGATCATGGTATTGAGAATAGAATTTTTTTTTACATGACTTAAATTAATTTGGAAAACTAGGCTGTTAGGCATTGCTTTCTGATACAAAGCCACTAAAACTTGGATTTCTTTCAACTTCTCTCACATATGCCTTTGCATATGGAATACCAGTACATTATTGCAAGTCAACATATTCTGGAAGTTTTGAATTTCTACACATTTATACATATGCACCTAGTGTCACTAGTTAAGCATGCAAAATACATTTGTCAGATACTTGCTAGTTTATTTTAGAAAGAAGCATTATTTCGTTCAAAAGAATATGTAAAATGTCTATTGATAATGGATACTTTTTAAAAGAATTTGATGAAAAGGGATGTTATAAGAAATAAATTTACTTGGCATTATATTCATTAGTAATAATTTGTTCATTATGGTCAAACAGTTTGGCTGTTTTACATGACATATAGAAATTATTTCTTTCCTTGAAGGGATAAATTCCCTTTAACACACACACACAGACCTTTCTTTCCTACGTTCTAAGAACATTTCACATTACTCTCCATGTGATCTTAAGTTTTAGGCAAACTTACCTACCTGTTCTTTGGATGTGAAATTCCATTTCCTGTCTCCATATCTTTGCATTGGTTGTCCCCAATGCCTGTACTACAGTCTTTCCTTACCTCCACCTCATAAAATCCCTAGCTTACATCAAAGTTCAGCCTTTTCAAAGGGCCTTTCTTGAACGCACTCTAGGTACTGAAGTTACTTTGTATCGGTCTTGTATATATTTTGTTTCTGCATGCATGTTGACCGCCTCAATAGAATAGAAGCTCCTTAAAGACAGGAATGGTTTAATTTTTGTTCTAGTATGCCAACTATCTAGTTTAATACCAAGAAGATATTGGGGGCTTAATAAATGCTCACTGATTTCAGTATTGGGTCAGATCCCTGGTCTGTTGAGCCTAGCACTATGACTTAGTGGCCATGATGGAAGTATGGCACTTATTGTCATCCTCAAAAATTAGGGATATATTCCAGAATGATCTAGTTTACCTTATTAACTGCTTAAGGATCTGCCTGCAATTCATCTATTTATATAAATCATCTTCGAAGCCATAAATCTACTTGGGTCTATAAAATCAGTGTGACTGTAGAGTCCATGACCTCGGCAGGGAGTAGGGAAGGAAATAAATTTGAGACCTAAAGACCCTACTATGTGCCAGGCACTGATCTATGCACTTTAGAAATAGTAACTTATTTAAGCACTTACAAATATCTCATTTGAGACTCACTAAAATTGTATGAAGTAAGTGCTATGATTATCACTGTTTTACAGTTGAGGAAACTGAGGAGACAGAGGTTAAATGACTTGCCAGAGGTCTAATAAGTGTTTGAAGTCATATTTGAACTCAGGTCTTCCTGATTCAAGGTCCAGTGCTCTCCCCACTGTACCACAGGTCATACGCACATACACACAAATACACGTGTATAGATATATATGTGTATGTATATATGTATGTGTATGCATATGTGCTTTGTATTTGTATAGAATAACTATGCATATATACATATACACATATGTATACAGATGGGTATGTATTATGTGTATATGTACACATACATACACACATACACATGCATATACTTTATCGTATAAATAAAAACAAACAAACAAGAAAAGGCTTTTTGTAAGAGGTAGCCCGGGAGCTGAGCCTTGGACAGAGCTAGGTGTTCTAAGAGGCAGAGAGAAGGAACTCAAGCATGATATCACGCCTCAAGTGCCAGACCTGGATCAAGAGTTAAGATCCCATCTCTGGTATTTGCTGACTGTGTGACCATGGATGTCACTTAATCCCCATAATCTCTGTCTGCTCATATGTAAAATGAGGTTAATAATACCTGTAGTAGCTCATTTGATTTGTGTGAGGCTCATTTGAGACCTAAAGCATTTTGTCTATATTAAAGCTCTTAATATATGTCTGCTGTTATTATTTTTCCAGGAATATGGGGAAAAGCCTGCTCAAAGGCATGGAGAGAAGGGAGATAGAATGTCACAGATAGGTAAGAGCAAGTCAGCCAGTTTAACTTGGGCACAGATCTGTGATGGGCAGTAATGTGCAGTCTGCCTGGAAAGATGGGCTGCAGCCAGTCTGCAGATGGCTTCAAATGCCAAGCAGAGAGGACTTTGTATTTTATCCGAGATACGACAGAGAGCCCCTGAAGCTTCCTTAGCCTAGTGACATGATCAGACCTGTGTGGAGTCAGTCAGACCACACCAATACATTAGGTTAAGTTATCTTCAAAAAGCAGTCTACAGTGATGCCTATGTATTTTTCCTAAGTACATTCTGCTAGCTCGAAGCCCATCATTTTCAAAGTATGCTTTGAATCATGTGCGTTATTCTGCCCTTGTCCAAACTGGATCTCATCTGCTACTTTTCTGCCCACTCTCATAGCCTCATGAGGTCAGCTTACAAGTTGGCCTTGCCCTGTTAGCAAAAACAACCAGAAGAAAAGGAAAGAAAATAATATTCTGTATAAATAAAAGTGATGACACATTGATAAATCTGTTGCAGCCCATAAGGTCTTCCTAAAAGGCATAAAGATGGGTGAAGTGTAAATTGGAAGGGGTTTTACAATATGTGTGCTAAATCTGTTCCTCTGCTATCTAGGTACTTTCCTTTGAAATCTGTCCCGCTATTGTTCATTTATTCAGTGAATATTAATTAAGTTCCTACTGTTTGCAACGAACTTTTCTAGGCACTGGGGAGGTAAAAATAAATAATACATAACCCATGCTCCTAACTTTAGGTAGAAGGGAATATTTTCTGTCAAGCAGCAAAATGGTGTTTCAGTGAAATAACTAGCATTGTCAGTGATATCATGGTGTCTCATCACTCAATAAGTCTAAGTAAGTATTAGAATTGCCCTGACAGATCTCCCAAACTAAAATGCCGTAGTATGGTGACTGAAATCAAGTCTCGGGATCTAGACTGATTGATAGAAATCAACTCCATCTTTGGACTATAAAAAGTAACTGGAAAAGAAGTGTCTACAATGTGCTCAAGAAATTTTCCCAGGGACCTAATTGTAGTTTTGGCAATCCCATAGACTTCTCTCAGGAGGATCATTCCTTATAGAATATATCTCTGGACTCTTAAAAACTAAGAAAAAAAAGTTGATTTTAGAATAGATTTGAGAAAGTTACAGATGTTCATAACCCATCATCATATTAAAAAGAAAGTATCTCTTTGATCTGCTATCCGTATATCTCATATAGGCAAGGAGACATATCTATAGGGTGGTTAGATATAAACTGACATTCAGGGAAAATTCTTCAGGGAACCAAGTAGTAAGCTATGTGCTTTTAGGCTTTTTCCTTAATATGGATGGAAATACCCTGCTAACTGAACATAAATAGAAAGCTGTCTTTTATTTTCTCCCAGCAGCATGTAGAATCCAAAGAATCCACAACTAATTTTTCCTTTGTTATAATTTTTCATATTAAACCATCCAAGACAATTATATGGAGATCATTATCTAGCACTAACTTCAGCTAAGTAGTTGAATGATCTAATATATTTTGAACTGATGGCATCTATATGTAGTCTTCTAGATAATAAAATTCTTCTATAATTCAAGCAGAGAGTGTGATAATGTTCAAGACAGAGATGAACAGTTTTCTATTTAAAGGTCTATTTTTATTATTTAAAAATTACCTAACTTACTTCCTCGAACAGTTTCAGAGGAAAAAATACCGTAATATTGAAAGGTATTTCAGAATCTAAAAATAAAATATTTGGGATAATTTAGGTTTATTTCTGAGAAAAAGAAAGATGGGGAGAAAGAAACATGCATTTATTAAGCATCCACTGTGTGCTAGGCACTATGCTAAACACCTTAGAAATGTCTCATTTGACCCTCATAGAAATCCTGTGAAATAGGCACTATTATTTGTCTGGATTTTAAAATTGAGGAAACTGAGGCAGACAGCAATTAAGTGATATGTCCAGGGTCACATCTAGTACATATCTGAGACTAGGTTTGAACTCAGGTCTTCCGGAGTTCCAGCACTCTAGCCTCTATTCCACCTTTGCTCATATTTTTTTTCACAAGTTCTTGAAATCTCTCATAATCAAAATGGACACTCATATAGCCTTCATAGTGATAAAATAAAATAGAATAACTTATTAATTCACATTTTCTGAAGTGTATAATATTACCTCTGGGCAATAATGCTTTAAAATGAATATAATCACATTTAGGCAGAATAATGAGTCAACTTCTGTTACAGAACAATGTCCTTGATTAACTTGGACATTTAAGTAGCTTCAATAATTTTCCCTCAGCCGTATTCAGAACTTTAGAAGCACTATTTTTCTTTTGGTTGTAGTTTCTTAAAACTATTTCTGATAACTTGAAAACCCAGAGCATGCAACCATTTTGTTTTGTTTTCTGTTTTGAGTGTTTTTTATTTTATTTTTTGTTTAGACCGGATCCATGATTAAATTGTATAGGGAACTCTCAGTGAGCAAACTCTACTAATATAGCTGTGTACCTGTTTGGCAAACTAGTCCTATAGTTTTCTGAGGACCCTGGGAGCTCAAGTGACTTTCCCAGAATGACACAGTGTCAGAGGCTGGACTCAGCCAATGAGGTCTTGCTGACTCTGAGATTGTCTCTCTATGCACTATCCATAGTCTCTCTGGCAGTTGAGCTTTTAATTTGGGATTTGGGGGGAAGCATGCCTGGAAAATGCTTGCAATCAGAACATATATTTAAACAACATCTTGCATTTTATATCCCCTATACAGTGCAAGATTGGAAACAATGCAGAGAGGAAAATATTTTTCTAACACATTATTGCAACCCCTGGAATTTTCCTAGATAAATACTTAAGAGCTGCTAGTTTTCTTGGTTACATATGGAGGTTGTAAGGTTGATACAGTGCGATTGCTGTGCAGGAAGACCTGACTTCAAATCCTTATTACCCTAGTCTCCATAATGATCTTAAATTAATGTTATTCATTTTCAGATTTTAAATGGGAGAAAGAGACTTCTGTGATAAATCAAAGGTCCCCCCCTGCTCTATTTAAATAGCTGTCTCTATGATGATTCTATTTTATAATAAGCATTACAAGTTTCTGGACTAGTCACCGAAGAATGAATTGTATTGGCTCTCATATGCCTCATTATTTTTGAGGCTTCTTGCATAGTTGTTGTTATTGTTGCTTTTCCCTTCCAGAGAAATTTCAACTACTTCTTCTGTTTCTAGACATGCAAAGTCAAGGAATTTACAGGAATTTGGAGGTGAAACTCACTCACATGTCAAAGTAACGTAAGACCTTTGAAGTTAAAATGTTAATTGAGCCTAATTGACTGCCCATATGTATTATAAAGATAGCAAATGATCAGTATGGTTAACAGGGATAGTTGAGGAGGTTGCTGACTCCACTTATTGGAAATATTTTTTAAACAGAGGGGCTAAGACTAGATAAGGATGAAGAGCTAAGTAGAAGAGAGGTAGTATGAGGGTAATTTCAAGACAAGGGCATTGTTTTTTCCAAAACTATTATCAACTTAAAGTAATAATAATGATAGTGGTAATTATTATTATTATAACAGTAAGTAACATTTATATATCACTTAAAGGTTTGCAAAGATATTTACTGATGTTTCATCCTCACAAGAAGTCCCTAATATATGTACTATGATTATCTCCATTTTACAGAAGAGAAAACTGAGGCCCAGATAAGTTCAGTGACTTGCCAAAGTAGTATCTACCACAAGATTTGAACTCCAGTCTTTTCCCCTCCAGTCTAATGCTCTATTTGCTATACCACTTTACTGTTCTAGATAACAATCAGTCGAATATTTCTATACACAAATGGTAAGACGATATTCAGCCATGATTTAGATTCTAACTTTCACAGACTGGATTTGAATATGCCATGCACTAATGTAGGTGTAGACTTGGACATCTGTCTCCCCATCCGAGAGCTCTAGTGGGTTTAATTCCAAAATCTAGGCAAAAGATTTTTTTTACTTTTATCATGTCTCTAGCACAGAAAGTGCCAGGCTAGGAATGAAAAGGCACTCCTGCTTCATGCTTATGTATGCCCTGTAAGACACAAAGTCCACGTAAGCATTGCAGCCTGAATCTCTGGGAGACAGAAAGATTGACTAGTGCTTGGTTTCTCGTTGCTTCCTTCCTTTGCCTGGATGATGTCCAGGTTTAGGCTGGCCTGTATTTTGTCCATCTTCATTTATCTACATGGTTATTACTTCTGGCCTCATAAGGCACCTCTACTTTGGGTGCTGAGTATATTAGCACGGCTGATTCAGTTCTCTTCTAGGCCAATCCTTTAAACAATAAACTGATTTTGGCTGTTGTTCCAACCAGTGGGATATGGCCTAATTATTAAAATGGTCATGTTCTGCTTTATAGTCTCAGGCAGTGGTAGACATGAGAATATGGATTTTTTTAACTGGAGAAATGGGAATATGTATTTGTTGATGTTGTTCAGTGGTTTCAGTTGTATCTGACTCCTTGTGATGCCAGTTGTGGCTTTCTTGGCAAAGATACTGGAATGGTTTGCTGTTTCTTTCTCTAGCTCATTTTACAGATGAGGAACTGAGGCAAACAGGGTCAAGTGACTTGCCCAGCATCACACAGCTAGTAAATGTCTGAGTCCAGATTTGAATTCAGGGAAGTCAGTCTTCCTGACTTCAGGTCCAGCACTCTATCCACTGTACTGCCTACATTATTTTTAAATTTTAAAAGGTGAGAGCTGTTGGTTTACATCCTATAGAAATGGTATGTTAGAATTGATATAATTACCATAAATTTTGTCCTTTCCTTAGCATCTACATAAAACACAGATAATATCTTATCAGAATTATACACACTTATTAAACCCCATCATCTCTATCTGCCTGATTTTATGCTTACTTATATTTGCCTAAATTATTATACTTACGAAATATATATTAGGCATGGAGATGAGACCAGTGATTTCATTGGCATAGGAACCTCCCAGATGATGAAATTATTTCTACCAGTTTAGTTTGGCACCAGTTTTTTTTAAATTACAGTCTTAGAGACTTGTGGAGAGTCCTGGGAGATTAGTTGACTGGGTTATTGCCACACAGCCAATATGTGTCATAGGCAACACTTGAACCCAGGTTTTCTTTGAACCAAGGCTATCTTTAAATGCACTACTCCGCACCTCTTTTCTGAATATATTTCGTGTGTATTAGTTATGTAAATATTGACAATTATTATTTTTTCTCTTTTAATCCCATTTTTTTTGTTGAATTCCTACCACAAATAGATTATTTTTTTTTGGAGGGGGGAATGGCAGGTCAATTGGGGTTAAATGACTTGGCCAAGGTCATGCAGCTAGTGTATCAAGTGTCGGAGGCCAGATTTGAACTCAGGTCCTCTTGACTCCAGGGCCAGCGCTTTACTCACTGCACCACCAAGCTGCCCCAAATAGTTTATTTTTTAACTGATAGAGTTAGTCCATAGGAATTTTCAAATTTGTTTTGCCATTTTCTCTAAAATGCTCAATTTGTATAAAATTTATTTTCACAAAAAAAATCTGTTTGCACTTTTGTATATATGCCCCTCCCCCTCCTTTTCCAAGCTATCATATAACCAAGATTTCTTTTTTAAATGAAGACAAAGCAATTCATTAAAACTAACCAACACATTATATGAATATGATAATAAATGCAGTGCTCTACACCTGTAACTCCATACCTTCCTGCAAAGAAGGCAGGGAGATGTGTTTTATTTAGGGCCAGGCTTCTTTATTATTATTATTATATAGAATTCAGTTTCACTTTCACAAAATTTCTTTCCAAAAAAGCAGGTTATACTTTGATCATCACAAAATCGTTAATACATTTTATTCAGTATCTTCATTAAAATAGAAATCACCCCTCAGGTGTTGATTATTCTGTATGATCAATAGTTCACCAGTGAATGCAACAATATCTGAAGAGTGGCCTCTGTGAACAAAGGCAGATACACCCACCTACATGTTAGGCAGAAAATAAGTTCTTGAAATCTGGAGTACAAAAATCTAATTGTTGAATCCAAAATTCCTTCTAAAAATAAAAGGAAAAAATAAGATTTTTAAAAACCTATAAGAATTCTATTTACATGATTAGGGGAAAAATCTATTTTTAACTCTTTTTTTTTATTCTCTCCTGAAATGAACTACTTTTACATTTACCATTGAAACTCTTACTGCTGAGATAGGGAAAGTGGCAATGGGATAATCTCAAAAACATGACAAATCAAGTACTTTCTGAAGAAACAGCCATTCCATAAAGAAAAAGAAGTCCCAGTTTCATCAGCTGTATAAAATCACTATTTGGTTTGAAGTAGAATTTTATTAACTGTTCTTAGAATCTTTGATCTGAGGGTTGAATCATTTTATTGTTTATTTTTTAAAATTAATTTCTTTAGATGCTGAATTTAAAATGATTTATGTTACAAGTCATTTTAAATTGATTTATCTTGTTGCTCTCTAGACAACTGAGGGTTGGCATATACTATTATTTCACCAAAATTCTGACATATTAGTGTTTTATAAAAGAAATATTTCATTTGAAAAGAAATGGGGGAGACCTTTTGAGTAAAGCTGAAATTATTTGTTAATTAGAAATAGTAATTATACTTAGTGTAGCAAAATTGATTTCCCATAAAAATTGCTTTTTCAATCTGGAAAATGGAATGAAATTATTTTAGCAGCTCATAAAGCTTAAAGCTAATACAAGATGACCATGACTTATTATTATCTAATTATTAATAACTAGCACTTTTATGGAAGTTTAAGGGATTTTCAAAGCGCTTTATAAATATCTCATTTAATCCTCCCCAAAACCCATAGAGGTAAGTGCTACTTTTTTCGTATAGATGAGGAAACTGAGGCCGACAAAGGTTAAGTGACTTGTCCACAGCTAGCAAGTGTCTGAGGCTGGCCTTGAACTCAAGTCTTCCTGACACCTGGGCCAGAGAGCTGTTAGCAATGCCACCACACTGTCTCATATAATGACATATTTGAAAATAAGTAATTGGACATATGTTTGCTTTGCTACTTGCTAGATTATATTTAAACAATTTTCATTTGAAAGTTATTAGAATTTTACTTTTTTAGGTAAATTTCCGTAAACAAGAATTATTTTAGGTAAATATTCATGTAGTGGGTCATCAGATACTTTGAAGTAGTAAAAATGAAATTTTGCTACTTATAAAATACCTTAAGATAACAATAGAATCCGATGTTTCTTACATGAGTAATATAGTTAATTTATTCTGAATAATTCTTGTGAAATACTGTAGACCTCAAGGAATCACATCATTATATTCATAGAGACATTAATTTTCAAGAAGCCAAAAATACAGAAAGTTTATATGCTGTTAAAATCAGGAAAATAGAGTGAATGAAAGTATTTCTTATCTATTGTAGGAGAAAGTGAAGGATAGGTCTTGAAGTAAGAGAAAAACAGTTGGCATTTTCATTAAGGTTATACATTCTGTTATGGATCATGGTCTCAATTTCTATGAACATTTACAGTTTTCCCTCTAGGCATCTAGTACTGGCCTCCTCTTTACATTTTCTTACAATCTGGCCATTATTAGCATGAAAACTTTCCCCTTTGTAGCATTTGCCATCTGTTACATTGTTATTTTATCTCTCCACCTCATTGATGTTGTTTTCTTTGTATTTAAAAAATGATTACAACTAATAACCTTTATTATCTTCTAAACCCTTCTACTTAGGCTAGGTTATTGTTTATTATGATTTGTGGGTTCTAAGCATCACTTAATCCTATGTAACATGTTCTTTCTTTTTTAAAAAACACGATTCTAAGACCACATGTGCTATTTCTTTTAACGCCTCATCTGTAGTTGGCATTAGCAAAGAATGACTTATTCAATATAACCTTAAAATTTTACATTTTCCTGATTTTGCTGGTTATCCTTCTTAAATGAATATCTAATGTCTGATTTATTATAAACAGTGTTCGTAACATTATCTAACACCCCCTCTGTTTTTTTTTTTTTGTTATTCCCATTTGTAATTCCTAGCTATTAGATTTGTTGCTGTGTTTGTCCTTCATTTTTGAAGAGGACGATGACATCAGGAAAATGATGACATGACTTGAAGTTGAGTTTGATTTGAGTGAGGGAGGGCCTCCTCCAGAGCCATCTCTACACCCAGCATGGCATAGAGCCATCTGGGTCCAGTGGCCTGATATTCATCCAGAGAATTAGAGATGGCCCAGGATACAATGGGAGACCCTGGCCCTTTGAGGCTAAGGCCTTTTCAGGTTCTCACTTTGAGTGAGGTAACACTCGTTCAGTGAATAGGCTTCTTTAAGAAGTTAATCAAGGAATGTCCCCTTTAATTAGAAAAAAGGAAAAAAAAAATCAAACTGGGAGGGGAAGACCCTCAGGGGATAGCTAGGTGGTGATGATGGTACACCAAGCCTGGGTTTAGGAATACAAATGTTTTTATCAGGTTCAAATTCAGCCTCAGGCAATTACTAGCTGCCTGACCCAGGGAAAGTCACTTAACCTCTGTTTACCTTAATTTCCTCTTCTGTAAAATGGGGGTGATAATAATAGCAAACCTACCTTCCAGGGTTATTTTGAGGATAAAATAAGAATAATTGTTAAGAACTTAGCACAGTGTCTGGTACATAGGAAGCATTATATAAATGTTAGCTATTTGCTGTTATTATAGTTAGGCACATCAAACATAAGATGTTGTATTATAATATAATGCCCTCAGTGACTATTGCGGTATGTAAAACTTTTTCCTCTACAATAAATTGCCTCAAAATGATATTCTTTTCTAACACTTGGAAAGTTAATTTGCAGAAATGAAATGAGTATGGGGCTTAGAGTCAAGAGATTTAGGCTCATATTCCTATTCCTGACACTTATATGACCAAGCCCAAGGCACTTAATCTTTATGATCTTCAATTTTCTCATCTGTAAAGTAGGGAAAGTGGTAATTGGCCATCCTTCCTCTCAGGCTTATTCTGGGGAAATCACAATCTTTAGGGAATATTCAGATATGAGGGGTTTTTTTAATCACTTGCTGTTTGTTGTTCAGTCATTTTTCAGCCATACCCAACTCTCCATGACTCCATTTGGGGTTTTCTTTTCAAAGATACTGGAGTGGCTTTCTATTTCCTTTTCCAGTTCATTTTACAGATGAGGAAACTGAGGCAAACATAGTTAAGTGATTTGCCCAGAGTTGCACAGCTAGTAATCGTCTGAGGCTGGATTTGAACTCATTAAGAGGAGTCTAGCCAAGTGCTATTTTTATAATTTGAATTCATCTCTCCTCCATCAAGTTTCACCTCTTGTGTTATCTTGGCTTATTATAGATGAATGAGCCCTGCTTAGGATTCATATCATAGGGTTATAGAATTTAGAGCCAGAAGAACCCCTCAGCACTCATTTAGTTACAACATCACAGTCCTGGAAGGAACTTCAGAATTGCACCATCTGTCCCAACCCATATGAAATAAAAGTCCCCTCTAGAATACAGACAGACAAGGGAGCATCTAGACCTGCCTTGATGACCTCTAATAAGGAGGAACTGATTGTCTTCCAAAGAGCCCCACTCTACTTTTAAATAATTCCATTTGTTTAGAAGTTTTGTTCTATTTTCTCCTATATCAAGTCTAAATTTACCTCTTTGTAACTTCAGTCTATTGCACCAAATTCCACTCTCTGAGACCATAAAGAACTGTAATTTTCTTTCCATATGAAATCCTTTTCCAATACCAAAAGATGGGTACCATGTCCAAACTAAGTCTGCCCTTCTCCATGCTCAACTTAAACATTTCTTCAACCAGTCTTCATATTGTATGAGCTCATCACATCATCCTCCTGGAGGTCACCCTCCTCTGGGCACTCTCTAGTTGAACCCTTTTCCTTTCTAAAATGTAGTACCTAGAAATGAGCATCATCCTGAGGTGCCTAGGTGTTGTAATGGCTAGAGTGTCAGAGTTGGAATCAGAATGACCTGAGTTCAAATACTGCCTCAGACATATACTATGGTACTGCAGTTTCCTTCTCTATACCATGAGGATAATAGTATAATTTACCTAGTAGTTTTGACTATTTGGAGAATCAAATGAAATATAAAAATGGTATTCCCAAAGTATTAGTGCAGTTTTAAGTTCTAATGGCTTTAAATAGCTTAAAAGTGCAAGAAGACTTTGGGGACCATGTATGCGTATATGTAGACATATTATATAGATATACGTAGACTTATGGATGGACAATATCTATGCCAACTTTACAGTGTGATACAAATGCTTGCTATTGTTATTTATGACCTGAGAAAGGTATGCTACAGGCAATATTAATGCCTTCATTGTCTTTGACAAGATGCCTCTTTCAAAGCCATGATTTTCTTGACTTTTGGGGCTACCATATCACACTGTTGACGCCTATTGACTTGACCTGGTATTCTATATACTAAGGCTCCCCTTTTTCACCACATCATTTTCCAATGGATTGCTGTCAAGAAAAGCCTTCTCTATCTCCTTCTTGAAAGTTGATTGAAGCTTGGAGTGAGACTTTACATTTATCCCTGTTAAGTTTCAACTTATTAGATTTAGCTTAATATGCCTGTCAGGATCTTTTTTTTTTATCTTGACACTGTCATCCTATGTATTAACCATCTCCAATTCCCCCACCTCCAGCTTTGTATAATCTGCAAATTTGATAAGCATGTCTCCTATATATTTATCCAAGTCATTGATAAAAATATTAAGTAGTTCAGGGTCAAGCACAGATCCCTGAAGATCCTCCACTATTCATTTAAGAGACAAGGAATTTGACATGCAAGGAGGGCAAGGCTATATAGTCAGTGACCTGGTTCTAGTTTCAGCTCTGTCGCCAGTTATCCATGGGACTTCATTGGTGTCATATTTTAGTGTTGCTTAGACAGTACCTGCATGTCATGGATGGCAGTATGGCGTAGTGGAAAGAACACAAAATTTGGAATCAGAGGACCCAGATTCAAGTCCTTTGTCAGCTAAGTACTTCCTGTGTGACCTTGGTTAAGTCACTTAACATTTCTAATAATGATCATTGGCATTTATATAAGGGCAGCTAGATGTAGATAGAGAGCTGAGCCTGGAGTCAGGAAGATTAATTTTCCTGATTTCAGATACGGCCTCCAACACTTACTAGCTGTGTGACTCTGGGCAAGTCATTTAGCCCAGTTTGCCTCAGTTCTTCATCTTTAAAATGAGGTGGAGAAGGAAGTGACAAACTAACTCACTGTCTTTACCAAGAAAACCCTGAATGGAGTCACGAAGAGTCAGACACAACTGAAACCACTAAACAACAGCACTTATGTAGCGTGCAAATATTTGCAAAGAACTTTACAGATATTTCAATTTATCTTATCTGGAAAGTAAGTGCTATTATTATCTCAATTTTACAAATGAGGAAACTGAGGAAGATAGCAGTTCAATAACATTCCCAGCATCACTAGCAGCTAAGGCAAGATCTGAACTCAGGTCTCCCCAACTCCAGCTCCAGTGTTATCTACTGTCACATCTAGTTGCATCTATAGGGAAACAGAGACAAGAATGTTGCAGCATGAGATAGGTTACTTATAAGTGTACATATTGTTCTCCAAGCCTCAGTTTCCGAATTGTCTTTGTCTAATCAGACTATTGTGAGAATGCTTTTTAAATCTTAAAATAATATGTAAATATGAGATGCTATCATTTATTAATCATAATGCGATTAGCTTTTCACTGAGCCCTTTGTTCAGTTGAGGTTTTAGAATAGAAATATTAAAAAAGTAATAAGGATTCTATTACTATTTGGGATGTATAGAATACTCACTTGTTAGCATAAGCATAAGATACTCTTTACTCACAATAATTTTCAGTACAAACATTTTGAGATTAATTCAAGCAGGCTACCCTAGGACGTGAAGATAGCAATGAAATAAGGAGACCCTAGTTCAAACAAATGGTTACATAGATATTGCTACAAGACCTGGAGGGATTGCTGACTCTCCAAAAAAAAAATAGTTGTTATTCCTATTGCTGTGCATTATTTTGAAAGAATTAAAATATAATTTAGATTACTGCTTGAAACTTGGACATATCTGATGGGTACTGTGAGTTCTGAGTGGCCAGAGCAGTGGTAAGTCAATTTAGGATGGGTTAAGAAAGGCACTCCATTTCTTCCTTTGGTTTAATAGGGCTCTATACACTTGAGAAGACCAGCAACAACAACAAAAAGTTTTCCTTACGTCATCTTACTTAATGCTATGCACTCTCTCACTTTTATTATACAAATGGTTTAAAAAAAATGCAAGATTGCTTAGTAAAAAAAAAAAAAAAAACAGAATAAGAAAAATAGTAGACTAGGAGACTTTCCTCCTGTGGTCATAAAACCAAAATCAGATCAGCTGTATTATTTTGGGGGATGGTAGTTGTACCAAGAGAGGAAGATGGCATTATCGATTATTTAGTGAGCATAGACTAGGTATCAAAATCAAGTAACACAGCCCCAAATTTCCATTCCTAGGCCTTAGGGATGTGTATAATGAGAGAGAGGACTGTCTTCACTCCTTTTCATGCTGTGCAGACTCAACCTACATGAGCAATAAAATGCTTAGGCTTCACTGAAATTGCGAGACCTCTTCTCTGGTAAAGGAGGAATGAGCAAAGATTATTTTTCATGGGCCTTTGTAACTGGACAATTCCAACAAGTAACTTAGATTCCAGTCACTTTGCACCATGGCTACAAACAGAGCTCCATTCTTTCCGTGGGTTTCGGCTCTAATATCTCACCTATTCCAAAACTTAAGAGCTCCTGCCAAAATAAATAACAAGTGAATTCCTATCCAAATTTATTTAAAATGCTGAAATTCCTGTGGAAACCATGTATGCAAAAACAAGTGATTAGAAGTTTGAACTACCTCCTCCCCTCTGTGATGATTCTGGTTCTCTAACACTTTCTTTTTTCTTGAAATATTACAACATCTTTAGGATTGACTTACAAGTTTTCATCTTCTCCCTTTTGCCTTTTTTTGCCTCTTTACATTCATCTTTTCTCTTCAGGTACTCACTTCACGTTATCTCCTGCCTCCCCTTCAACTGGCTTTTCTTTTAGTAAACCCTTCATGAAAGACTCCACTCTGTGTTGGTCATATGTTTGAATCCTCTTGCATTTTCTCTATTTCATGACAAATCCAGCTCTGTCCATATCACCATCTGAAATTAGAGGGATTAAAAACCTGGATTTAGGATTTCATTGATACAGGGAATTCTAGGAGGAAGAAACTCACTCTAATACAGGCCAGCACCTTCCACTGTTAGAGAGTAGCCTGAAGCAATAATATTGAGTGAGTTGTACAGGGTCACACAAATAATACATGTTAGCTATCTGACTTGAACCCAGCTCTTCTTGACCTCTAGCCAGTTTCTATCCACCATACTATACTGCCTTACCATCTGAGAAGAGCAAATCAAGCAGAACTGTCCTATTTTTATATTTTCTAAAAGTGATAGAAAGCACTTGCTGATCTTTGTCTTGCCTATTTTTAAACACGCAATAATGTATAAACATACATATGTGAGTGTACGCATACATATATATGCCTCTCAATAATTTAACACAAAAAAATCTGAGAAAATTAATTCTGTGAATTGGTAAGAAGTTTGCCAGGGATGGTGGATTATATTGATGTCGTATAGCTGTTTCATCAAAAGGTAGCAAGTGTACAAGACCTTTCAGCAGCTTTCAGTTTGAAAAAAAAGATTTCATTAGGGGGAGGGGGAAAAAGAACTCACCTCGTGTCTGGATGTTGGAGAATGCCTGAGCCTTATGAAACTGGCTGAAGAGACAAACTGAGTGTCGAAATGCAGATTAGGCTTCAGAAGATGAGGGTGTAAAAGGGATTTAATGGTGGGATGGATTATAGAAATCCTTGTAACAATGTTAAATAATTATAGTTCCAGCCGAGATCAAAGCTGTGCTGATTGAACGCCCTCAAGCTGTTAACTAGAAGTATCTGGAAGGGGGTGTGTGTGAAGGGAGGGGGGAACCCTCTGAGATTGGTCAGCCTAGTCCAAAAAGGATCCTCTGATTTTTAGCTGCCCCTGTGGTATTAGAGGTGTGAGCCTTGGGAAGAGGTGTGAGCCATTGGCTTAGGGGGGCAGGGGAAGCATGGAGAGAAGGTTCCATTCTGTTGAGTGCACATGTGTGACTTAGTTGTTTCAGAGACTGCTATTAAACTAACTTGAGGAAATCTGAGGGAGGCTGCTGAAGGCTTGTATCCAATTTACCTTTTGAAAATAAGAATTACACTTGTTCAACCATCCCGTGAACTTTAATGGGACATCCTATAATTAGGCTCATCTTCCAGTCTTGATTCTCCCTGTGAGCGACATTTACCTGATATTGGACATACCAGCGTGGCCACAGCTATAGGGAAGGATAACCAGCTGGGCCCCTTTGTTGGATGTTCACTTCCCAGCAGGTAGAGAACGCAGGGGAAGTGCTCACAGATTGCCTTCCTTGCATTCTTGCCTTGAGGATTATGAAGATGAACTATCTGTGTATATGAACTGTGTCCTTTTCTTTTTGACCTCTGAAATTCTAAAAATATTTTAAAAGATACAAATGACATTAAGTAACTTATGATTAATTTTTTTTAAACTGCACAGCAGTCTACAAACTGCCAACCCACAATTCTGAATAGTAATTTTAATACAGCTTATGTCAGGATGTCATAGTAAATACTGTTTATTTTTCTCCTCATAAATGCATTTTGAATTTAGTCTTATGAAAAGGAGATTCTCCATAACCATAAGGCAGAAAACACAAGAAAACTGGCTAAATAAATCTGAACTTTTGGTGATTGTCTTCTATTCAGTATGTTTGCTATTTCTAAATGTGCATTTGAAACTCCAGACAGGTGACTACTTACAAATATGAATATGCACATGTGTATGTATATATATGTGTGTGTGTGTCATGTGCATGTATATATATATATATATATATATATATATATATATATAATGATCTCTCATGTGTAATCAGAAAGTTTATTGGAAGAGACTAAGATCAGATATTTCAGAGTGAGACCCATGGCCTTTCTCTCACAATGGTAGAGTGTGTAACTGAGCCCTTCGAAGTTCACATTCGTTCAGAGTTTTGATAACCTTTATGTTAGAAGATGAGAAAAGGAGGATCCAAACATTACTCCATAAATATTACCTCAGCACAGTGGAATCAGAAAAAAAGGGAGTGGGGCTAGGGCTTGATGACTCCGTGAGAGAAGGAGGAAAAGAGGAAAGTGATATTTCAGGCAATAGGAAATGCTTGTTAGAAATCACCTAGGAGCACTCACTCTTTTTCTTGAAATTCCAAGTACGTCTATGTACAGAAACATCCAGGTGACTGTGTTTCAGGGATTAAATATATCTGTTAGGTCTTTTCTGAAATTAGAAGAAATAATCAAAATTAAGGAACTCTGCGAAATCTAGACAATGAATGAACTATTCAACTTCATGATCTTCCATGTATACATTAAAATAAAAACAGCATTAGGAATGTGCTTTCCATACCAGAATAATGAATGTATGGTTTACTGGGATACAAGGGGTTTTAGGCTAATTACTCCTGAAAAACTTTTTTTTTTAAACTGAAGAACAGGATCTATGTGAAATCTTTTTTGAAGTAGAAAAATCAGAATTTCCTAACAACATTTAAAAACAATAAAAGAAGAGTATATATTTAAACCTGTTTTAGTAGCTTAATATTAGTCAAGTTTATAGCTTTACAGACAATATTTGCTTGTTTGGAAATTGGTAATGAACTGATTCCATAGGCTCAAAACTAAATGATTTGGACTTGAATCATCCCTTTGTCTTCATGTTGCCTTTCTGTTACTACTTGTCTTCTGAACACAAAGCACTTGGTACATCATTGCCTTCATGGGTCAGGAATGGGAAGGTTTCTTATAAATAAAAAAGATCTGGTAATTATCCAGAGTTACTAATATCATGAGAAATGCTATTGAATGTGATTGTGATGCCAAATGGTTATGGAAAATGCCCTATATTTTTATTTTTGTGAGATAACATTCCTCCATCACACATCTGGAAAATGACACATTATTATGTACCTGAGAGAATTTTAAAAGAAACGACCAAAATTTGCCTAATGCTTTTTTCTTTTCCAAAATGGTAAGCAATTATTTTTTAATCTCCCCCTGAGTTATCTCATTGTATTTTAGTTTTATTTGAAAATGGGAGGAATCAATGCCTAATGATAGAAAAGAATATGGAACTAGCATCGGAGTTTTGCAGTATTTTAATATGTCATTGCTTGATTTGTTTCGCTTTACGCCTTCACTTGCCATCTGTGAAATGAAAATACTGGCAAAACCTACTACCATGGGTTAATTGTTGAATTGTCCATGCTATATGATTATTTTGGTAGTGCATTCTGAATTGAGTGTGAGCATGATGGGAAAAGCTTATATTTATTCTCAAGAATTTTCAGTTGATTATCTAATATTTCTCAGTCCAGATTTCTTCAATTTAAAAAAGAAAAAATCTTTAACTCAAATTGTTTAAAGTCATATACTTGAAATTATTTCCATTTTCATTATGGTTTCCTTCCCAACTTAATTAACATTTTTATGATTTAAAGTTCCCTAAGTCAAAATGAAAGTTTTTTTTATCTCATATTTATAGTATCATAACTAATAATGTGTTCTTTGTCCAAGAATTCTTGGTCTCAACTCCAAGCAAACAACTAAGAAAAAGCTTCTCAAATCAATTCTAGTTAGTTTTCTTTGGCATTTCAGCTCTCTCATGTTCAAAACCACAGTGAAGAAATCTATATACCAGGGGAGAGACTCATTTTAGTGCCTCAGTGGCGCCATGATCTCATCCATCCAAGTACTCTCATTTCTCCATTGGTTCACATAGCAACTCATTAACACTTTTTTATCCTGGGCAATTCTTCTCCATACTTCCATAAATCTTTTATAAAATATTAACACAAAATGTTGCAGACCTTTCTCTCAGTTTTTAGAAGTATGTTACAAGCACCATGCAACAAAGAAGCTACGTCTTGTTCTTTGCTGTCCCAAAATATGATTAGCCCATCTCATTTTCTGTCCACACATGTCTTGTAGTTTTATTTGTTGTGATAATATTAATATGGATGTGGTCTACTTTTTCTAGGAAAGTATCAATTTTTTGGATCAAGATCTCACTTTACTCCCTAATCCCACCATTCTTCCTTTCTGCCAGGATCTTTGTGAGGACAGAAGAGGACAACACAGTATTCAATTCAATAAAGCTTTACTAAGACAACAATGAAAAGTCCTTGTTGGGCAATGAAAGTCATTTCATATTTTTATCTTTTTCATTTGTTTTTGAGATGACATTAGATGAAAAGGACCAGGTCCAATTTTGTGGTCACCATAGCTAAAGATTTTTCTGCCTAGTAACAAACTTGCTGGTGATAAGTCAATTCATGGACAGAAAGCATAATTGATGACTGACTACACAGTGCAAACTTGAGGATCTGTTAAACTTTCTTGGAATTACCAAAGAAAATGTCTAAGTTTTGAAGTGGGATATTTTATAATGAACTGTACTCCAAACCAAAGTCCAAACCTCTGAATTTAACAGGAAACAAAAATGACTATTTCCAAGCATGGTTTTTGGGATCTTGACATCTAGAAATTCGGGCAAATATTAAGACTTTCTCACACAGATTATAATAACATAACATAAGTTAGAAAGAACTCTGTAGACATCTCAAATAATTCCCTTTCCCAGAAAGGAATACACACTATGTATTCTATACCAATTTATTTTAACCCATATGAAGAAAACTAACATCCATACTAAAAATTCAGCTTAAAACAAGGTAACAATGCTTAGATTTTCTTCCATGTAATCCAAAGCCTTGAAATTAGCATCAATTTTCTCATCTTTTTTATAATTGATTTTTTATTTTTAGTTTACAGCACTCAGTTCCACATAATTTTGAGTTCCAAATTTTCTTCCCCCTCCCCCTCCCGAAGACAGCATGGAATCCGATACATCTTCTACATATAACTTCGCATTGAACTTATTTACACAATAGTCAAGTTGTAAAGAAGAATTATGACCAATGGAATAGATCATGAGAAAGAAGAAACAAACCAAAAGAGAAAAAAAAACAAAGGGAAAAAAAGGAGAGCATACAGTGTGCCTCAATCTGCATTCAGACTCCATAGTTCTTTCTCTGGATGTAGATAGCTCTCTCCATCAAGAATCCTTTGGAGATGTCTTTGCACCTTGTATTGCTGAGAAGAGCCAAGTGTATCAGGGTTAGTCATCACAGAATCCATATATCTGTGATTGTGTAATGTTCTTCTGGTTCTGCTCCATTCACTCAGCATTATCTCATGTAGGTTTTTCCAGGTTATTATGAAGTCCATATCATCCCCATTTCTTATAGCACAATAGTATTCCATTACCTTCATATACCACAACTTGTGCAGCCAATACCCAATTGATGGGCATCCCCTTGAATTCCAATTCTTTGCTACTACAAAAAGTGCCGCTATAAATATTTTTGTGCATATGGGTCCTTTTCCCACTTGTGTGATCTCTTTGGGATAAAACCCTAGAAGTGGTATTGTTGGGTCAAAGGGTATGAACATTTTTATAACCCTTTGGGCATAGTTCCAAATTGCTCTCCAGAATGTCTGGATCAGTTCACAACTCCACCAGCAATGTAACAGTGTTCATATTTTCTCACATCCTCTCCAACATTTATCATTTTCCTGTTTTGTCATTTTAGCCAATCTGACAGGAGAGATATGGTACCTAACAGAATGAGGGTCTGAGCTAGGGTGGTAGCCTTTTGAGTAAAGATCATGAACACAGGTAAGTATATAAAAATGTGTAGAAAATAATTTCAATACAGAGAGTACCAAAAAATGAAGTATTAGGAAAGAATTCCTATATGAGGTGGCACTTGAACTCTGTTTTGAAGGAAGTTAAGACTTGTGTAAGGCAGATGTGAAATCTTCTATCCATGAAAATGTTATACATAAAGGCAGGATATGGAGTGCACTATATAGCAGAACAGTAAGGAGACAGCTAACACAGTGTCTTGCACAACTAAGTGTGTGCATGTACACATATGTATATAATATATACATGCATATGTATGCATGTATTCGTATGTGCTATATATATCTGTCATATATCAAACTATATTTTATATATAAACATATAGTACATATGAACATTATTTTAATTGAGTTGAACAAGGAATTTCTTGGCTAAAACATTTTCAGTGGCTTCCCTTTGTTTATAGCAGGGGTTCTTAACCATTTTCGGCCATAAATACATTTGCCAGTCAGATGAAGCCTACGTATTCCTTCTTAGAATAGTGCTTTTTGATGCATAAAATAAAGTATGTAAAATTACAAAGGAATCCAATAATATTGAAATATAATTAACAGAATGATTTTTTAAAAGAGATAATTCCATGGACCCTACATTAAGAACCCCTGGATTGAAAGAAAAGCAAATCCTATTTATGGTATTCAAGGACCTCTAATATCTGACTCCAACCTACCTTTCCTATTACCTTTCACATCACCTTTCACACTGCTATGACTCATTTACTCTTTGCTTGAGTCTAACTAAGCATTTAACCATTTTCCAATTCATTCTGTCCTCTCTTATCATCACACATTTGTATTGGCCAACTCCCATGATGTATCAGTGAGGCAAGATTCATGACCTCGAGGATGACCATGAACATGCCTGTATGGTTCGGGAATTGCAAAGTATGAGAAACTCTCTAGGTAGAAGGCAGAGGAAGTATAACATTTATTTAGACTCCAGAGAGTCAAATCCAAGGACCAGTATCTCCAATTTGATATAGCAGTGATTATATTCCAAAACCAATAAGCCCACCTCAATGTAGCAACAAGGAAATTATAACACAGTATTATAGCAAGAAACCAAATCATCCTGTAACCTTCCCCCAACTAGGGCCTTCTGTAAACAATCACTCACAAATCCTGTCTGCTTGCCTGTGTTCTCTCCCTCCTCAATTTTCTGGTCTCTGCAGCTTCCTGGTTTCCACTCTCCATTCCACACTCTTTCTGCAGCTCTGTTGTTTTGTTCTCTTTGGGCTGAATTCTGAGTTCTGGCTTCTTTTCTGACTCCTGAATTCTCAATTCTCGGTTCTCAATGGCTGTCTTCTGGGTGTATGTACTCTTTTTGGGGCCCCAAGGGCTTCATGCCCAATTGGCAAAAAGAAGTGGACCTGAGGTTTAGCGCCTAGCAAGTAAAGGGATTAGGCCTGCCTACAAATAAACCTCTAATTAGGTTTCCCTAAATTGGCCCCATCTGAGGTCTAGGGTAAGGTAGGAAGGGTCTTTAATCCCTGATTGGCATCACAAAAGTGTGGGCCTGCCTCTAATCAGGCCTCCCATTGTTGACCCCACCTGAGGCCTGTTCAATGAACAGGAAAGATCTTTCACTTACCAGTTGGCCTTACACAGGATTGAAATGTGTTCTTTCCATATTTGTAGAAATCCCTACATTCCTATGAGATGAAGCTCACGTGCCTTCCTTGATTTCTGCAACTGGAAAAGATTCCTCCCCTCTGCAGGTTCTTTTCCTCCAGCTTGACATCCTCCTATATTTGCCACACTAACTTTTGTTATAATTATTTTTGCTCACATTTTATTCATATATCAGTAAATGCCTTGAGGGTAAAGAGTATGTTATTTTTCATCTTTGTACCTCAGTGCCTGTTCGAGTACACTGTGCATGTTTTGGTGGATCTGTAATTTCATTAGGGTGGGTACTTCCTTCACTAATGTAGATTGCCCCCTCAATACAGTGCAATTCTTGTCCCTGTTTCTCCAGAAATTCCTTTCCGAAGAGCTGCCCAAATATCCCCATAGTCAGAGAAACAAGTGAGTTAATCTCGGAGGGCAGAAAAGCAGGAGCTGCTGCCAGTAGCCTTGATGGGCTACCGAGAAAAGTCAACCTTTCTCTTTTAAGACTTGTAGCTTATAAAAGCAGGGAAAGCCGAAGTCTCTGAGATCATGTTTCATGCTGGTTTCGTTATTCTGGAGTTTCGGTATATTGGCTGAGCAGAAGAGTCAGGTGAGATCTTTTTGAGGCAGAACAGCAGAGTATAGCTTCGTTCCTGTGTGGCTTTTCCTTTCGTACATGTGTGGCGTTCTCTTGGGCTATGAGAGTGCTTGCAGGAAATCATATTTTCCAGACTATGCTGCAAGCTGCCTGAGGTCTTGGTCAAAATGAATTTATGGTTTGGGAGTCTTTGAAAGCTCTGTCCTTGATAACTCTGACCTTTCTTGAGAGTGTCTCACGGAAGTTTTAGAATCCTAATACCAAAATATTGGAGGTAATTGTTTTATTGTTGTTTGTTTTTGTAAACTGTCTTGGAGATAAGAATGTTCCACACTGGATGCCCATCAGTTGTTCTGCTTTCATGATCAGCACACATGCTTTTCTAATAGAATGTCTCAGCTACTATCTTTTATGTGAATTCTCACATGCAAATCATTGTTGGTAGCATACATTATACTTATGTCCATAATGTATATTTTTCTGACTTTTAGGTAATTTGTAATGCTATTCCTTCAGAAATTACATTGCTTCCTTATATGTAGCTGTGTAGTACCTTTGGAAGAACATTTGTATTGAAGAGATGGTCTTTTAGAAAATAAACAATTTGTAATCATTAAAAGAATTACTCCAAAGATATCAAATGTAGAAAGAAATATCTTAAATACATCAATGTGTTTTTTAGCATCTTTCTTTATAGTATCAATAATCTGGAACATAAATAGATGCTCATGGATTGGGAAATGTCTAAACAAGATCTGGTACATAAAAATAGTGGAAAAATTATTGTATTTTAAGAAATAATGAATGCATTAAGTAGAGAGAAACCTCGGAATACATGTGAACTGAAGCTAAATGAAATAAGCAGGATCAGGAAAACAATCTTCTCAAGTATTACAATAATGTAAAGAATGAAGTTCTCCAAAGCCAAAGTCCTAGGCACAATCAAATAATTCAACATCAGAACCTGATATTTTATCGGTGAAAATAATGTTATCAGTGAAATAACATTTCAAAATAACATTTATCAGTGAAAATAACATTAAAGAATAGATGTAACATCTGATTTGCCACTGCATCCTAACCACCATTTCACTTGCTGCTGAAACTTCCCATATGTCTCCCCCTCTAGAATGAGAGCTCCTTGAAGACAAGAACAGTCTATCCCCAGCACTTAGCCCAGCACTTTGTGCATAGCTAATGCCTAATAATGCTTTATTCATCATTCAGACAAGGTGCTATATAATGCCTCCTGTCCTCCCCACAGCTTCTAGCTTAGTGCCTTGCAGAAGGTGATTAATAAATCTTGGTTGAATTATCGGTCAGTACAGTTATTTCAATAGCCTTCAATCTTGTGACTGCATAGTGGAGCTTGTTAATTGTGCATTTCAAAAGAAAAAGAGGAAAGAAAATACAAGAGAAGAGGAAGAAGTAGAGAAAGAAAGAAAAGTCACACAGTTGGTTTGGATGTGATACAGTTGATTTGAAGGCCACTGTAGACAAGGTTTAGGGATCATTGGACTGGGAATTTTAAAAAACGTTGAAATCCAGAGGGAAACCATATCAGATGATAGGATGAGAACCTCCTCTCTACCCCTCTCCCCCAAAAGTACTCAGGGAATAAAGACCATTCTGACTTCTGAAAGCAATACTCCAGATTTAAAACATACACTAAGTAGTTGTTTTTTTTTTTCAATTGAGGAAAGATTTGATTGTTTTTAATCTCCTATTATGTAATGAATACTGGAAAAAATCCAATGCCCCATCTATGATTCTATTCCTGAATATGAGACTGTATGTACCATATGGCAGTTTTACTGAAGTGGTTTAATTCTAATTGATTTATATTAGGTTATTATGATACACTTGATAGGCCATTAAAACCGTAACTAAGCTCTCTTGGAGCTAGACACTAAGCTACTGTGTATGAGACTGATGCTACCTGGTACAAAGCCTGGGACTCTGTTTATAGTTTTGTTTCACTTGGTTTCTCCTTTTTTGGATTTAAATGTATCAGGACCAGGTCAGGGTTTTGTGAAATGGTCAGATATTTAGGAGCTCGTGGCTTCACGGTTGACACAGGGCATTCAATGGGCTGAGAAGAATTTTTAATACTATAGCAATTCCATAGTCAGCTACAGCCAATACTTGATTATTCATGGTCATGATGGACAGGGAGAGCATAAATAATTGAAATCCACAGTTAATTAAGTAACTTTACTTCAGCCAGTTTCAACTTCGTAACCATGAGGCTTTGTACTGAAATGGTAACAAGGGGGAAAATAAGCAGATAGGAGTTTTGACTTCTCTGCCCTTCCTTACCCTGGACTAATCATTTAGCCTCCCTGGTTCTCACTTTTTCATATCTGTGAGAGGAGTGGGTACAACTCGATGATCTATTAAGGAACCTTCTCAGTTCAAATCTTTGACCAAAAGTTAGATAGCAGGAGAGGAAATTAGGAGTCAGTAATCTACTCTGAGTTCCTTTAAAACAACCCTCCCAGCTAAAAACAAAACAAAACAAAACAAAAACAAAAATTAAACATAATATTGAAATCCCGAAACCTAAATAAATTAAAAAAAATACTAAAATCCCACTCCTTGACTTTTCAAAATTAGTTTTAATTTGTTTTAAAGAAGAAAAATAGAATTCTATGAACAGTCTATATTCTTGATTGGTGTTTGAATAGCAATATAGGATAATGGCTAGAGAAGCGGCTTCAGTCATGAAGACTTAGGTTCAAGTCTTGTATACCACATGTGTGCACGTACATATGTGTACACTGGCTGTGTGGCCCTGGCTAAATCACTCAACTTCTCTGGTGCCCAGAGGAAAATCTCTAAGATAATAATTTGTACAACAGTTGCTGCTCTTCACTGGTAGAGTTTCCTCACTACAAGCTCACTATACCAATGCGTCAAAGGTCCGATAGCAAATGGATTAGTATTTTGGAATAGTTAGAAACCATTCGTTATTTTTATTAGCTTATTTGTGATTACAGAATGCAGCAATGGCCGTGGCCTGGTAAGCTGGGTGTTAGAGTGATGAGGTGTAAATATACAGATGGCTTTTTCATCTAACCTTGGCTTAATTCTCTTAATCCCAATTTAGGTATACCAATTTTAGCTCTTAGTTTTGGTAGGGCACTGTAGGCCTGTTGCCCTGAGGGGAGAAATCCACTGAGCCTGTTATGTCTTGCAAGCCTTTCCTTCCATGTGATTCAGTATTTCTGTATCAGTTGAGTCAAAATAAAAGAATGCCTATGTAAGCAAATAAAATGGGAATTTAATACAATGTCCCTGATTTATAGAAAAACATCAGCTAAAAGTACTTCATTTCTTTTACTGCTGCAATAAAGTAATTTTACAGTTGGTAACATATAACTTACAGGAGTGACAAATTTGGTACTTAAAAAATATTTAGGTTAAAAAAACCCTGTCACTTCTAGTAAGTCATTTTTAGAGTGTAATCACTTTAATTCTTCCTCCTCTCTAATTTTATAACCAAGAGACAACCTCTCCATGGAAAATCCCCTAGCCTCTTGTAAAGAACTTCACTACTGCTTATTGTTATGCTCTTCACCCAATAAGATGGCCCTGGGATTTGGATTTGTTTGGAGTTATGGTTGACCTAGAAATTAGGGAGCAGTTTGATGCCTTTTCTCAGTACACTGCAGCACACAGAAGAGATAAACATCATCAATTCCAAACATCTTGAATTCACAAGTTTAACATAAAGCCTGTGATTGTTAGATGAGATAGAAGCTTTGATTTGCCTAGTGCTTTTGAATTGGGGAAGAAATGCCAAGTGTGTACTCACAACAGTGCAGCTGAGAAAATTAAAGTGGGACAATCAGTTCAGGGTGAAGGAGAAATCAGACAGGACTAAACGTAATTCAAATTTTGGACAATTAAAATCTCGATGAAAATTAGAAATACAGCCCATGGCATCAATTCTATAACTCTCTAGGCTAGTGACTTTTATGATCATAAATATGATTGCTGTGGACAGGAATATCTAGTGAAAACTTTTGCGAGGTGATAAAAATCTTCAAAAACCTGCTAACCACATGCAGTCCTATCAGGACCAATCTGATTATTGATCTAAAGAGATTTTTATGACCTACAATGATTATATTCAGTCATCATGTTCTGGCTTCTTGCCTTAGAGATTTTCAAGACTAAACTCAAAGAATTAGCAGTTTCTGAAATGAGGTTTGAAATTTTAAGTTCAGGAATCATTTTGACAAGACAGAGGAATTTGGAATCCTATCATGTGTGCCTAGCAGTAAGGAGGAACCCACCCTGTTAGGATGAAAAAATTGACATTTTAGTTGCTTCTAAAATTATTCACCAATCTTTAGCATCTGTGTGTTTATTAGATATGCATCTTTGAAAGTAAATATTTGTGAAGAATGTAAAACCCTCTAAGGTTAGCATATTCAGATAATAACCTACGCATGCTTATATATACACACAGATATATATAGATATATAAAACATAAAATAATATATTGTTATATAAAATAATAAAACTTGGTCATATTATGCATATCTGTATAGACTTTGTTATGTTTAGATATCATATATATATATACATATATATGTATATATATATATATATATATATAATATGCAAGGTCTTCTAGATGTTTTTCTACTCCCATCCATTAATTCATTCATACAAAAAGCATTTATTAAGTACCTATTATGTGCTCAGCACTGTGTTAGTTGCTGGGGATACAAAAGCAAAAATGATAGAATCCCTACTCTAAAGAGGCTTATATTCTTTTGAGGAAAATCAATATGATGTAACTTAGACAATGTAAAATGCATATATATATATATACATATACATATATATATACATATATATATGAAGATGTGCATATATGTACACATATGCATATGTGAATATGTCTAAATAAGAATGATCACAATGATAATAATAGTTAATATTTATAAGCTAAGTACCCTTTGGTCACTTTCTCACTACTTTACCATTGTCTGCAGAAACAGAAGGGGTAGCTGAGGAAGAACAGAAAGACATTTAAAATTTGACTTTTGTCATACCAGTTGCCATGGCCAAGTGGTCATATTACTTACTGGTAATAAAAATAATAATTGTTAACGTTTATATTGCACTTACTTATATGATAAGCACTTTACAAATATTATCTCATTTGATCCTCACAACAACCCTGGGAGGTAGATGCTATAATTATCCCCATTTTACAGATGAGGAAACTGATGCAGAAAGGGGTTAAGTGACTTGTCCAAGGTCATGTAGCTAGTAAACATATGGGGCATTATGAATATTTAATAGCTGAACCAGGTCTCTCTGGGAAGTAACTTCACTGAACCAGTAAAAGAAGAAATCCTTCCCCTCTGATGCACTCTTAAAGAGAAGAGTCTAATTTCTCCTAATATCATCGGGGGAATCCCAAAGGTAACTCTGTGCCGTTTGAATTCTGAGAATTCAAGTTGTGCTGTTATAGGAATGAGGTACATCATAGAAGCTCAGCATGAAGGCATGGCAAATGGACTGGAATAGTTGGATGACCAAGCTGTGAGTCTGATAAATGAAAAGAATATCCATGCCAATTAAATTATAGTTCCATCAAAATATAAAAGTATCAGCTCTTCATCTAATGCTTCCATTCCTGAAAGCTAGTATCTGTGTATTAATCATTTCAAAATTGGGAGGCAGTGTGGTATAGCAGATAGAAATGTTAGGAAAGGTATGGTTCAAATTCTGTCTCAGATATTTGTTAGCTGTATGATATTTGACCACTCAGCCTCAGTTTCCACATTTGTAAAATGGAGATAATAACATCTATTGAAGTTTCCTCCCAGGGTTGTGGGCAACTTTGAAGCACAATGGATAATTTACTCATTAAAATCATACTTCGGTACTTGCATATTATTCCATTAAATCGTTATCATCAAAAGAGCTGACATTTCTCTTTCTCTCCCTTTTTTTTTTTTTTGGCAGAGGGGAAGGCAGGACAATTGGGGTTAAGTGAGTTGCCCAAGGTCACACAGCTAGCAAGTGTGTCAGGTGTCTGAGGTCACATTCGAACTCCGGTCATCCTGACTCCAGGGCCAGCACTCTACTCACAGCGCCACCTAGCTGCCCCAAGAGCTAACATTTCTCTATCAAAGCTAATTCCTCCCAGAACTTTCATTTTAAGGAGGATGCCCAAGTCAGATAGGTTTTCATTCCACTCCAGGCATATCTCCTGAATCTCTGTACTTTTTTTTTTTAACCACTCCACAGAAACCTATTTGCCCTGGAAGATCACCCTACCCTTGGACTTCTCACACTAGAAGTACTCTCTATCACCCTTTTGGCTGTTTCGTAATTGGCTAGTTCCTCCCCAACTTCCACTTAAAGGAGGAAATCCACACCAGCCCTGTGGTCATTCCTCTCCTGGCTGTCCTTCTGACTCACCAGACTTTCTTTGCCATGTTACCACTTGGGTCCCCCCCTTTTTTCTCCTCTCCTTTCTCTGCTTTTCATCTCCCTTTTATGTATTGTCTTCCCCCTTTAGAATGTAAGTTCCTCGAGGACGGGGACTATCTTTTTACTTGTATGTCTAGTAGCCTGTGTGCCTGGCAAATGTTAGACACTTAATAAATGCCTATTGACTTGACTCAAATACAATAATATATGTAAAGTGCTTCATAATAGAAATGTCAGTTATTTTGATGAAAATGATTTGTTGTTATAATATGTAATGATTACAAATCCAGAAACATTATTTTAATGGGCAAATTATCCAGAATGCTTTCACAATTACCAATTTTATCCTGTTCTATTTCTCTCTTTTATTTCTTTGATGTCATTATCAGTTTAAACCAAACCAGAATAAACATCTCAGAAGGTATAAGCCATGGATTTATGTGTTTGGGAAGCTTTGCTAGCACTGTCTTTCTATAACTTGAAGATGGAAAGTGAAGCCTGTTGATAAAAGTCATTCCCCCAGAAGCTTAGAGAGATGCTTTTTGGAATGACATCCAGTGAGGTACAATACCCAGCTAGAATATGCAGTTCAGTGTACTTTTCTACATATTGGGTACTATGTGATTATGTCAATGTCATTCAGCCTCAAAGCAGCTTTTATGATGCTGTAGAAATCACCGCCCTACAGTGAATGAGTCACTCACACTCTTGCTTCTGCACCAGACATTGTGGTAGGTAACTAAGAGCTTGGGGCTCAGTGATTACAAGAGATAAGCTTTTAAAAATGGTTGATTTGGGTGGTTTCTTGTTTAATTGTCAGTGGTCCTTCTCAACGCCAGCAATGTGAACATGATCTGATGAATGTGACCTCTGAGTTGCTGCTTCATATTTTGCAGGAGAGATTAAGGACTGCGTGTTGTATCCCATGATCTTTGGCTTGAGTGTCTTTCTCTCTCCTATTCTTCCCCTTCCTCCTGTTCCTTCCTTCCTCTTTCCCTCCTTTTCCTTCTCTTCCTCTCTTTTCCCCTCTTCTCTCTTCCCCTTCACTTCTCTTTTTTAAAGAGGCAAATAAAAATTAAGCAGATAACTTGGGTACTTTATCTAGTTTCTAATCTTGTTTCCTATGGGTGTCATCTCATCTTCATGCCAATAACTTTGCATTCATGCATGTAACTTCACATCGTCTGACAATTATTTCTACATATGCACATGTACTAAGATGTCAATAAGCAATTAAGAATAATGTGGCCACGTTGCTAGAAGACTCCTTATGTACATATTGCACTGAACAGAAAATTCATTTTTCATCTCCAAATTATGACCCTCCATCTCTTTCCTGTTTCTGTCCTACAACTAGGCACCTGCTTTCTCAGCCATTAGATTATTGAGCTCCTGCAAGAGTTAAGCAAGTGTATAGTTTGATAACCATGTAAGAAATAGAAAGTAATTATTTTATTATCAGTAATTCAACAAGCATTAATTAAAAACCTGCTGTCCCCTGAGAGGGGCAGCTAGGTGGCACAGTGGATAGAGTGCAAGGCCAGGAGTTAGGAAGATTCATCTTCCTGAGTTCAAATGTGTCCTCAGATACTTTCTAGCTGTGTGAACCTGGGCAAGTCACTTGACCCTGTTTGCCTTAGTTTCCTGCTTTGTAAAAATGAGCTGGTGTAACAACAGTTTTGCTAGCAGCTGTTGTGGGGGTAAAAGACCAACAACACCAGCACACAGGAGGGCTGCTAGCACAAGTTCTTTGATCTGCTTTTCTAATGAAAGCAACTTTAAGGGGTTAACAATCTCACTTTACTTAAACATAGATATACTATATCATTCATTTAGTTCATGGGGAAAAAGCAGAACCCTGAACTTCAGAGAGAATACAAGCAGAAATCATAAGCATACATTATATAAATTGACCAAATCACAATACGAAGTTACCAGAGAAGCACCAACATCTGGGTTTTTCAAAGGGGGCGTGATATCAATTGCTACCCAGAATCTCATCACCAACACTCTTTCAATAAGTGTGCCCCCAAAGGCAAAAAAAAAAAAAAAAACAAAACCAAAAACACTAACCTCTGGTCTTATATACTAATCTCAGGGTCAAAGGGCTTCACAACCATGTGACTCAAATCCACCTGAACTAGGCTTTCTTGTTTCTTAAGCAGGTCATCAAAGACTCTTGATTCAATCAAAGAAACAAAAGACAGCAAAAAGTTCACTTTGCTGGCCATTGCATTTGAGAAGCAAGACTCATCAAAGGTACTTGATTACCTCAGCATTTCTAAAGAGAAAATAAAAAAGCCCTACCTTAATTACCATAAGAACTGGAGAAGGAAATGGCAAACCACTCCAGTACCTTTGCCAGGAAAACTCCAAATGGAGTCCTGAAAAGACAGACACGACTGAAACAACTGAACAACAACAGTATGCCCAGAGAGAGTATGGAGGAGTGGAGTACAATGTGGAACTTGGAACCGGAAAAACTTGGTTTAAATCATGCTGTTAGGAGCTGTGTGAACTCAGGAAAGTCACTTGACCTCTTAGCCCCAGTGTCCCTTAGCACCTGCCTCACCAAGGTTTTGTGAAGATTAAATGAGATAATATATGAAAAGCCTCAAAAATATCATATCAATGTCAGCTATCATTATTGTTATTTAACTTCTGTGAGCCTTAGGTAATTATCGTAGAATAAAAGTTGTAGAAAGTAATGGTCTGGTCCCATACTGAGAAAATCCTAAGGAGTTAGCCTATTAAATGTACTCTGAATAATGGGAAGTTAAAGTTTGCCTGTCCCTGGTTGTCATTTGCATTAGCTTTCAAAGGTAACACTTTCCAGACATTTTATTTGAGTTCTCACAATGTTAGTACTACTGCAGGTATTATTATCCACCTTTTACAGATAAAAACCCTGAAGAAATTTAAATGACTTCCCCATGGTCTTACAGCTAGTATCAGAGATAGTAGCTGGACTTCAGTTTTTATGTATCCATGTCTAGTATACTGATGCTTCTCGAGAGAAGTGGTCCTAGCCCTCATGGAACTAACGTCTACTGGGGAGTTGAGGTCAATGCAGAGATCACTATAATATATGATAAAACTGTTGTTTAAAAATAACTCGCGTGAAGTTCAAGGGGAAAGATAGTTAAAAACACCGAAGCTTCCTCCAGGAAGTGATATTTGAGATAGCCCCTAAAGGAAGGCACAGGCACAGATTGGCCAGAGTTAAGAATAGCCTAGGCCCTGAGCATAAGGAACAGTATGAATTAAGTATAGTGATGAGAGAATACACAACGTGTTTGGGAGATAGAAGGTAGCTCTGTTTGCCTGGGATGGAGAGTATGTGAAGAAGAGCATTTAGATAAGGCTGGAAATTGAGGGTAGTGCCAGCTTTCGAGAGACCTTGAAATGCCAAGCAAAAATTTTTGAGCTGGGGAATTGCATGATCAGATCAATGCTTAAGAAGATAAGTCTGACATAGTCTTCATGGGCGGCCTGAAGTGGAGAGAAAGTGGTGTGAGGAAAGCACTCTAACATATTCAGAGTGGTCAGGCTGAAGGAAAATGTCCAATTTGGCTGTCTAAAAATTTAAGAATAAAAAGAAATTGGATAAAGTCCTGATAAGACCAATGGAAAGACTATAAGAACAGGGGTTATTTCACATAAAGAAAAAAAATCTTAAGGAGTGACTTAATAACTGTCTTCAAGTATATGTCGTATGTCTATAAACTAATGAGCATAAGCCATACAAGAAAATCAATCTCATTACTTTATAATTATGCCACATATAAAAGGTTATTGTGAGGAGAATGCCGACCAGCTATTATTCACCTCCTCACAGGATAGAATAAGAAGAAATAGACTTGAAGTCTTGAAATTTCAGGGGTAATGGATTAAATCATGTGGCTTTTACTGAATTGTAAATGCCACAAACTGACTTCTAGTTTACTTGTAGTTAAAATTCCAATTTGTATAGAAAAGGCCATATTATTGGTGAAAATGAGGAAGCACATATGAAAGTTATTGACCAGGAATTTAGAGATTTTTGTTAAGAATTCAAGGAAGCCAGAGGCATCTGATTGTTGTCCTTCATTTTCCAAGATAACCAAAATGACATCACTATGTTGAAGTCAAGGTACAGTGTGTCCGATTGTGGCTGATCAAATCGATACAAGCTCAGAAGGTTCTACCATAAGTTAGGCACAAATAGTCCATATGAACATATGGAGTGGAGATGTCTCTAAATTTGCATATATATTTCTTTGGAGCTACTGCAATTCTGTTTTGCTCATAGAGTACAGCACCTTTGTTGATGTGGGCACATCATGCTGGGTGGTCCTCTGCCAGTCTCCCCATGTCTCACAGTCAGTTCCAAAGTTCTTCAGAGCAACCTTAAAAGAGTCCTTGTTCTTACTTCTGACTTCCATGTGAGCACTTGCCTTGTATGAGTTCTCCATAAGATAGCTTTTTAAGCAAACATACATTTGACATTTGGACAACATGGCCAACTTATCAGAGTTGTACTCTCTGCTGCAGAGTTTAAATGCTTGGCAGTTAAGCTTGAGAAACGACCTCCATGTCTGGTACCTTATCTTGCCAGGTGATCTTCAGAATCTTTCTAATACAATTCAAATGGAAGCAATTTCATTTCCTGGCATGTCCAAGTTTCACAGGCGTACAACAATGAGGTCAGCTTGATGGCTCTGTAGACCTTCCGTTTGGTGAGAGTTTAATACCTCTTCTCTCTCACACTTTCCTTTGGAGCCTCCCAAACACTGAGCTAGCTCTGGCAATGCATGAGTCAATCTCATCATCTATGTGTACATGCCTGGAAAGTATCTTGACAAGGTAAGTGAATTTATCCACAACATTCAGAATTTCTCCATTTGCTGTAACAAAGGTGACAATGAAACATAAAGAAGCAATCTTACTTTTGGAGCTTGGGCGAGGGGAGGTGGGGAGGGGTGGTACATGGGAAACCTGCATCCTTTTGGTGGCATAAATACTTCAAAAGGTCATTGAATCACCACAATTTTACCAATGCAGACCACTTTCTATCTATGATGTATTTCAACACTCCAAGAATCTGCAATTTCACGTGATTAGATGATTCCATTACTGATGCAGGTTGCAAAGTTTTCTACTCCTTAGTAGTTGCCATGCTCAAAACATATGAATGGCTATGGGCAAAAAAAAAAAAAAAATTACCTGGCACCCACCCCCCACACACAGTTATTTAAATTGGTCCTTGGACAAAAGATACACATTCTGTCCTAGTATCTGCTACAGCTTAACCTTTGCTGCCATAGCTATAGAGAACCCTAGGTCATCTGCATCCTAGGATTAGTCATTGTACTAAGGCTATAGTGAAAATTTGAGGAAATCTCATAATGTTAGTTGGGGAACATATCTAAGTTAGCCAACGATGAAGAAGCCTCCACCCTTTTCAGGAACTGAATGAAGCTCCCCTCCCCCCTTTTTCACACATTGCTTTGTCTAACCCTGATCCTTTAGCATATTATTGCTGTGCCTTGAAGTCTGCTTGGAAGTAGCCTCACAAAGAATAGATAAGAGCCTCACAAGAAAAACTCCTTAACTGAGTAAGGGGATCTTCCCAGAAATCCTTTACATTTTAGCTTTCACATTTGTGTAATGATATCCATTTGTATTTTTATTTCTTATTTTTAGACTTTAATATTCTCTACCTAAAATAATGTTTGTTTCCCTGTAATAAGGCATATGCTCCATTCCCAGTTAATAAAACTGAATAAAATTGTAAAGGAATGCTGTAAAGTCTTGTAGACTTCAGCTAAGCCCTGGGTTATAAGGGGAAGTGACAGAGACAATGAGATGTAAGTGTGAGAAACTTTCTGGTAATAAATGAGGCATTTGACTTTGGGGTTCTGAGGCTTGAGTAGCTAAATTGCAGATGAAAAAACCAGCAAAAACAATGAAGTTGCCTGCCTACCCCTCCCAGGTACAGACGGCCACAGTACCTTTTCCTTGGTTACTCATTTGCATAGACCTCCAGGCATTTTGGAAACTTATTAAGATAGTGACTAAAAGTTACCGTAGGTCCCTCACAGAGGGAACCCAGCCCTTAACCCGGAAGAATTGTTGCATAGGAGAGGCTCTACCTCTTCCACACTTAACCAGGGAGCCTAGGCCCTGAGGGAGCAAAATAGCTGAATCTTTTGCCAATCCTTTCTGAAAGAGCACAGTAGCATCTAGCCAAACTTGAGTCTAGGGATAGTGGAGATCCTTTCATTACCATCAGCAATGCCAGACCCCACAGTGAACCTAATGAGGACTCTCTGGAAAAAGAACATTGAGGCCCTGTGGTTCTGGAACTATGAGATGCCTTGGCCACTTATTGCCCCTACAAATGTGCTTCACTATAGATGTACTTTGTGTCCCATTCCCCGCTTCCTCCCTGGATTCTGAGTATATTTGTGGGAGAACATTCCCTGAATTTTGAGAGGGAGTGCTTTGAAACTATTATTCCAGCCATGCCATATAAATAAATATTTTTTTCTAGGAGCTAATTGAATTTACTGGCTGATGGTTAATAGGAAACAAACCAGTGGAGACTTAGAAGCTCTAGTGTTTGGAATATCCACTTATAGGATTATACCTATAAACCGAAGTATTTGTTGCTCTTCTGGAGATCCAGCCTTTTAGTATAAGTACAGATTGGTAGAATTGCTGGCCATAGTGGGTGCTATTAACACATTTATTTATTTAATAATGAAAGATATGCTTTCTTCCCTCTGGAACTTAAGAAAGTAGGATATTCTTGCTGATTGACAGAAAACTTCTTAAACGTCAATTAATTGGTCTCCCTGCCTTGTGTTGCCTCACTCTGATCCAGCCCTCCCCCCCACCATCTACTAAAGTGATTTTCCTATGGCCCAAATCTGGCACATTTTAGCCCTAATCAATAAATTGCAATAATTCCTGATTGCCTTTAGCATCAACTATAAACTTTTCTGTTTGACTTTTAAAAAACCTTCACAATCTAGCTCAGACCTTATTTTCAGAACTGTTATTCATTCCTTCCGTTCCTACACTCTGCTGTCCAGTTTGACTGGTCTCCTAGCTCTTCTTCACCCACGCCCCAGCTGCCATCTCCAGGCCTTTTAACAGTCTATTCTCCATGCGTGGAATGTACTCTGTCCTCATCTCTGCCTCTCAGAATCCCAGTGTTCTTCCACCTCAGCTCAAACACCATTTTCTACTTTAAGAATTTCCAGATCCTGAGGAGACATTTAGATTGTAGAGCCCAAGTCAAGATCCTTCTTTCAGGTTCAAATTGTACATGGAACCCACTTTTCAGAGATCTAACACATTCACAAGCAGGCTGAATAGACTAAGTTTGAACTTTTAGTTTTGATTCAATGGTCATACTCTTGGAAGTCCAAGACTTTACAGAACAGGCTCCTTCTAATTGGGCAGATGTCTATGTGCCAGTCATGACTGTTTAAAAACGTGCCATGGTATCTGTGAGCACAGTAAGCAGTGAGCAGGGTGTGTTGTCTCTCCTGTGGTGACGTACTAAACTGTGGTCCAGCAGGGTGGTGTGACATAAGTATTATGTACCGTGAGAAGATATGGTATGCCAGGAGTGGTCCCAACTCTACACTCAAAGATTCACCGTGTTCATTCACACTTAGGTTTTCCCTATTAATCACTGAAGATCTTGATGAATTAGTTAGTCTGTCCAAATCTATGATCTTAAAATTGATTGCAGATTTGTGATCAGATTACAGATCAGTGACTCAGTATGTGGCAAAGTGGAAAGCATGCTGGATTTGGTTATACAGGTCATGGGTTCAAATCCTAGCACTTTTACTTAATACTTACATGACTGTGGATAAATCATTTCATCTCACAAGAATCTTGTTTCTCATTGGTAAAACAAGGAGGTTGTGCTAGATGGCCTCTAAGTTCGCTGTCCTTGTCCTTTCAGATTCTAGATGCTTCCTCATCTCAGATTTACTTTTTGTTGTTGCGTATGTATATTTCATATATAATATTTGATATTATATATAACGTTATATACCATATAGTTGTACGCCTATGTGTGTATGTATGTGTGCATGTACACACATACATGTTGTATCCCAGATTGGAAGTTAAGTTCCTTCAGGGCAGGAATTATTCATTTTTGATTTTGTATCCCCAGAGCTTAGCATAATGCTTGCCATGTAGTAGGCACTTTAAAAATGTTTGTTGATTGATTGATGCCTGCTATTTATTCCAGCTCTGGAGCTTGGTAATTTGTATTCATTATTCCCACTGAAATAATTTTGATCATCAGTATGGCTTCATGGAAAATGTAATCATTAATTTTATGAATACTTAATTCTATATAGTCAAGACACAAACCCATATACTATATAGAACCATAGGTATGGGAGGAGGTATAATATGGTGCATGTTTGGATGGATCTGGTGGTGAAGGATCTTGGTTCAAATCCTTATCCTTCTAGGTCACTTGAGCAATCTTGAATGAATCACATAACTGTTTTGGCCCTAAACTTCCCTACCCAGCAAAATGAGGGGATTGGGCAAAATGCTATAGATGAATGAAAAAACATTTATTAAGTGCTTACTAGGTTCTCAATTTGGGGGAAATGAATTAGAAAACATGATGTGGTGCTCATGGAGCTCATTTTCTAATTATGGGGAATAACACATGAAAGAAAGTTCAGCATCAGGGTGGATGGAAAGACCTGGAAGTCATAAGATTACTGAAGCAGGGAAGATAGCAAGTACCAAGGATGCTAGTAGGTCAGATGACATTGTGTGGCTTTGGAAGTTGCAGAGATAGGAAATTTGGTGAGGTCTCTTTCAACTCTAAACATATTCAGTTGTTATCTTTCTACAAATAAGTGTAGTTGGCAGAGACTTGCTATAGTCATGCTTATATAATTAGAATTTTTAGGTGGTACTTTTCAGAGCAACAGATATTTATTTCCCTGAATCATTGGAAGTATACAGTGGAATGCTTATATAAAAGATTGCATCGTGTACTGTAAAATGCTTAGGCAATGATCCTTATTTTTTTTTTGTGCCCAGAATGATGAAATTGCAAGACTAGTTTATGCCTGCTATAAAAATGTATTTCCTTGGTATTTCATAAGTAGTAACACTACCCATTATGCTTTTCAAACCTGAATTGGGTAAATATTTTCAAAAATGTGGAGGAAACTGAGGTAACAGAATAAAAAAAGTGAGTTAACAAATTATGTGTTTACAAGCCCCAGATCTTCAAATTTATTGACAATTTCCTTGATGTGTATTTATCCCTGGCATTACATGAATGGCGTACATTCTCTTTATGTTTTTACTAATTTATTACCCACCAGAGTCATGGCCTTTTGTTTTTGGCTGGCACAACATATTTTTTGGAGTTTGCCTACATTTTAAAATCCTGTGAACTATCTGACCAAAGACCTATCACATTCTGACTAAGCTGCATTCTATTTTGTTCTTCATCCTGGAGTATCCTGCCCTCAGCCCTGCTTCCTTTCACCTCTCAGTCAAAGAACTGCATCATTTTCTAGTGAGAACATTACATTAAAATGCACAATAATAATAATAATAATAAATGTTAATCAAAAAACTGCATGTGTCTTTCTGATTGTGCCAGTGTTGTGGTATTCAATTATGCAATTTTCATTGGCATATTAATCATCTTTTCAACAAACAAGCCGGCGTTAATTAAAGCAAACCATGGATAAAGACATGTTGCCGGATCATCATTCCGTTTATCACAGTGCACAGGCTGGCCGTTAAGTAAATTCTGGACTGTGAGATGAATTTCAATGTTGGCTTCATCTTTTTTTGTTGGAGTTTGAATGCAACTAATCTAACAACAACAACAAACTTCAGCCTTCACAAGAGAAAGATGAATTTGTTTGTAATTAATGGCAAAGAAGGAAAGATAAAATAGTCATATGCTTCATATGGGGAAGTTGGGCTGTTGGCAATCAAATCATTTTTGAAGGTTTTCCATTTGTGATTTAACTTTTCATGTTAGAAAGCCAAGATAGGACAGTGAAGTGGCATTCCTACAACAACCTTTTAAAAAGTGTTTTTCAGTAAAGGGTAAAGTTCAATGGCTGTAGTTAGCATGCTTTCTCTTTTTTTTTCTGTAATAAAAGTATGTACCAGCAGTGTGTAATATAAAGCTATTGAAATTATACCCTTGAGAGTTAATTAAAATTGTATATTGGGACTATGTGCAAAATCTATGTTGTCACTAATTCCATAGCTGGAGGTTAGAGGGCAATGGCCAGATGACCTTTGACCTCTGAACTTTATCCCCCCTCCCCCACCACCAATTCCTGTTATTTTACAATAGATAGCGCAACTTCTTCAAGAACACAAAACTCTCTTCATGAAACAGATTGAACACTGAAGCAAACTAAATGGAAACAGAACCCAGCAAGTTTGTTATTTGACTACTACATTTCCATGTGTAGGCCATGCAATATCTTATTAGCCATTAGACATGATTCTTGTCATTAGCATTCCTTTGTGTATTTATTTGAACCTTTAGTTTAGCCTTGCCATCCACACAGAGAATGAAGAGTGCCTCCTAGCTAGACTGTTATAGTTAGTGAGATGGACAACCAGTAGGGCTTGTCTATCAATACATATGGAACAGACATTGCAAATGGACAATGAGCTGAGCTCAGAATAAAATGAGAGGAAGACAGCAGGATATATGGACTACGTGAAATTGCAGAGCTCCTTTCGTGATCCCAAACTTCTCTCTGAAACAAAGGCCCATCTTTGTAAGACTTATATTCTATCTGTGTGGTTATGGGAGTATGAGTCACAAAACACTACATACAGTCTCTGAAGAATTTAGTAACCCTCACAGAATTAAAATTAAGTGTCCACAGAAGGCAATGGAGAAGAACATAGTTTCTGGGAGCAGGCTGCAACAGATAACAAATAAGGAACCCTAGGGGAAAAAAAACTGGAGGGAAGGATGCCATCAGATGAATATATAATGGGGGAAAAAAAAGATAGAGCAGGAAAAGTGAGAGATAATGGTTGAATGACCTGTTCCTTCCAGGGGTATCTACTCAATGTTAAGAGAAAGTGAGGAAGGCTGCTCACTGGCAGCCTATGGCGACATTATGGGGGAACATGGATGGATAAAAGTCATATATACAGGATGACAAACGTAATTGAGATATAAACCAACCAACCATGTTTGCATCATTTGAGGGAATTAAAAAAAAGACAAATAAAAAACATCCATTTTAGTAACAATTATTTCATTAGATCATAGGCTCATTGACTTCAAACTGGAATGGACCTCAGAAGTCAGCTAATCTAACCTCATTTTTCAGATAAGGAAACTGAGGTCCATGATGGTTAAGTGGCTTTCTCAAAGTTACATAGGTACTCAGTATCGGAGATAAGCTTTAAACTCAGGTTCTCTGATTCTTGAGTCAATTCTCTTTTCTACTACACTACGTGGACACATCTGAATATCATGTCAGCTTCATTCAATGTAGCTCCCAGGCAGGGACTGTATTGTCATTTCCCTTTTTGCCCTGTCCCTATTCCCCAGTCTCTTCCCTCGACCCCATCTCTAACTAGCCCAGTGCCTTCTCAGACTTACCAGGCATCTCAGTCCAAAGGCTAGTTCAGCTTTCACCGAGAGCTTGGCCCTGGGTTTGTAGGAATAGCAAGATTTCCAGCACGTATGATAGCACCTACTCTGGAGAGAGGAGGAGAATCCAAAGGAAATCCAGGGTCAGGTATGTGCAAAGAAGAAGGACAATAGTATCCATACTTAATGATCTCATCTTTTCAGCAAGTCCTAGAAAGGGCTCTTCCCCATCCTGGTATTTCTCCATCTCGAATTCACCCCAATTTATCTCCAAGCTGGCCCTCCAGAGTAATAATAAAAAATGTTAGCTAATAGCTAACATTTACATGGCACTTATGTGCCAGGCACTGTGCTAAACATTTATATATCCTCACAGCAACTTATTATATGCATGAGGAAACTGAGGCAAACAAAGGTCTTGACCAGTAACTAGTAAGTGTCTGAGGCTGGCTTTGAATCCAGGTCTAATAATAATAATGATAATAACTGGTGGTGGTGATGGTGGTGGTAGGAGTAGCAGCAGCAGCAGCAGCAGTACCAACACCAGCAGCAGCAGCAGCAGCAACATTTATACACATATTGGCCACTATCTACAAAGTATAGGATTCAAGTTTTACTCTTACCATAATATTATGAGGAAGGCAGGGCAGGAAGTCAGCATGGCTATGATGGATAAGGAAACTGGAATCAGAAAGACCTGGGTTTAAATCTTGCCTCAGACTGTATGACTTTGGACAACTCACCTTTCCCATTTTGTCTTAGTCTCCTCATCAATAAAGTGAAGATATTGGAGTCAATGACCTCTAAGGTCCTTTCTAGCTTTTAAATCTATGATCTTATGATTATTATCCTGATTTAGCAGATAAGGAAACTGGCCCAGATAATGAAATGACTTGCCAAGGTCAAATAGTTATTAAATGGCAGAGCAAAAAGTTTAACTTGTCTTTTCATTTCACATTCTATGCACCCCAAAATTTCCTTCCTGAATAAGGAACATTACGTTCCTCCTCTACTAAGAAATATCTGGCTTCCATGGGATAAGGTTTTGCTTTTTTTTTTTTTATTCCACCCTTCTGTTCAGAGCTACTATCACATGTGCCCTATAGGTATGTACTTCATCGGCAAGGCCTAGAGTGGAAGACTGCAGGATTCCATAACTTTTCTACCATTAGAGCAAAATAACTTTTTTCAAGATAATTTAAAGGCAAGAATGTACAATTTCGAGTAGAATTATCATGAATGTCTCCTTTTCAATTTGCTATGACTAGGAGAATGTGGTGTTAATGTGTTTAAAGATCTTCCCCCACCCACTAATCTCATTAATAGGCCTCAGGTGGAGCTAGCTAAGGGAAGCTTGATTAGAGGAAGCTTGTTTGTAGGAAGGCCCACACCCTTTTGCTAATTTGGTCACAGGGGTTATGAAGCCCTCAGGCTCTGAAAAGGGTATATATACTCTGAGGATAGCTGTTAAGTTTGTTTCTCAGAACTTAGGGAGGAGAGGATACAGACAAACAGACAGCTAGGATTTGTGAGTGAGTGTTTATGGGAAGGCCCCAGCAGAGGGGAAGGTTATGGGATGGCATGGCTCCCTGCTGTGATATTGTGTTTTCAAATTATTTGCTGTTATAATGAAGTGGACTTGCTGGTTTGGGGATAAAATTGCTGCTGTGTTGAATTGGAGCTATTGGTTTTGGGATTTGATCCTCTGGTGTCTGAATAAATGTTTTACTTCTTCTGCCTTCTATATGGAGAGTCTCATGTGATACAGAACTATACAGACATATTCATGGTCACCATCAATATTGTGGCAGTTGCCTTAGTGATACAGAAAATCAATTTTTTTTATTACTTTGGGACACAAACAAAAACATGAAAGACTAAGAGTCCACTACATAAAGGCAATCATGTTATATTAGACAGGTGAATGTTTAAAACATATAGTGGTAGAGTAAGAGAAAGTTTAAAAAAATATCCTGAGAAATTAAATTTTTTGGTTGATGTTTTATTTAATAAGGAATGAGGCAAACTTGTATTCTGTCATTACTATTTGAGATGTTTCATTTCATTGAATATCTATTTTTGCCGATGAACAATTATACTCAGTTTTGCTGGGTAAGTGATTCTTGGTTGTAATCCTAGCTCCTTTGCCCTCTGGAATTTCATTTTGGGAGCCCTCTGATCCTTTGTTTTATCCTGACTGTGGCTGTATAATATTTGAATTGTTTCTTTCTGTCTGCTTGCAATATTTTCTCCTTGACCTGGGACCTTTGGAATTTGACTATAATATTCCTAGGAGTTTTCATTTTGGGATCTCTTTCAGGAGTTGATTCCTCCTGAATCTTTCAATTTCTATTTTACCATCTAGTTCTAGAATATGAGGGCAGTTTTCTTTGATAATTTCTTGAAAGATGATGTCTAGGGTCTTTTTCAGATCATGGCTTTCGGGTAGTCCAATAATTCTTAAATTATCTCTCATTGATGTATTTTCCAAGTCAGTTGTTTTTCTAATGAGATATTGTACATTTCCTTCAATTTTTTTATTTTTATTTTTTAAAGTTTGCTTGCTGTTTCTTTATGTCTCATGGAGTTATTAGCTTCCCCCAATTCTAATTCTTGAGGAATTATTTTCTCCTATGAACTTTGGCCAATTCTGCTTTTTAAGGAGTTCTTTTCTCCAGCAGATTTTTTGTGCCTCTTTTATCATTTAGCCTATTCTATTTTTTAAGGTGTTAGTTTCTTCAGTATTTTTTTTTGTGCCTCATTTATCAAGCTGTTGACTCTTTTTTCATGATTTTCTTGCATCATTCTCATTTCTTTTCCAAATTTTATTCATGTACCTCTCTTATTATTTTTAAAATCCTTTTTGAGCTCTCTCAGGAATCCTGGAAGTGTGCTCTCACATGCTAGTGATCCTACTGGCCCTGGGACTGCAACCCAGACCTGTAACCTGGATCTGCATATGGACAACGCAACAGAGTCCTGTACTCAGCCAGCAAAGGAATCCCAGTAATCTCTTTTTGAGTATTTGTCTGACCCCCTTATCATCTGTGAGCTGAGAGTTCTAGAAACCAATACTGCAAATTCATTTGCTCCTCATGCCTGCTGCTGACTTGCCCTGGCATTCCCATTCTCAACTCACTGCAACAGACCTTTCCTGCCAACTGTCCGAGTTGTCTTGGGCATGAAAATTGTTTCCCCTCATCCTTTTGTGGGTTCTGCCACTCCAGAATTCTTTTTGAGGCATATTTTAAAGTTGTTTGGTGGGGAATTTGGGAATACTCAGGTGAGTCCTTGCCTTTTGTCTGCCATTTTGGCTCTGATTGCATTCTAAGATAACACACAAAAGGAAGGTGGAGGGAAAAAAGTGTGTTGGTATGTGTGTGTGTGTGCATTCACACATGTTTACATGCATGCACATTTGTGTGTAAGGGGAGAATGAAGAAGAATGCCCATGGACAGAAGATTTGGAAATAACTTGGAAGTGAGGTGGAAGCTTTGGTCAAAGGAAGAAATGCCAAAGCTGACCTACGAGAGCCCAGGGTGGTTCCACATGGAGATTCTGAGTTTCTGGTGGGGAAGAAATAGAGATAATGACCAGAGTGAAGACTATATGGTTAAAGATACCCAGAAATTCTACATGAAAACTCTTATTCTCTCAGTGCTGCAATGTTCAGTAAAGTGTCCTGTTGAGGTTTTGGGATTCTGGGCCTTTAAATAGTAACCTGGATCCTGCCCTGATGAATTAGACACATGACTTCTTTCAGTCAAAGAAAAACAAAGCTTATTAAAAATCTGTCATATTGACTAGACTCTTTAAGAAATCTCAGCATTGGCTAGACTCTTAAGGAATCTGAGCATTTGTGATGCTTGTCTTGACAAGCTGGCCAGATTGAATCTGAGCCCCTTCATGGAGGCCAAGATGGATCTTATATACAGAAAGACTGTGGGAGGTATCTAGGGTTGGCCAAGTAGTCCTGCCTGATTTGAGTAGGGGTCTAAGGAGGATCTTGATGGGAGTGGCCACTAGGCTAGGGTGACTAGAGGTTGAAGGCCAGGAATCAAGAGAATAGATTTTGATAGGATGGAGGGTGGGAAGTAACCAGAGACAATCTGGAGATAACAGACAATGAAGGTCTGGGCTAGGTTAAGGGTAACAGAGGATTGGGCATAGAGATAACGAAAGGCCAATTGAGAGGATTATAGCTTCGGGCAAAGCCAGATCAAGTGGGAAGATTCCAGGAGAGTTCTAGGGGATATCCAGAACCTGTACTTTGTCAGTCCCAGGGAAACAATATAATTGGACTGAATATCTGAATGTTTTAAAGAGGATGCCATATAAACTTAATCTCCAGTTAGTGTAAAAAGTGAAGCGAATTTTTTTCAGGAAATATAGGAAAAATTGTCATTGCATAGGGGGGCAAAATAATATTTGAGCTCTTAGGCTACCTTTCCCTCCAGAGATGCTTCTGGGACCAACCCCAGAAATTTCCCATTTTTCAGTTTCTTTCTTTGTCTCATTTCTGAAGCTACAGGTTTTCTAAAGACCCAAGTCCTCCCCATAAAAACATTAGACTCTTTTTCTTTCTATCCCTATTCTTTAACATCTGCACATGGGAGTGATACAGAGATCTTATTCTCCTTTTGCAGGTTCCATTGTTTCTTGTGAGAACTTGGAAGCTGTGCTCTGGTCCTGGGACTAGGTCTTGTAGTGGCAGTTATGGCCGCATCACAGCCTTTGATCTTTGGGTAAAGTGGTGGTGTGGCAGAAGATTTCATTAAAATTAGAGTGGGCTTGATGGTAGCCATTCAAATGGAAAGTTATTTGTAAACTAGAGGCTGCTCAGGTTTATTTGTATTTTCCAAGTACAGTTCAGTCTTTTAATTCAATTGAATAGGCATTTATTTATTATCTTTTCTGTCCTGGGTGAGAGTAACCACAGTGTTTTGGATCAAATGCTTGGAATGTGGAAGAGTAGTGTTCACATCTGTTCTCTGGTGCTGATTAGTTATATGACCGTAAGTAAGTTCTTTATCCTCTCTGAGTCTCAGACTACTAAGTGGGCTGTGATCCACTCAACCATTGATGGCTTTATGTGCATTTATAGAAAGAGTGCCCACCTAGGCCCTTTCCTACAAAAAAGAGAGATACTTTCTGAATTTTCCTCTCTTAGAGCTATAATGCTAGGGTTCTTAGATACTAATACTACCAAGACACAGTCCTTGCTTTCAAGGAGCATACCGTCCAGTAAGAGAGGCTTGGTATACTAATTTTTTAGACTTCTATGAAGTAGATAGTATAATTGTTACAGACAAGAAACTTGAGTCATTGATTGTTGGATTGTTTTATAATCTCAATCGCAAAGTAAATGCCAACAAAATTGAGACTCGGGACTCAGATTCTTTTTTTCATTCTCATCCTATACTTTCTGACCACTGCTCTATAAATCGTCTGTGCCTTTTTTGGGGTAGCCAACCTTACCTCCAACCATTTTGGTTGTTTGTTTTTTTTTTTTTGGCCATGACCTTTTCTAAAGCTAGGTTTAATAGTTGGACATGTACTAGCAGTGTGACCTTGGGCACATCACTAAACCTCCATCTGTCTGTAAACTGAGAACAATGGCACTTATCCCTAGGTTCGTTGTGAAGAAAAAATCAGATATTTTTGAAGTCCTTAGCAGAGTGCCTATAGAAGATATTCTATAAATACTAGCTATTCTTACATGATCATCAAATGTATAGTATTAAACAGATTTTCAGAGTGTGCAGGACTCTGAATAGAATGTGTCCTGCTTACAGGATTGTGAAGAGGTTTTAGGGAAGGAACAATGCAGGGCAGTGGATTTGTAATGAATAAGAACTTTTTTCTGAATCCCACACCTGATATGGGTACTGTGGCTGGATTCCTAATATAAAAAACTAGATACTAAAATACCTTTCTTAAGTGACTATGGTAGTATAGTAGGTAGTCAAGAAAACCTGAGTTTAAATTCTGTCTCTGACACACTGGCTGTGTTATACTGGACAGATTTTTTAACCTCTCAGTGCCTTTGGCAGCTCTCTGAAATTAGAAATTGCCCAGAGATCACTGATCTGCATTGGTTGAAAACTTTTCCTTACTGGTCTTTCTCTGTACCAACAGTTCTCAAAGGGTGATCTTTGGAACCAGGGAATCCCATAGACCAGGGATGTAAAACTCCTGGCCTGCAACATTCTGGGAACCAGATTTAAAATGGAATTTGGAAATGTTTAACAAAATAAATAAAAATACAATAGAACAAATGGCTTTCTAGGTCATTGAGTATGGCCTTTTGACTGAGTCCAAGTTTGCAGAACAAATCCTTTTGTTAAAGGGATTTGTTCTGTGAAGTTTGGATTCAGTCAAAGGGCCACACCTGAGGACCTAGAGGGCCACATGTGGCCTTGAGACCCCAGGTTCCTCACTGCTGACATAGATAATATTAACATGTGGTTTTCTAGATCAATGTGCAGATTTTAGGTATCCTTATGTAAAATTTAGTGGTTCCTATTTCAATTTGAGTTTGGCCCCAGCACTCTAAACCCTTTCAGGAGCTCCTTGTGGTAAAAAAAAAAATTCATAATAATACTAATAACACTCACATAATAATACTATTATTTGCCTATTACAATATTCCTCCACCTTTCTACTACATGTGCAACTGAGGTTAGATTTTCTTCATGAAGAACAACATATTAGATTAAATGCAGAATGAGAATTCAGCTATCTTCTATTAAGTTATACTATAAAGAGATTTGCAAAAATATGTAAAACAATACTTCTCTTCATTTTGGGGAAATATTATTTTTCACAAGGCATATTATTTATATTAATATGCAATGGGCTTATTGTTAAAGGGATTGTAAATAGATAGTTTACATTTTTACCAGTTTTACTTTTTAATATTGATAGATAGAACCCACAGAAATAAAAGCTCTTTGGGGTGCCCCATAATGAAAGAATGTAAAGGGATTTGGATAATAGAAAGCTTGAGGATAATCACTAATGAAATCACTCCTCAGTTCCACTTCCCTAAAAACAACAAACAACAGCCTTAAAAAAAATCTGTCTCATACATTTGATACTCAGGACTCAGATTCTTTTTTTCATTCTCATCCTATACTTTCTGGCCACTGCTCTATAAACTGTCTGTGCCTTTATTGGGGTAGCCAACATTACCTCCAACCATTTTGTTTGTTCGTAACTATTTCATTTTTTTTTTTTTTGCCATGACCTTTTCTAAAGCTAGGTTTAATAGTTGGACATGTACTCAATGACACTCAAATGACAAAAGGTATATATAACACTTTGCAAATTGTATATGTTTTGTAAATGTCAAATATGGGTATCAGGATAAATAAGACCCATTTGAAAAATATTTATAATAACTTTGTTTATGGTCGTCATATAGAGACTTTTCTAGAGTACTGAAGGGGAGGAGGGGGAAGAGGAGAGACCGGGAACAAGCATTTATTAAACCCATACTATGTGCAGGCACTATGGTAAGCACTTTACAAGTATTATCTCATTTGACCTCCCAACAACCCTGGGAGGTAGCTGCCATTATTATCCCAATTTTACAGTTGAAGAAACTGAGTTAGAAGGAGGTGAAGGGATTGATAGGCTATGTGATTTACCCAGGGACACATAGCCAGTTTATATTAGAGGTAGGATTAAATTCAATTTTTACTGATTCTGATGTAGCTCTTAAATCATTACCCAATCCTGACTCTCTAATGGAAGAATAATGGTGTTAAAATACGCATTTTTATTTCAGAAAGAAGTTGTGGGGTTTTTTGGGGGTGGGGCTTGGGGGGGTAGAGGAGGAGTCACTGAAAGTGATTTGTATGTTTGCAAATGCAAAGGCAAACAAGTTGTCATTGAATAGAGTTATTGCCAAGGTCAAAATAATATTAACAATAGGTTGTTGTGCTTCAGGATTGACAAACTTCTCTCTGACCATATCTCTGTGAATTCCATAGTGTAAGCATTATTATCCTTATTTTGAAGATGAAAAAAGAACTGAAGCTTAGAGTATGGAAGTAAATTTCTGAGGATCACATGACTAGCAAGTTTCAGAACCATGACTTGAAACCAGGTATTCTAATTCCAAATTCAAGGCTCATACCATTAAAGCATGAAAGTAAAGAGTTAGAGCCTAACTGGAAAAAAAAAAACATAACCAGATTAATATAGAGTGATAGCTGACTAGGTAGACAGACAGAAAGAAGTAGATATATGAATGGGGAGCAGGGGAGAAGAGGGGAGAGAGAGAGAGAGGGAGGGAGAGAGGGAGAGAGATCTTTTGAAAAATGATTGCTGATTGCTCTGGTTTGAGTTTTTAAGTTAGTGGATTACTTTTCAGCCATAGCAAGGATAGATTATAGAACTTATGTATACCTTACAGAGATTCAACAATTTGAGAGACAGAAAGAAAAGTTCCTTTCTTTTGAAAACAGGATAAAAGGTAATTTTTCCAAGCATCCATTTTATTCTATGTTGGATATTTCCCATGTAGTATTTGTGTTAATTTAAAGAAATTTAATATTTAATGAAAATTCAACAAAACTAAATCATTTCCGCAGAAATGACATGTAATCTTGATAACTGCTATCAGGTGATAGTAGTATGTTTGTTTCTACAATATAGGAAAGTGAATAGTTTCGCTTTGTTTTTTTTTTTTTAATCCAGGTTTGGTGAGAGTAACTATAAAAGTAGAGAACAATACAAACTAGGTTGCCTTTTGAAAAATTAAGCATATACTCTTTCTTAAATAATGGTATGAATAATATAACTAGTTTCTATAAATATGCTTAAAGAATATTATAAGGAATGAGATTTGAAGAAATAGAGCATCTTTGGTATAGTAATATTGTCTTTAATCAACTTTAATTCTAAGTATTTTTCCCTTAAGTTTTACCTTATTTCCCCCAAGAGTACTTAGGATCCTATTTAAATTTCTATGCAGTTTCTCTATGCATGCTCAGAATCCTCTTTAAGCACTGAGACTGGGTCCTAACAATTTAATATGAAATTATGTTTCAGTTATTAAAAAAAAAACTTTAATGGCAAGGCACTTGGATAGTACCAGTGCTGCTTACTAAACCTTGGGGAAGTGATCACTGTGGTTTAAGCTACTGGTTTTCTTTTCAATCGTAACAAGGAAAACTTTAAAATAGTCGTGAAGCTTAAATTGGCTTTGTACCTCTGCTATACCTTGCTTACCACTCCCTCCCTCATGTTTCTTTATCAGAGGAAGTCCATCATGTTTAGATTATTTAATCAATTAACATTTACTAAGTGCCTGCTGTGTTCCAGGCACTATGGTAAATGCTGGGAATACAACAAAGAGGCAAAAGACAGTCCCTGTCTACAAAGAGCTTACATTCTAATGGGGAAGACAATATGCAAATAAATATATACAGAGTAAATAGTATACAAAATAAATAGGAAATAATTAATAGAGGGAAAAGGGCATCTAGGTGCACAGTGGATAGTGTGCTGGCCCTGGAGTCAGGAGGACCTTAGATCAAACCCAGCCCCAGACACTAGCTGTGTGACCCTGCTTATCAAATAGATTTTGTCCTTTATTCTCCTTCTTTTGAGCATTTTAAGTATATTTCAACTGAATAGAACAATTTATAAAAAATGTTTTTCTTGGGAGGGTGCTGAGAAACAAAATTGGAAAGCTTGCATTATTAATGTGAATGTAATTGTAGATAAAAGTTCACCTCTCTTAAAGCCACCTATCTGTTATTACTTCATGCAAAGAATAAATATGGAACCTATAGTGTCTCAACTCTGTCACTTACAATCTGCATAACCCTGGACAAATTAATAACCTCTTGGTGCATCAATTTCCTAAAATTGAGTAAAACACCTATAATAGAATTAGTCTTAAGTCTGAGATCCTGTGATTCTATGATCTCATTAATATGAATTTGCAAAGTTATTAAAAGAGTACATGTTGTGACTAAAAAAGTTGAACTAAAATTAGTCACAATAGTATGAGGATAGCTCAAGGAAAGATAGTTGTCTTAATGTGGTCTTTGTGGAAAATGGGAAGTGTAAGGAGTGACAGGTTTCCCTTTTGACAGAGGAATTGCTGAAGAAAAAGTTAAGTGATTATCAGATAAATAGAGTGCCACCTGTTATGGAAGGGTGGAAAGCCAAGTTAGAAATAGAAATAAAATGGATGAAGCTTAGTTTGAAAAGCTGTACATCTTCAAATCTACAAGATTCCATGATCTATATCCTTGGGAACATGGTGCCTGATATTGCCGTTATTATTTAATATTTTTGAGAACTCATAGAGGACAAGAAAAGTCACTGATTATTGTAAAAGGGCAAATGTAGTATCCATCTTGGGGGAAAAAAAGTGAAAAAGACGACCCTGGTAATTATAGACAAGTCAGCTTAACTTCGATACCAGGCAAGATACTACAACAAATCATCAAACAATCAATTTGCAATCATCTAGAAGAGCGGAAGGTACTGGGTCGCAACCAACATGGCTTTGTGAAGAGCAAATTGTGCCAGACCAATTTAATTTCCTTCTATGATAGAGTGACAGGCCATGTAGATAAGGGGGAAGTAATAGATGTAATCTTTGGGACTTCAGTAAGGCTTTTGATTCTTCCCCACATGACATTCTCATCAACAAACCAGGAAGATATGGCCTAGACCCAATGACCATTAGGTGGGTACAGAGATAGATGGAGGTTCATGCACCAAAGTTGATTATAAGTTACTTGCCATTACCCAGAGTGGGAGGAGCGTAGAAGGAGAAGCATAGGGTGAGGTAGGGTGGGGGATGTCACATGTACCTGGTAGAAAGCTGGTATCATTTAAAAAAAAAGTATTTCTATGATTTTATTCTTAAAGGACAGAAAATGGGGTTGATATAAGAGTAGACTTATAGAGCCAAATTACTTCCGTGGGTGAAGAAAGCATCATTATTTCTCTGTTAGAAGCAGCCAAAAGTGTAGAGTTTAGAACACTGGGTCTGAAGTCATAAAGTATTGAGTTCAAATCCAACCTCAGACATGTACTAGCTCTGTGACCCTGAGCAAATCATTTAACCTCTATTTGCTGCAATTGCCTCAAATATAAATTTGAAGTAACAATTGCATCTGCCTCCCTTGGTTGTTGTGAGGATCAAATGGGATAATATCTGTTAAAAAAAAAAGCATTTATCACAGTGCGGGGAACTTAGTAGGCACTATACAAATGCTTATTTCCTCCCCCTTCCTTCCTTTCTGCTGAATAGAGTGGATCATAGAGCACATACATAAAGATCAGAGACAGATTAAAGAACATCTGACCCAGCCATAAGGGCAGCTAGGTGGCTCAGTGGATAGAGTGCTGGGCCTGGAGTCTCGAACACTTTATCTTCCTGAGTTCAAATCTGACCTCAGACACTTAGTAGCTTGTGTGGCCCTGGGCAAGTCACTTAATCTTATTTGTCTCAGTTTCTTCATCTGTAAAATGAACTGGAGAAGGAAATGGCAAACCACTCCAGTATCTTTGCAAAAAAACAAAAACAACAAAAAAAATAGTGTCACAAAGAGTAGGATGCAACTGAAAAATACCTGGACAAGCTAGGCACTCCACTTCTTAGATTAGGAAACCTGGACTAGATTTGCCAAAGGCCTCTCAGCTAGTGGTAGAGATGGGATTTGGGCACATATCTTCTTACTCCTAATACAGCACTGTTTATACCCCTCTATGCTGCTACCCTGCCTCTAGACACATGAGTCTTTTTGTGCACAAGCCTAGCAGTGCAAGTACAAAGAGTGGCTGGACAGTGATCTTGACAGTGGGTTTTGCTGGTCTAGTTTTAGTCCACTCACCCTTCATCCTACTGTCCCCATAGAAACTTCCTCTGGAAGCAATGTGAGGCAAGTTTCCTGGTGCCCATGTGGGTTAGGGCCATGACTGAGAGACAGTCTGTCCTTGAATTAAGCAGAAATCCAAGAACATAAGTGTATTTTTTTAAAAAATTAATCAAGATGTCATGTTACAAGTATAATAGCGGGGAGGGAAGAAAAGGAGAGAAGAAGCATTAAGCACCTACTGTGTGCCAGGCACTGTGCTAAGTGCTTTACAAATATGAACTCCTTTGATCCTCCCAACAGCTCTAGGAGGAAGGTGCTATTATGATCCTCATTTTGTAGTTGAGGAAACTGAGGCAGACAGAGCTTAAGCGGTTTGCCCATGCTCACCCAACGAGGAAGTTTCTGATCTGGCTAATAAGGGGGTCTGATGCATGCACCATCAGACTTCATCCTCCTGCTCAGCTGCTACAACTTTCACCTGAGAACAGTGAGCTGATGGGACCATTTCATTTCAGGTGACAATGAGGACTATGCACCTTTTTTTCCCTTATCTTCCTTATAGAATTGGGAATAATCTTATTTGCTTTGCAGATAATAAAACTTGCATTTATACAATACTTTAAAGTTTGCAAAGATACATATACATACATATATGTATACATATATACACACACATATAGATACATATATACACATACATGCAAATATACATACAGCATACACACATATATACTTAAATTGATCAACCCTGTAAGGTAGGTATTGTTCTATAGATATTATTTCCATTTTACAGATGAGGAAACTGAGGTGAACATAGGTTAAGTGCCAATTTGAACCCCAGTATTACTTGGAATCAATCCACAATGCCACATTACCTCTCAGATTTTCTGGATGAGGTTGTCAGTACTTTAAGAGATAGGAATACATATTTTATTGGCTTATAAAAAAAATAAAATTTACCAGAAACTACAGACGTATGTAGTTTGCATAAAGTGAGACACTGGGTAGAGATGTTAACATACAAATTATACATATATATATATATATATATATATATATATATATAAATCTTGGTGTGCCATACTTGGATATACAACTGCCATAGTATTGTTTTTTAAGTTTAACAAAGAGAAAATTAGAGTGTTTAGGAGGACTGCATCATGCAACATTAATTTTCTAGAAATTATCTGTGCAGTGCATTATATTGGCTTATTTGGGATAATTTAATCTTAAATTCTTATTAAAATAATAATAATCTTAACAAAATATTGGTAATAGGCCAGAAAAAATGGATATTAAGTTATTGAGCCACTGAGCTGGATCTTGGGAACTATGTTCACTTTTTTTTGGTATTTAAAGTGCTTAATCATAAGACAGTGTCTGTTGGATGTCTCCATGTACTAGAATTAGAAAAAATGGTTTGGAACCAAGTACTGGTTGAAGAAGGACATCAATCCATTGTCAATATTGGTGAGAGATGCCTTTATTGCAAGAGCTATTGCTCTTTTGTTGCATCTTAAGTGGTAACTGGGGGAACTTCCTTGGCATACTCCTGCATTTGGCCTAAAGCAGAATTCATAACCTGGGGTCTGTGAATTAAAAAAAATTATTAAAACTATATCAGTGTAATTTGTTTCTTTTGTAATCCTATGTATTTTATTTTAATAAATTTAAAAACTTTATTCTCAGAAGGTGTCTATAGATTTCACCCAATTGCTTTGATTTGCCCCTCTTTGCTGGTCAAAGAGGTCCATGGCACAAAAAACATTTAGAATCCCTATGGTAGAGCAATGTTTCTTAATTTTTTTTCCTCAATAACTTTGTGAGAGTTCCTATGAAACTTAATTTCACTTTCTGAACCATGCATATGAATACACCTAAACTTTCAATTGCGTATAATTCCATTTAGGGAAGCAAGAAAGGATCATACAGTAGGATCACAGATTTAGAAATAGAAACTAAATAGTAACTTTATTTCAATCCAGTGCAACTGGATTAAGCACCTACTATGTTCAAAAGTACAATGCTAGGTGCTAGAGATTCAAAGACAATGAAAAATCTTTTCTGTTCTAAAAGAGCATGGGTTCAAATTTGTGGGTATGGAATTCAGGATAACTATTTCTCCTAGGGTCAGGAAATTTTTTGTAACTTTAATTATATCACCAATTATGAACTGACCTGGAAAACCACTGGATGTGTGTGTGTGTGTGTGTGTGTGTGTGTGTGTGAATGTGTGTGAATGCTAGTTTCACTAAGTAGACCCCAGTTCCAAGGTTCTTTTTTCCTTAGCATGCAGAGGAAAGTAAGAGCCAGAGCAAAGGCTAGGCAAAGAAAACAAGGCAATTGCCCATCGCTCTCCTGGTTCACATTCCCACCTTTGTTGTGCCTACATGACAGGGAGGGGGTGGGGCGGGAAATGCCCATCTTGCTTCTGGAGAAGAACCAAACTAGATCAAAACTAAAAACAGAAACAAAACCAACCACAGTAGTTTCACTAAATTCAATTCTTCCCCCTACTCTCATCTTTATTAGAGTGTGGGTATAATAGCATACAAAAGTATAATAATATTTTTTTCAGAATAAAAATTAAGGTTGTACCTAGACATTTGGAGAAACAAAAGAACTGTAGATTTGAATCAAATGATTATAGAGTTTGCCTATGTATTTATGCGGGGATGAGACATACAATTTTACTTGCACTAAAAGGACTTGGGTTCCAGCCCAATCTTTGTTATTTATTAAATGCGAAATTCGCAGGAAATCATATAAGTTCTCTTAAGCCTCACTCTCCTTCTCTGTAAAATAATTCTTGTGCTATCTATCTCTTTTGGGTTGTTTGGGGGATCGAATGAGATAGTGTGAAGTATTTTTAAGCCCCAAATTGTTACTATTGCTATTTTTATTAAAATACCCTGGCAGATACTTGAAAGGATTGGAAAGTTGACTTAGGCCTTCTTATTTATAGATATCCTCTTAAAATGACATTGGAATTAGAAAGATTTTGTCTTTTTGAGACAAGACAAAACAAAACAAAAACAACTCAGTGAATGCACATTAAGTGGTAATTAAATTAATTTTTTTTTTAGCATTCTAATGAAGGCCTTAAGACCAAAACATGATTTGTTTGTATTTCCAGTATCATATAATTTTAAGTTAATAACAAAGTCTGAATCCAAATTCAATTTGTACTTTATTTCAGTGAAATTTATCCAAGAATTCTGCTGGACTCCAAGCGCTCATACTTCTCACATTTTTTTCCATGAAAATCTATAATGATTAATCAGTGATAGGGACTAGTGTATATTAAGCTAGTTTACAGGCACATATTTTGGAATGTGTCATATGACAAATCTGATATAAATATCTGTTGAAAGAAGTAGAAATTTTTCAGATTGCAATAATTCAAAATGCCACCATGAGAAATAGAAACATTTTAGTTTCTATTTGTCAAAAATGTTTTACGGAGGAGGAATATAATCTCATTTTCTTTATTATTTGATGAGATTAATAAAGACGATAAATCTCTTCCCAAATCATATACAATGAAGAAGCCAAAAGTGTCTTAACCAATGTCAAGAGCAAAGAAATATAATAAGTTTCGTGTAAATATGCCACTTCCTAACAGTATTAATAAATAGGAGAATAAAGCATGTCTCTTATCTTTTTTGGCATAATTTAAGATAGTTTATTATTTCAGAGCAGCAAGAAATGAGCACATGCTAGATATCATCAACTGGTCACAGGTTTGTAAATATATCTATTCTCTACTGAGAGCAGAATTATACTAAACTCACTGCACCGAAAATAATTATGGTGATTTTCATAATTTTTTAAAGCATTATGTCTGTGACACATCCACATCATCACTGCCATATATATAAAGTTGTATATGAAAAAAATTGTTTGATAGATTGTATTCTTTACTTTTTCTGCATTAAGTTTTCTTCTACTTTGCATTGCCATCAGATTTAGATTGCTAGTTACAAATTTTAAAGATGCAATAATTGAATTTTTAACACAATGTTTAATTCTTCCAACTCCTGTGAGTTCTTCAGTTACCTTGATCAAAAGATAATGTATTCTCTAGTCTAATGTTAATGTTATGGTTGTATGATTATAAAGGTACATTTAAGAATTAATGATCATGTGCTTTGTTTAGAAGAGGAATATGTAGTTCCTGTTAATCATGGTCTCTTTCTCATTAGAGCCTTCTATGGCTTTGTGATCAATAAAATATCTTTTAAAATATAAATAATAATAAATGATTTTATATAGTGCTTTTGACTTTGCAAAAGGATTTATATTAATTACCACATTTGAGATTTATAATGACTTAGTGAAGTGGGTGTTATGCATTATCATGATCCTTATTTTGAAGATGAGCAAACTGAGTTTCATATAAGTGAAGTTATTTGCAATGGTTGTTGTATAGTTGTTTTAGTCATGTATAACTCTTCATGACTCCATTTAGGGTTTTCTGGGCAAAGATAGTGGAGTGGTTTGCCATTTCCTTTTCCAGCTTATTTTATGGATAAGGAAACTGAGTCAAACAGGGTTAAGTGACTTGCCCAAGGTCACACAGCTAAGACGTGTCTGAGGTCAGATTTGAATTCAGGTAGATGAGTCTTCCTAACTACAGGTCCAACACTGTTTGCACTATGGCTCCACCTAGCTGTCCTTTGCAATGGTAGCATAGTCAATATGTTGAAAGTGGATTTTAACCCTCTTTCCCTTCTCCATGTCCATTATGCTATCTACTATGCCCTATTGCCTCACATATGACTTGAGAGGGACTTTAGAAGTCACGTAGGATAATCCTTTCAATTTACAGATGAGCAAACAAGGCAAGAGAAATAAACTCTACCACAAAACTAATAAGCATTGGATTGTGTACTCTACTACTTAACATTGCATCTCAGCTAGATGAGGCAGTGGATGACATGCTGGTCCTAGAGTCAGGAAAACCTGAGTTCAAATCCAGCCTTAATTATTATTTTAATACATAATTAATATATGATATATCTTATATATAATATATAAGATATAAATAATGAAATTAAGATAATAATAGCACCTGCCTCTCAGGGTCGTCGTGAGTATCAAATGAGATAATAATTGTAAAGTACTTAGCACGGTGCCTGGCAAATAGCAAGCACTATATCAATGTTAGGTACTGTAGTTATTACTATTATCCAAGGATCCAGATGATAGGATTCAGCTTTATCTTGCTCACATGCATACATCTCAGCTCCACCATAGGCATGCCCTTGGATAAGTAACCTAAATCCTTTGGGTGCCAATTTCCTTGACTTTAAGGCAAAAATGTTAGATTCAATGGTCTCTCAAGTCTCCTCTAGGGACAAATAGTCCAGCCTTCATTCACTAATCTTTGTCTAGGAAGGTAGTTTAGAAATCTAGTCTCACACTTTCATTTTACTGGGGGAGAAATTGAAAGCCCAGAGAATTTAAGTAAATTGCCTTAGTTTAATTTCTTTTTAATTCTAAGATGTATAAAGTTAGTAGGTGAAGGATAAAATTCATGTGAATGATAGTTTGTTTTTGCCACTTTCTTTTCTCTCAAATAGAAAGATTTGTGAAAATTTGAGGTTCTGATGGTATTTGATTTCTGCCTATTTCTACAAAGCACTCCTAAGACTACTGGACTAATAGTGACCTGAGGGAAAAATCATCCAATTAAAACAAACAAACAAAAACTTCATACCTAAAGCTGCGAAAAATTAGATGATCATTCATCAGATACTTTATTTTTATTGCCACTACTATGTGCATGGCATAGTAATATGTGCTGCAGGAATTACAAAGAAATCTAAGGCATGGTCTGTGACCTTGTGGAGTATATAATCTGCTAGGAAGGACAAGGCATAATACCCATGGAATGTCATATGATAACTTATACCCATTTCTGAAAGAAGCTCATGTAAAAAAATATATATACACACATATATACCCATATATATACATACATATATACATACACATACATACATACATATACATGCATATATACATACATGTGTATATACATACATCTATATATCTATATATATATATCGGTTTTAATGGACTTCAACTTAAAATGAACCAACAGTATGACCTGACAACAGAAAATCTAATATACTTCTTGGTAGCATTGAGAGCCCATGATCAGAAAAGGGGAGATGGTAGTCCTAACAGAATTTGTCCTGCTTAGACAATATCATGTTCACTTCTGTTGAATGCCTTGTAGGCAAGACATTGATACCTTGGAAGGCAACCAGAATGGTGAAGGACCTTGAGTTCATGCCTATGAAAATGCAGATAGACCAGGTTGAAAAGAGGACTGATGACTATACAATAAGATCAGTTGTAGAAAGTGAGGATGTTTAGCTTGGAAAAGGGAAGGCTCAAAGCTATAGATTATGTAGATGTAGAGGGATTGGCAATTTTTTCTTTTCTTTTGTTTTGTCTTTCTTAGCTCAGCGGCAGATTTTAGAGCAAGAAAGGGAAGTTGCTGAGAGGAAGGCATCGACTCAGTGTAAGAGGAAAACAAACAAAAACAGCAACTTTTCAACAATTAGCAATATTCACTCCCTGGATGTTTTCATGCTGGACAACCACTTGGTGATACTGTAGAAGGGATTCTCTTCAGATATAGGTTTCCCAGATGGTTTCTGAGCTTCCTTCCTCTTCCAAGATTCTTTGATTCTGCAATTCTCTAAGGCAGAAGGCCATATCAGGGCAGTTGGAGATGAAGTTCATGTATCTTGCAGGAGACTGGACTTAGATAGCCTTTTAAGTTCTCCTTAAGTCTGAGACTATGTCACCATAAACTTTATTAGTAATAACTGATGACGTGAATCAGATGAGGTGGAGAGTCTTTTATTTGTCCAGGAAGGCTTCACAAGTGAGGATAGAGCTGAAACTAGGTCTTAAAGGGCTGGGGAGATTTGAATACATGCAGAAGGAGGACATTGCAGTCTAGGGGAGCAGTGAGCAAATGTTCAGAAGTAGAAAAAGCAAATGGTGAGTTTGTATACACCAAGGTGACAAGGGGAGAGGGAAGAGAATGTGCATTTAAATAGTACCTACTATGTGCCAGGCACTGTACTAAGTACTTTATAATCATTATCTCTTTTGATTCTCATAACAATCCTACAAGGTACATGGTATTATTACATCCATTTTACAGTTGAGGAAACTGAGGCAGGCAAATTGAGTGGCTTGCACAGGTCATACAGCTAATAGTGTCTGTGGCCAGATTTGATCTCAGATGCAGGTGGGAAAGATAAGGTTGGAAAATTAGGGTGTGATCTATCATGCTAGGGACATTTTTATTTTATACTGTAATTGAGGGGTTTGCCAAAGGGCAAAATCCTCCTGAGCCTTTTTTTGGGGGAGGGTGGGGGTAGGTCCTGAGTATTTTTAGAGCAGCTAGATGATACAGTTGATAGAGCATTGGGTCTGGAGTCAAGAAGACATGAGTTCAAAACCAGCCTCAGACACTTACTAGCTGTTTGAACCTAGGCGAGTCACTTAACCCTGTTTGCTTCAGTTTCTTCATCTGTAAAAATGAGCTGGAGGAAATGGCAAATCATTCGAGTGTCTTCACCAAGAAAACTTCAAATGTGTTCACAAAGTGTCAAACATGACTGAACTGTGTTTTTAGCTCCAACAATCCTTCCTGCTGTAGTTTGCTAACTCTTACTGTAATCAATGGAAGTCAATTAAGTGGGATATTAAAACTTATTAGCATATGACTCTCCATCTACTTTTCTTCCCCCAAAGTTCTTCACTATGTTGTAATTTATATAGGCATTTGTAGGTATGTAAATATTTTTTCCTTCCCTACAACTTTTTTTAACCACGTGTAGATTGCTTTGTTGGCCATAAACCATGGTATTTTGTTCTATTTACAATATTTTGAGCAGTTTCAGTAGATATGAGGGGACACTTACGGATATGTCATATTTATCAACATAATGCAACAAAAATTAATATTTGCGTTTATCTACATCTCAGAAAAATATACAAATGACCATGAAAATGATCAGCCTCCTCAAGATAGACCCAGTTTATCTGGTAGAGAATTTTAACATCTGAACAGAAACCTGAGTAAAGTTACTAAGTAAACATTTTTCATTTAGACCAGAGGTTGCAAGCCATAGCCCAAGGGCCAACTTTTGGCCAGCCTCTCTGAGCCAAGAATGGTTTTTGCATTTTAAAATAAGATGAAACTTTATTTTAAAATATTAAAACCCTTCTTCACTGGGGACAGAATAAATACAAGCTTTGACCCAGTGGCAGCCATAGTTTTGCCAGCTCTGATCTAGAGAAAATTGAGTTAGTCTAAATTAAGAGTATCTATTCAGAATGTTAACTTATTGACTGAAACTTATCATAGAAGAAAAATATTCAACAAAGAAGATGAGAGAAGGGAATCCAATAGGCTTTCTCTTAGAAGAGGCCTTAAACAGTATCTGCAGAATTTCATTTCAACCAATCAGTGTGGATCAGCAAACATTAATTAAATATACCTCTTAGGTTCTGTGTGTGGTAGCTAGAAAATGGCGATACAGATGAAAATGGGTTAAGCCCCTGCCTTCAATGAGCTTTTATTTGGTCAGAATACATAGCATGTAAGTCCATGCCCTAAATCAAAGCCTCTGGTCTTTATTTCTGCTGCGCTGGTTTAACCATTAACTGGCTAGTATTCTGGCTTGAGCACTCAGTCTCTGCTAGAAAATGCCTCCTTTTTTACAGCAGCAGAAACCCATCTGATAACAGGAGAGGCCCTTTTAGCAGCTTCTAGATCACCAGTCCAACCAGTAACACACAGCTAGTTGGCTGCCTTGCTAATTCCCTTTGGAAAGTTATCTGCTCCTGTCTCTAGCAGCAGAATCCTGACTGATAAGAGAAGAGGCTCCTCAGCCGGTAGCCAGGGCCCCCAGTTTATCAGTGTCTGACCAGTTCATAAATCAGACTGGTGTCTGTTCCTCCCCCCTCCCCCACTTAAAAAAAAAGCACACATCAAAATTTATTTCTATCATCGTAACAGTTAATACTTTAATAAGAGAACTTAACTGGGAACATTAGGAAGTTAGTTAAGAGACATTTTGCAGGCGCCTCTTCCCTTGTCAGTGACAAGGTAAGGTAATCCTATACACAGCCTGCTATTGTGAGATGAGAAACTGCCCTCCTTCACTGCCAGAGACCAGATGCACCTCTCTCTTTCCTAATCTGTAAACGACTTAAAGGAGCCTTATCTCGGGGCTCTCCTGCTTCATTTCATGCTTGATTTACTTTAATTTGTCTGATAGGGCACAAGGATTTGGAGACGGCCCATCTTTCCGCAGAAAATGTTCAGGTTTATTTTTTTCTTCCCTGGCATTGTTGTGTTGGGGGTTTTGACTTTTTTTTTTTTTAATGTGGAGGAAATCTTGCTCCAGTGCAGCAAACTGCTTGAGTGTGTTTAGATTTAAGCTACCCCAGCAGAAAAGAGTTTGTGAAGTGGTATGATTTGTGTGATGGGCCCCATTTACATTGAAATCACATTATACGATAGATCAGGACTCCTGAAGGGAGCCGTGCACTGGAGCGCCGGTGCCCACAAGATACCTTGAAAGGCCTATATATAGCAGCAACAATTGATAGGAGATTTTACAGGAGACTTTATAAATATGTAAATAGGTGTTATCTGATTGGGTTCTTTGGCTACACATCTGTACCTCAAAAGGAAGTGGAGCTGGGAGGAACGACCAGGAAAACAGGAGTTTGCAATTCCAAGTGAGTCTGAGAAATAGAAATGTCTCCCAGGTTGACAGCAGGTCAGGGTGGAGGGGCTTTGCATACTTTGGAGGTAAAGCTTCTTTGATGGGAAAGCGGATCCCTCACTTCCGCCAGAAAGGTAGAATTACCACTCGCCGTTTCCATTTGTTTTATAACTTGGCTGAGATCGGCAGCCATTGGCCTTTGACTTTTCTTGTTATTTCTTTAAATTGCTCGTGCGATATGGCACCAGAGGGAATAGCTCTTAACGTTTTTCGCATTTTAAGAAACCATACTTGCAGTGACCCAAGGGAAAGAAAATAAAGTCTTTGGTCCATTGAGCCCTTGATTAGTTATTTCCTAAATGAAAATGGAGATACTATTAAAGCAGTAATAATGTTACATCTTAATAGTTGAGGAGTCAATAAATGGCTCCCATGTGCTTCATTAAGAACTTTAATGAAGCTATTTTTGATGGCTGAACTTTACATTATCTCTGTTTTACTAGAAGACTTTTAGGGGGAAAAGGTAATATACATATACTGCACATTTTTTGCCTTCTCTCTCTTCTTAATAGATTTGCCACTCCTAAAATGTGGTTAATATAATTTTTTTTCATAAATCTCCATGGGCACCATAAACCTGAGGACGTGAACATGCATGAGAACACCCACTTGGCTAATATTACATATGAGTATGTACTTTTATGGTCAGAATACATATACTCCATGAAGATATGTGCATGGGTTATCCTGTCAGTTTCCACATTTTCCCAGCGTATTATATGTGCCCTCTACTCCTGCCTTAAGACATTACCCCATCTCTTCCCAAGGCAATAACTGAGATTAACCGGTCCTAGTTGAGCTACTACAGCTTTCCACTACCATTTAATACTGAGCTCTTCTTATCCTTTGTGTAATCCTATCTCTTTCTTGGCTCAGGTAGCAGCTATGATTACAGCATTTTGCTTCTAAATAGGTAGGTACGAATACTCTTAGAAAGCCAAACAGCCCAGATCTCCAAAATGAAGTAGAGAATTAAAACAATTTTTTTCTTATTTAAAATATAATTTTCCTTAAAAATCCTTCTATCCTGGAAAGCCCTACTTGGAGCTGAAATTGTTGCATCAGCCAGGCAAAATTTTCTCCTCGGTATTTTTTTTTTTTTTTAGAAATATCAAGGGAATGTCTTCACTTTGTAGACTTGGCCCTTTTGATTTCTTAGGCTTCATCTACATGATAGTAAATGCATTTTTTTTTTGTCAGTACAGAGGTAGCTAGGTAGCACAGTGGATAGAGTGCCGGGCCTGGAGTCAGAAAGACTCCTCTTCCTGAGTTCAGATTTGACTTCAGACACTTACTAGCTATGTGATTCTGAGCAAGTCACTTAACCCTGTTTGCCTCAGTTCTCCATCTGTAAAATGAGCTGGAGAAGGAAGTAACAAACCACTCCAGTTTCCTTGCCAAGACAACCCTAAATGGGGTCACGAAGAGTTGGATATGACTGAAATGACTGAACAACAAAAGTCAAAAGCTGTATCAAATTGGAATTTATGACCCTAAAAGACCATTTTGACAGAGTGGTAGTTAATAAATGATTTAGCCCTCTTTGTGACAAAATATAAAGTCAAATGAAGCATTTTCTGGAAAGGCTTGTTTAATTATCTGGTTTGGATGTTAGGTAAAGCTGGAGTTCCTTCACAGTCTGCCCTAGAGTGCCAGAAGGGGCTACTGAATCTTTCTTGGAAAGGACATCTTCCTTCTAGCAAATTAATGGACCCCAGAGGTCTCAAAAAGAGATTTCAAATTCCTTTAAAATGTTGATACCTTATCCCAGGGATCCTTGTAATGAATTTTGAGTTCGCTGAGTACCTACAGTCTGATTTTGGAGCAGCTCTCAGAAGTGTCTAAGAAAAACAAGTTTGTAAACAACTCAGAATCCTAAATTCAATCCTTTGAGCTCCCAAAAGTGTTTCTTGCTAAAACTGCTCTCCTAGGATTTCAGGTAGACCCAGATTTATCTCCCATGTATTGACCTTTGCAAATTTGTGAAGTGGCAATATTTGCTTCTGATGTTACCAATCTTCACTCAATGATTGTCCCTCCATTTAGTAATATCCTAGGCTGCTTGTATCTTTATGCCCTGGTTTCACCACTTATTAAGAAAAAAAAAACAGAATTCAGGAGACAAACTTTTAAATTCCTTCCTGTTTAAATGTGACTGCTGATATTGAAGGGTTTAAAACTCTTCTGGCAGAATTGGCCATAGAGGGCAGGAAGACGTGGATTTTGACTTGATATAATGAACTTAACAATCAGAGCTTCCCAAAAGTAGAATAGCATGCCAGAAGAGTTAGTGAGTTTCCCTTCACTGGAAATCTTCATGTTGAGGCTGCAGTGATCATTTGTCAGAGGTTCCTGTCCCAGTTTACACTGGACTAGTTGATCTCTGAAACCCTTCCAAGTTAGAATCTGTGACACATTGGTTATTTTTGTTTTAATCAGTCTCAAGCCAAAGATATGACTTTCTCTAATTATGTAATTTCAGACATTAACAAAGAGGTAAAGGAGATATTTTCTTTTAAGTTGCGGGGCTTAGACACATGGGCTTCACTAATGGGAACCTGCTTGCTGTCATCACCAGCATTTCCACTTTCTTTTGATGGGAGAGATATGGTCTTATAATAGTACTTTATGGAAGTATAAGCTTTTTCTTCAGGATAGTAGTTTTAGAGCTGAAAGGGAGCCCTCATCTCATAGATGAGGAAACAAACTCAGGGAAGATAAGTGACTACCCCAAAGACATATAAGGAGTAAGTAGTTGGTTTTGAACTCATGTCCTCTGACTCCCAAAAGTGTCCTTTCTTTCCCCTATATCAAACTGCATTAATAGTTCTCTTCCTTTTTTAAACACTTTCCTGACCAGAGGAGATTTACGTTTTCGATTTGTACCAGATCTCAGATATTTCAGTATCACAGTGAGACAATTAACTTAGGGCATGATGATATTAAAGCCAAAGAATTCCACACCTATAGAGGGCAGTTGGTTTTTTTGTGGTGGAAAAACCATTTAACAGTCACAAAGGTATGCTCTTTACCCTAGTCACATATCTCATAACTATAAGCAGATTAATAAAATGGAAGTGTAGACCCATTGCCATCATTGGACAAAAAACTCAGCTATGGACAAATGAAGGTAGAGCTATCTCTGTTCATGAAAAGCACCAACTATGGTGCAGCTTTCCACTGCCAGACTATTACTATCACCTACTGATTCTTGGACTAGTTTAAAATACTTTATGTGCTTATTTGCAGACTATGACTAAATGATGTTTATACAATTGCATTTTTAGCTACAGAATGAAGAACCAGCCAAATGTAATTCCTTTCCTCATTTTAATTTTTAATCTTTGGAAAGGTATAATAGGAAAACATATATACATATGGGCTTATGCACATGAATGTATATATACATACATATGTATATATCATTAAGGATCATAGATTTCTAAAGAGTCTCAAGAATGCAAAATAAACCCCTTAATTTCACAATGACTTAATACGTGAAACTGGCTGCTGAGATGTCAAAGGAGTGTTATTGTTTGTCTGTCAAGGAATTGGCCAAATACTGTATCTTTAAGACCTAAAGCCAAAATCAGAAAATATCATTTCCATCAAAACAGAAGTTAACAGCATTTTTAATAGGAAATAAATTGTTTATGGACTTCACAGTCGTCAAAATTCCATCTTCAGAAATACATTTCCCTTGTATCTAGCGAGGTTGTAATATAAACAGTTCTTGCAAGTCCCTTTTTAATAATATATTTATCAGTGCAAAATAAAAAGCTTCCTTAAGTCATAGGTAAGTTTTCTTTTATTCTTGCTTCTTTTTGATGCTTAATATCTAGAGTCCAAGAGAGGCTTGCTTCAGTGGTTTAATGTTGGCTTTTGTCCTTTCTAGTCATTTTTTTTTGTTTTGTTTTGTTTAATTAAGGGTAATGCTTGCAAAGCAGAAGGAAAGTCAGAAAGAGGGGCACATTTTGGCCCATCTAGTAATTCACAGAAGTAGGAGAGGCAGATGAGGTATATTTGGAGAATTAGATTTTTCTTCAGATTGAAAATAATTTCCCGTCCAAGATGTTTTTCAAGGCCCTTTATGAATTCTAGCTTCTGTCTTATATTTATGGTTTCACTAAAATCTCCAGGTAGAGAAATACCTGCACTCATGAATCATTTGCAGATAATAGTGGTTCAGACACACTCTGTCCAAATTGATAATGGGTATCTGATCCAAAAGGAAAGCCTGTTTTTAAGGTCTATATAAGATGCTACTGGGGGGAAATTTCCTTTCTCTCTGATCTCATGTTCACAATAATTTTGAGTAGTTAGTATCCTAACTGCAAAAGTGGGCAACAGAACTAACTATGGAGCTGCTTTTATACTCAAATCATACAATTATTCCCTAGTAGCTTGACTCATGTCTGCGTAAACACAGACACATATGCACAATTGCTCTAGACATAAGCTTTACAGAGCTAGTGTGTTCACATTTTGTTAAAAAAAATAATTGAACAGATGATGCACATCCTTCTCTTTGATCTGAAAAGGTCCTTACTCAGGTATTTTAAGCAGTCTTCATTTGGCTATAACAGGATTCTCAGTTGCAATGGTGAATTTGAATTTGATTTGCTGACCATTTTCTAAGGAAATAAACTTAAAAGCAAAAATGTCTTTGTAAGGTTTTTTAGGGAAACATAGTGTTCAAAGAGAGCCCATTTGTTCATTGACAAAGATTGTGACATGCTAATTGCATAGATTCTGACTTCCTTCCACATCCTGCTCATAGTCAGATCCAGTCATGAGTAGACTGAGTAGGCAGTTGTCTGTGTAATATGAGTTGAAGGGTGTAAGAAATGTCCCATGATCTCCAAATACCATTTCCCCCCACACTTGATAGAGAAATATATTTTCTGCTGATGTCTGAAATTCCACCATTAGTAGAATTGTTTGTGTGTGCAAAAAAAAAATGCTTTTTTTCCCCTGGAGTTCTCTTTTAAAATGTGTTTGTTACCAAAAGAGGTGATATAGTAAGTTACCATCTTCTTAGTATCTACGGTGTTTTTGTTTGGTTGATTTTATTTTGTTTTTGCTTTTGGAGTGTTGGTATCATGAGGGAGTTGGAGCTGGGATAGGAAAAGCAGATATACATAAAAGGAACATCAAATGAAATAAATAAAAACAATTTTAAAATCCATTTATTTTACAATTGATTTAGGCCTAGACTTGCTCATAGAATGAGAGGCCAATCTAATAGCTACTTTCAGTTGTCTTCAAAGAAGATAAGGAAATAAGTCAAAAGTGGGGCATTTCAATATGGCAATGAACAACAGCAAAACACCAATAAAGAGGAAGGAAGAGCAAGGAAAGAGGTCGACGATCTCTGGAGAAAAAGAAAATCCCCAATCTCAATACTACCTTTTCCTTTTGAATTCCTACACTTTGTTCATCATGAGAATTCTTATAACTATCCATGTCTGAAGCTGGAGACAAAAATTCTTTATTGTTTTTAAGACTTCTGATTGATTCAATTAAGTCAAGAAAGGCATGGTGTTGTGAAAAGCACATGGGACTGACTAGTAATCAAAAGAACCATGTTCAAATCTGAGATCTGTAAGTTTCCTCACTTCTAAATGGGAATAATAACATCTATAATACTTGTCACACAAGGTTGTTATGAGACTCAAGGGAGATGGATTCAGTTTTATAGACAATACTAGATGTGTCATGTGTTTTTACTTCATTATTTTTCTCTTTTACAAGGGAAAGTTCACTCTGGAAGTGAGCATTAGGAGTTCTCCCTCTGCTAAAGAAGTGGTAACAAAACGCATCAGTAAAATGTATTTTTTTAAAACGAGATTCATTAGTTCATTCTACATTTGTTAAATGGGAGGAAATATGTTAGATTCTGGGGAAACAGAAGCAAAAAAAGTCTCTGCTTCAAAGAGCCTGCATACTGTTGGGGAGAAATAGATACACATTTAAGTAAATTCAAAAAATATAAAATAGAGAATAATTTAAGAGAAACAGGAGCACTAGTGACTTGGAGGATCAGGAAAGACTATAAAATAGAGGAAATAGTTCCCAGACTTTAAATGCTATATAAATGTCTATTATTGTTGCATGATCTTGAACAGGTAATTTAATCATTTTGTTACTCAATTACCTCGTTTGTAAAATAAAGATATTAGAGTGGATCACTGCTAAGGACCCTTCCAGGTAGAAACCCGTGTGGTTCTTATAGCTCACCTCATCTAATTCCCTGAGGCATAGCCATGGTACTAGCAAAGTCAGTACTAAAACTCCATGTCTCCCTACTCTTAATCGAATGTATTTTTCCATTATAACACTGTTCTTAGGTCATGTGTTTCGATCTGGCAGAGCTCTCAAAAGCTGTCTAGTCCAACCCCTTAATTTTACAGATGAGGAAGGTGCCCACAAAATGTATAGTGACTCACCAGAGTCTGCAAAGGTAGTCTTTGGTTGAATAAGAGTCTTTTCTACTCATATATGTCCTTAATATTGTTTTCTGTAAGCCTTTTTTTTCCAATACAAGTCATTTTTGTTAGCAGTCTATGGTTTATGTACACAACTGTGAATCTTTCAAACGCTCTTCTGAGTTTGGTTGTTTTTTTCTTTTTCCTTTTTAAACTTAAATCTGTTTCATTTTTGGTATTTCTTCATTCCACATGGCATCCCTGAGAGCTACTTTTTTTTTTAAAGATGGGCCTTTATGGTAGTGAGATTATATATATTGAGAGCTTTGAAATTTCTCTAATATCATCATCCAAAATTTCTTGAATGCTTCTTTCCGAAGTGTAGAATCAGCTCATGGTTCATCTATAGTACCTGGCCAAGATAATGCATACTGGTAGAGTAGTCTAGTGGTCCTCTGCCCCAACTGCATACCACAGCCTTGCTAATATGTTTTTCATTCACTTTCCTTTTTTTTTTTAAATAGAGAATTAGACAAATTTCATATCATTGTGGACTTCATCAGGAGGCTCTTTAGTGTTTAGAGCTGTATACACAACATGTTTTATATATACAAGTTTTGGGGAATCTATCGCTAGTAAATGTTTTTGTTATTGTATGTACTTTACTTAGACAATTTCCATGATACTGATGAACATTGTAAATGAATATACAAGGTATTCCAAAAGTTCTAATAGCTTAAAACTGAACTAAGACTTATGGGACACCCTGAATATCTCCTTTTAACGTTTTACTATATAGCAATATTTAGTGTTTTAATGGACACAGTGTTTCATATCTGTTATGTTCTTTCCTGATCCTCCAAGTTCCTAGTGCTTGTCTCTCTTAAATTAATCTATTTTATCTTTTTTGAATTTACTTAAATGTGTACCCATTTCTCCCCAATAGCATGCAAGCTCCTTGAAGCAGGGATTGTTTTATTTTTGTCTCTTTATCCTCAGAATCTAGCATGTTTCCTGATATTCAGTGAATGCAGAATGAACAAATGAAGTAAGATCTCAGAGTTGTTTTAATTTGTTTTTTTCTCATTGTTGGTGACTTAAAGGAAGCTCTTTTGAGATAATCTCAAATTTGTAGGTTTTTTTTTCAAAAACTGTTCAAACTTTCAAACATTTTTCTATTAAAGTTATCACTGCCAGTGGTAGAGATTAGTATCAGTTTCCATTATATTTTGTATATTAGAATTTAATTGATGATATTTGAGAAAAATGTTTTTTCACCTCTAATATTTCTTCTATTTTCCCTGATTTTATTCATCCCAAAATTTTCATTTCCAAATAGTCATTCTTTTATATCTTGTAATTCTACTACTTTAATATTAAATAGGCAAAATAATTTAGGTAATATTGCCATTTTATTTTATTGGTGTCATCTAATTATGTGCAGTGCACATTAGTTCTCTCCCTTTTTTCTGTGTATTTGGATTTATATAAGACTATGTTTTGGCAGCTCTCAGAGTTGTTTTATGCATTCTGTTTTAAATTGAAAATAACTTATCATTTCTTCCTAGATTTTGTCAGAACACTAATTATTTTTTGTGAATTTATTTTGTAACCTTCTACCTTGCAGAAGGTATTAATTAATTAAGGTATTAACAATTGAGATTTGTTTTTGCTGATTCCATGAAGACTTCTAAGTACATTATCATGTAATCATCAAATAGAAATATTTTTTTCTTTCCTTTTCTAGCGTTTGTTTATGCCTCTTGAGTTATTGCTATAAATAATATTTCTATAACTATGTCAAATCATAGTGAGGAGGGGGTGTATCATTTTCATTCTATATGTAGCTATGTTTTAATATATATTCCTTATATGCAGCAAATTTTTCCATTTTAGACTCTTATGCAAACTTCTAATTATTTTCATTTTTCTGGAGGAATCTAATTCATTCATATTTAGGGTTATAATTATTACATTTTATTTTCTTACATCAAACACACAGACTTAATATATACAAACACACTTTTAAAATAGAGATAAAAGTATATGAATGTGTGTGTGTGTGTGTGTGTGTGTGTGTGTGTGTGTGTGTAACTAGCACATAACTTCTGTTAAGTTTACAATGATTCTAAGCCTAGTCTTCTTCTGTCAATTACTGGACTTCATATTACACTAATCAATTTTAGTCTTTTATTACTATCATTACTTTTGTTACTATTTTCCCATTTTTATTTGCTTTACTCTTCCCTTTTCCAGCTCAATTAAAAATGTGTCCCCTTCCCCACCTCTTCCTCATATATTATTCCATTTCAAGGATACTAATTTGAAATGCCACTTTCCAAGAAGTACAGTTTCCATTCTAATCCCTTTCTTACTCTGTACACTTTAAGGATTCTTCAGAACTTATTTGCAGGGATGCTAATTCCTAATGGGGGCTGGGGCCTGCAGTGAGAAATGTTCTGTAAATCAGGTCCATGTAACTTACTTCTATTCTTTTTTTCTTCATCACTCACCTTTTAACAATGTCATAAATAGCATCCTTTTGAAACTGCATAGCAAGACTCTGGATTTATTGTCCTAGAAAGAAAATGGCTATATCTCCCCCTCGGAGTTCTAGAAGAATCTGGAGGGATCACTGTTTTTTTTTTTTTTAATCTCCAGTGCTTTCATCCCCTACCCCCATTCTTGTGTGTGCCTTCTCCCTGTCAGTTAACCATCAATAATTACTGCCTCATTTTAATTTAACCAATTAATACATGAATTAGCTTTTACAAAGGGCTATTTACCACTAGGACACAGCACAAACAAAAGTAGAAGCTTTTACCCTCAACACCAGCAAGTATACTCTCCCCTATATCACTTCAGTCCAGGGGGAGAGTGTAAACTATTGTGTTTTTTTTTTTTACAAAGAATTCATGCCACCAGGTTCACTTCCAAGTGCAATGTCTGAATCCACTCTCAACTTAGCTGCCACTGAGGCTGCAAAGCCTGGCACTAACTCTGGTGCCTAGACCTCTGCTGGCCAACCACTGTAACCTTTAAAAGTCACAGGGTCTCTTCTTTCTCTCTCTCACTTTGGTCTCTTCCAGTCGGTGGAGTGCCTGTTAGTGCAGGCTGCGGTGTAAAAATAACTAAGTCTAAGAACCATTCCACCCACAACCAGTCATGAAAATGGCACAGAAATGGCATCAAGAAACCTAGGTCACAGAGATATGAGTCTCTGAAAGGAGTTGATCCCAAGTTTCTGAGAAACATGCGCTTTGCCAAGAAACACAAGAAGGGGCTGAAGAAGATGCAGGCCAACAACACTAAAACCATCAAGGCTGGAGCAGAGGCCATCAAGGCCCTGAGCACCAAGGCCTCCAAGGCCAAGCTCCTCAGGCCCAAGGTCCCCAAGGCCCATGCCCGGCATGCTGGCCACAAGATGGCCAGCAAGCGTCCAGGCCCTAGGGTCAGCATCAAACACCCAGGCCCCGGGATCATGAAGCCTGACTCTAAGGTGTCCAGAACCACTGACCCCAAGGCTACCAAGTCCACTGACCCCAAGGCCACCAAGCCTGCCACTAAGGTCAGTAAGTGTGATCCCAAGGCTACCAGATCTGGCCCCACGGCCACCAAATCTGATGCTAAGTCCTCCAAGTCTTATTCCAGGCCTGCCAAGTCCGGTCCCAATGCAGCCAAGTCTGATTCTAAGGCCACAAAGCCCAGTGATTCCAAGGCTGCTAAGCCTACTGACCCCAGAGCTGCCGAGTCCAAACCCAAAGATGCTGGGACTAAAGCTGCTAGTCCCAAGCCTTCCAAATAGATGCTCCAGGACAGACAGACTTGTTTAAACCCTAAACTACTGCTTTTTTCCCAGCCAGGGTATGATTATTCACTATTTTGTACAAATAAAGGAAATGGTGAGTCATAAGAAAAAAAAAAAGCTCAGAGGGTCATAACAATCTCCAAGACTTCTTCACCTAAAACCAAGAAAGTACAGCACACAAAGATGGAAAGAGAAGATGAAAATGTTCATGGACCATGTATCAGCTTCAAATTGGGAGGACCATTGGGCTCTCTCCTTTGTCACTGTTTCTTGTCAGGAACCACAGTTAGAAAAGAAAGTACTAGAAAAAAAATCGAGGACCTTGCTTTCTTTCGATCAGTGACTCTTAAATGTACTCCGAGTTTGCCCATTCAGCCGTTCAACATGTGATTAAAGCAGATTGAAACCAATTACATAATGTCTACCCATGCTCCAAATTGGGAAGTAGGGACTACCATGCTGCTTCATAACACTTGGCCACAAATAATCTTTTTTTTGAGGGTGGAAGGCAGGGCAATTGGGTTAAGTGACTTGTCCAAGGTCACACAGTGTCAAGTGTCTGAGGCCGAATTTGAACTCAAGTTCTCCTGACTCCAGGGCTGCTGCTATACTCACTGTGCCACCTAGCTGCCCCTACAAATAAAATTCAAATGGGTATTGCATATTGATGGCACCAATTGCCCATTACATATGAAATGTTCTTCCTAAACCCTATCTGAGGCATCATTTCCAGAGTAACAGATCACTATCATCTACACCAAAGTGAGTTGGTACCAAGATAAAGGACCCCATGTTGTGGGAATTTGATTCTCTGAAATATGTATCATGGATTTAATTTAGTTGCTCAAGGAATATATTGACTCATGTGGTGATGGTCAGTGATCATGCATTAAAATACTAAAGTTAAATTAATGTTGGTAGACAGTCTAAGAATTGTGTGATCATTATTAACCACAGCTTTCTTCAATGACTTCACATTACAGATACAAAAGATGGTTGTAGACAGTTAAAGATGATAGTGAATTCTCTTTTTTTGTATTTCATGAGTTGTTGTGGCCCAAAAAAGTAATGAGCTGTTCTACCTTCTATTGATAAGCTTTTCCTTTATTAATTATGTAATTTGGCCTGTATTTAAATTTTTTCCTGCTTTGTAAAACATTCTAGAATCATCATTGCTAAATGGCATCAGAATATAACAAGGTACACCTCCCATTCAGTTTGTAGTTTTGATGTATGTTGCCATGGTACATGGTTTGATTTAGATTGAATTCTTCTCTTAGAATTTTTCCCACTGTTTAGGTTAGTTTTGGGGCCATAGCTATAAAGTTAGGAAAGTGTTCCTTGTGATGCCAAACTCTTTGACAGTGTCCCTGAGTACATTAAAATGTTTGGATTCCTATTCAACTATTTAAAGATTTTTCATGTTTAAATTTCAGCTTCTGCACTTGACCTAGGAAAAGCTGGAAGTTTTTTATGCTGACATCTATAATGAAGGCATATGACCTTACTTTCAGAAATGAGCATTCTTTAAAATGTAACTATAAATAGAAGCATGGTTTTGACTACAAAATTTCTTCTTCTTTATTATTGTTATTTCTATTTTCAGCCATGCCTTAGATGATAAACATGCGATTGGTACATTATTTATTTTACTCTCAATGCATATCATTTAGTTAAACCACTCTCTTACATTACTAGCATGGGATAATTACACTTCTCTCATCTGATAATATAGCTCATTGGTGACTATTTGGTACTTAAAAGAATAAATGCTGTCTTTGACAAGGGGCACAACATAAATGTAAATTATATATTTGTCACACTTTCCATCTGTGTTTGCAAATGATGCCTACACACCTGTGAATCATCAGCATGTTCTTACAGGATTCTCTGTGCTTTTTTCCATGTGATTGGTGGGTCCATTAACATAGATGCAATCATACTCAGTATCTTTAACAGAGATTCACATCAAGGATTTTTCATGGTACAGTTTATATATTAGAATTAAAGTTTAATTTCACTAATGTGTCTGATAAAATTCTTACCCTATGTTGATTTAGTCTGTTCAAATGTCCAAACATCTCTGTAGTTTTACACCTCTCTCATGCATGAAAAATTGAGAGCGTGTGTGTGTTGATTTGCTGGAAATGAGTCATGCACTGAAATCATGCAGATTCTTTTGTGTTGTTACAACCACATAACGACCATAAGCACAGATGAAAAAGAGAGTCAAAGTTGGCCTGAAAAGAAGTGTTTTGAGTGGGAACAAGCTATTTGAAATGTGATTGTTACAAAGAAAAAAATATGGTAAAAAATATGCATGCATCTGTAGTGTCTCAGCTAGAGTAAAACACTACAATATCCTCTATGTTGTTCTTTGTTTTATTTACTTTGAAACTTAGAAAGTTTTGGGTTTGTTTTTTATTGCAAGTTTATTCCATTATTTGAAGAAATAGGCAACACTGATCTAAAAGAATAGCAGTGTAGACAAGTAGATAGAACAAATATGAATAGCAAAATACATTAAAGCTGAATCAGAATAGACCGTACAGCATTTAAGTCAAGATATAGGTTGAGTAAATTTATTTCACTTCAATTCAATGCATCTTTATTGATTACCTATCATGTACAGTGCACATAATATGAGGAATATGAAAATTAGTCATAGAATTTGGAACTCCTAAAGTGGCAAGAGTGAGAGGAAATGATCTGATTAATCTAGGAAGACTCTATCAGAAGCAGGATTTTTATGAGCTATTGGAATGATTAGGAGAAAATGATATAATGAGTAGTGGGTAAGATAGGCTGTGTTCCAGTAAGTGAGAAAAGTGAGATAATTCAGGCTGCCCCCCAAAAAGGCCTATTCTTCCAGAGATTTTAGACATTATTTTGAGCAGGTATTATTACAGTCATAAACTGATAGAGTATAGTAGTCTGATAGGCTCAAATATGGAAAATAAAGAAAATAAATCGTAAGCATATGCAGCAGATAACAGCCAAAAAGCCTTGTTTTTAATGTTAACACCAAAGGATCAAAATCCAAGATAGTGGGCCATTCTCTCAGAAAGGGAAAAAAAGAGCAAAAAACAATCTTGTTGTATAAAAATGAGTTTCAGTTATAATTAATGATGTAATTTGCCTTATGAGCAAACTAATAACTAACAGGAATGTCAAAAAAAGCAAGGACAGGCAGATTTTTAAGAAATGAGCACACAATTTATTGGAGTAGTTTTTTTTAAATCTGATGGATGTAGATATTAAGTATATGTAAATTATTAGTTAAAAGTTCATTACTCCCTAAAATTATTGATCAAAGCAATTTCAGGACCATTATTGTTATTTTGGTACAGGATTAGGATGGTAACTTAAGATAGAAAGCAACTAAGGGCCCATATTTAAGAGCAGAAAAAAGAATGACTACTTTATTTTTGTATGTCCCATATTCCCTCTTCCAGATTGTAAGTGTTTAAAGGGCAAGATCTGGGATTTATCTATTTGTATCACCCTCGGGGTGTGGGACATCTTCATATACTGTATAAATGTGACTTAATATTATTAATGCCTAGTGGGCCACTAATAAACATTTGTAGAATTGAAGATAGCAGTTGCAATTCTTTGTTGTTATTTTTTTATTTTTTAGACCCTGGGGAAATTGTAGAAAATCCAATTTGTGAGCGTTGATAATTAAAAGTGACTTTATGATCATTAGACTATTTTTGAAAAGACCTATCCTTTTCTGGCCAACAATCTCATTCTGTAATAGAACGACATCTTTTTGTCCATTTAGAAACATTATGTTGGGTTTTTTTTTCTATTTTCTGCTTTGCATATAAAATAAGACATTCTTTCCTTCAAAACTATGTGTAAAAAATTTTATATTTTTTGGATCAGCAGAGAACATGCTCATGTAGTTTATAATTGGTATTCTTGACATACAGACTCTACCTGCAAAGCATCTGTTAGCTAAACCTTATAAAGGATTAGCATTCTTTAAGAAATATTTTCAGTTCAAGAAACATTAAGTGCTTGTTGCATGTAGAGTATTATCTTAGGTGTGTGTGAGAGTGTATTTGTGTGTGTGCATGTAGATACAAAAACTAAGACATGATCTCTGCACTCATAAAGGCCACATCTATTAATAGATATATTAACTATGGGGTAGGGACTGGACTTTCATTTGTATGGTGAACACCCTGGTGAAGAAAAGCCACTGCCAATGCAGATCTCCACCTGCTAGGTGATTTATAGTTTTAAATAGTTGCCCAGAGCCCTCAGAGGTTAGATGACTTGTCCAGGGTTACGTGGCTGATAGATGTCAGAAGCAGAACTTGAACCCAGATCTTTACAGCTTTAAGGACACCTTTCTATCCATTCTGACATTCTGCCTGTCATAAATCACAATAATAGAAAAAAAATACTGCCTAAATGCATGAGAGTTTCAAGGCAAGTTCAGTGCAAGTCTGTATGGGGAAAGAACCATTAGTGATTCAGGTGATCATGGAAAACTGTGTTAAAGAGATGATATCTGCATTGAACCTTAAATGATGCATAGTATTTCAATAGGCAGAGGAAGGAGGTTTTTCTAAGCCTGGTGAACAATTTGAGAAACTACATGGATAGTGGACAGTAAAGGGACGAATAAGTGGATTCTACAAGCAGTCTTTTTTTTTTAAGACTAGAGGAGAGAAGCATGAGATAAAACTCACAATATAGGATGATGTCAAAATGTAGTTTTGAATTATAGTCTGATCTGTATATAGCCTTACAAGCTACCCCCAAACTGTATTTGTTTACAGATTTCTTATATTGTCATTTAAAATTTTTAAACATAAGTTTCATTGGCTCTCCATCATCCAATATCATTGTCCCTTAGTTCATTGTCACTTGTGGATTTGGGATACAATTATTTATAAACATGCTCATATATAAAATGATTGTGAAAGTGCTTAAACTGTGTCCTTTTGAGAGCTGATATGGGGCCCTCTCACATATATTAGTATATGAAAGTGCTATCTATATACCAGTAAAGCAAAGTATCATGTTGTTATTATTATGTCAAATCAAATCAACAGATATTTGTCAGGCACTTCCTATGTTCAAAGCTTCATGCTCGGTGCCATAATCTCAGTTTATGTGCTTCCGTCACATGTTTACATCAGTTTTTACGATGGTTTATCTTGCACGTCGCTGACCCTGTGACTCTTGCTCCCTTTGTGACTTGTGACATTCCCAACAATATTATGTAGTTAGTAAATGTCCACAGTCACTAGATGATGGTTTGATTCAAGTCATAATAAGGATGAAATAAGAAGTCATGTGGACAGTGAGCAACCTAAATTAATGAGCCTATAAGCCAGACATAAAAGCTATGCAAAGTTTACTAACAAGTAAGGTTTTTATTAGTCACATTTTCTCTGTTATACTTGCCCACAACTCTGTCAAAGAAAGCTACAAGATATTTTACTGCATGCTTTAACGGAGTTTTATTGGTTTTCATTAATGCAACTGAAGAATCTTCTGCCCAGATGCAATGGGGTCTATTTTATTTATTGCCAACAGAAAGTATCAAACTATACCAACTGTACAGTATTCTAGAAAGGAGTCAGCTTATTCTTCTTGCCTTATTACTGTTATAATTCAGGCTGAACACTGACTGTGGAGTCAGCAAGCCCCAAGTTCAAATCCTACCTCTGACACGTGTTGGGTATGTGGTCCTGGGGAATATCTTAGTGTTCCAGGCAACTGAATAACAGTTGCTTATCTATATCAGTGAGGTTTCCTTGGATTCTGTAACCTCCCTACACTGATGAAATCACAAGTTCAAAGGGTGTGTGTGTGTGTGTGTGTGTGTGTGTGTGTGTGCGCGTGTGCGTGTGTGTGTATATGTATGTAGACTGAGAAAGAGAGATACTGAGGGGGAAATACAGGAAAAAAGACACACAGAGAGAACATACACAGTAGTTAGGTTTCTAGGTCAACAACTTAATGCCTATTTACCCATGATGTACTCAGTCTCCTTTTATTAGTAATGCTTCCAACTCTATATAACCACTGCAAATTATATCGTTTGTATGGGAATACCTTTTTAGTTGTGGATGTATGTGGATGTGTGTGGATGTGTGCATAGGCAACTTCTGCCAGAAGTTGAAGCCTGGATAACTGAAATTTCCTAGCTGCTGGTAATGGTAGCCAACTTAGGGTAGTGATTCCCAGAAAACCAGAATATTGTTAATTTTCCGCATTCACATATAGCCTGGAAATTCCAGGTCATTCCCTCCCCAGGTGTTCAAAATTGAGGAACATAATTGGAATGCGAGTTAAGATGTGTGTGTCAATGTAGCTTATTCATGATCTGAGTTTAAGCATAAACAAACATTAGTGACCTCTGTTAATTACACCATTGGGAGATAATTTAGTAGTTAACCGATTTACTTTTTATGTAAATGTGTCCATGGATGCCATGTAGTTATCCTCTTATTCTGTATCATATATTATTTTATCATCACTAGTAAATGAGTATGTTTCAACATTATAATCAAGAGTCTTTGCTGATCTCTGACCAGGACTATTTTCAGCCTTTACCAAAGTTGGAAATGTGTGTTTAGAATCAGGCTGATGGTCAGATGCTAGAAATTGTTTTTGCAAGAGAGCATGGCTATTAGACCGCATGACTTCTTAACTCTTAGTGCCAAAGCCAATTTGCTAGAAATAAAGAATATTGAAATGTTATAATTAAATAAAAATCTATAATTATGTCTACACAATCTAGAAAATTTGTTTTTTGAAATTTAAAGTGAAATAGGCTCTTGTAAATATTTTTTTTGATTGTCTTTATACTTAACTGGCTGCAGTTTAGGGACCAGTAATGGCAGGGGAAATTCTTCAGGGATCAACTGAATAAGATTTAGGGTAGGCCTTATGCTGACTTTTAACTAATAGACTCTCGAAGAAGATTAGTAAATAAGATGAGTACTTGCTGCAGCATATTAACAAAGGAGGATATAAGGAAGAGAGCTATAGGTATGGAGTGAGGCATGTATATTGATTTTCTAAAGAGGGTAGAGAAAATCGTTGGGAAGTGAGAGCAATGTTTAAAAAAAGAGAAAATCAACATTTTTTTTTAAAAAAGAATATCCAAGGTTGAAGGAAGGAAAATATTCTGTATAAGTGTATAAATATTCAACTTTGTAATTATTAAGCAATTTTGTTTTACCAGAAATGATTTGCTCATATTATATTTCTTACTATGTATATAGTGTGAAAAAAAATCCTTGAAAACCCTTCAGATCTGTCTTTTAAGCCAAATGGGATTTTTCTCTCCACATCAGTTTTAGATGATATCTGTGATCAAAGAGACATACACTGTTCATATGCTTCCTCTCTACTTCAGAACTACGGGTGACCTGGAGGGTGTAAGAATGCCCTTGTGTAGTTGCCGGGAAACTATGGCCCACACAAGTGTCAACTTTCTTTCATGGCTCTAAAGGAAGACGGGAGCCTCACAGAGAGCTTTAGTCTCTGAGAAAAAAAGGTCCTTGTGTGTTTTAAAACAAGTGTCTCACCAGGAGATAATGGTCGAGCTGTGGGTTATAAATGATGCATTTTGTTCTCCTCGCCTTGGTAATGGCACCAGGGGAAAAAAAAAAGTTCATCGCACTCTTATCAAAGTGCTGTGACATTTCTCCTTCCACTGCACACTTTTCTATCACATTCTTCAGCAGCAACAGCTACCAAATTTACCTGATTGTAAAGCCTGCCTAATCTGTGAATACACATCCTTTCCTCATATTCTTTTGTATGCCCCACCTAAAACTCTTAAAAAACACTCATTTGGTAAAATTATTATGATGATTATATTTTGGTAAACAACTTTGTCTTAGGACACACATAGATAACATAGGCAGTAAATAATTGTGGTTTTGACTCTTGTCTGGCTAGTTAATATCACTAGCATAAGACAGCCTATAGAGCAACTTTATTAAATCTGTGAGTTTAGGTGGGGATTACTTGCCCAGAATTTCCTAGAAAAAATGTTTTGCTTTAAAGATATTCATAGAAGCATAGAATTGGCAGGGACTTCATGTGCCAATCACCTAGTGTGCATGCTATAAATATTAATTGCTGATAATAATGATACCCCTTTAATTCTTGGTAGTTATTATTTGACATCAGAGACAGCATTCTGTTCTGCAAAGCCAAATTTTTCATGCAGAAAAATTGGATCAAGTAACAAGGATGGTTTCAGATCAGCCTGAGTAGGAGTTATGCCCTTATATATTCACATGTTAATTGACCCAAGTATGGATGATGTGAGATCCATGTCCTGCTTGTTTTTAACATATTGTGTGCTTTTTATTAAAATAGGGATATCTCATAGAATTGAAAAAATTCTTCAAATGCTAACAACACTTCATGCCAAGTCCCTCTCGTTTGTCTAAAGAATAGATTTCATATTTATATAGCTTGGTAATACACAGAAGGCCAGGGTCCAAATGCCAAACTCTGCTAAATTGATGACCTTGGAAAAGTCACTTTATTCCTGTGGATTTCATTTTCCTCGTCTGTAAAGTGGTTAAACTAAATCAGGGGGTCTAACCTTTTTGTTTGTTTGTTTCATGGATCCTTTGGCATATACCTTCTTAGAATAGTGTATTTAAATACAGACAATAATATGTATAGGTTGACAATAGAACCAATTATTTTGAAATAGTTATCAATACATATACATATATATTTTCAGTGTTCACTGACCCCAGGTTAAGAATCTCTAGGCTAGATAAGCTCCAATTTTCCTTCTATTTTTAACCTATGGTCCTATGACCAATAATTCATGTGGACAGGGGAGTTAGATATCTCTAATCATTGTGTGACCCTGTAACCAAGACAAAAAAATTCTGGGATTTGATTTTCTAATCGTTCATATAATTAATCACTCAGGACAATTATCAGTTCTCTAAGACAGTAGATTATGGAGGAGCAGATTTGCATTGACAGAAAGAGTCCTCATCCTCATCTTCTCTCAGTGAAATCACAGGACCCAGTCCTCTTCCTTCCTTCCTTCCTTCCTTCCTTCCTTCCTTCCTTCCTTCCTTCCTTCCTTCCTTCCTCTCTCTGTCTCTCTCTCTCTCTCGTTCACATTCATTTATCCAGAAGTGTGACTTTATTTATGTAGGGAATTTCTGGTGAGGAAATATCTACCAACACAGATCTGCCGCTTGTCAAGGGGAGCTGGTACCCATAATCATTCAACCATTCTCTGTTTAAGAAAAGACTTGAACCCAGTTCTCTCTGACTCTAAGTCTCATTCTTTCTCCACTACAATATTATAGACTGTACACTTCTCACTTTTTAAATAAAATGCATGTGCGTATATGTTTATAGTATTTTTTATAGGTAATAAAGATGTTGCTTCTCTTTTGCAATTTTAGTTTCAGATTTTTAGTAGTTAATTGAATTGATATTTAGGTTCAGTTGTAACAATGAATCTTCCCATGTTATCATTCCAGCCCTCTCCTCTGGGGCCCAGGACACCATGCCTACTTAAGACAGTTAGAATCAGTATGTGCTCCAAGCCAGCTCATCTAAAATGTCCTAACTCATGTCAATTAAACTCATTGCAAATGAATAGCTATAAGAACTAAAGTACAATTTTAAATAAAAAAGAAAACTGTCATTCTTGTACTCTGTAGGTAACCTGTCATTCTACAGGACTGAGAAAAGACAGGGGCAATATCAAGTCTCACCAGAATATCCCTATACATCTAAAACTGACAGAAATAGAAGATATTGTACTGCTGAATAGAAGTCCATTTGAGTTCTTTTAAAATGACTTTTACCATTAAATCCCAGTAAAGTAATTCAACACACTTTTTTTCCATTTTTTTAAATTTTCTGCTTACATGTGAAGATTTTTTTTTGGCAGCCTTAGAAGTTTATTATTTTAAGCTCACCAAAATGTAATAAACTATTAAATAAACTAAAATAGAAAAAAATCTGATGATTCAGAAAATGTTTACAGAGAACCTTAAATATGCAAGGCATTGGTGCGAGCTGCTGTAGGGTATACAAAGATTAATGACACAGAGTACCTGTCCTTGGAGAACTCACAATCTAGACATAGGTGATCAAAAAAATTAGCTACATAGCAGTTGTGAGAAAAGCCATTTAAAAAGTACAAACCAATGTGGGGCATTGTTCAGTAACAACAAAGAATCTACATTTTTGGTTGGCCTTGAAGAGTGAGTTCAGATTTGTGGAGACAAGGAGGACCATACAAATGGCAAGAATAAAAAAGCAAGACATGAAGGCAACAAATCACAGGGCCTTCCTGTGGGAACATGCTCTTATTCCAGTTCAATTGAAATATAAGATAAGTATAGGGACGCAGTGAGGAATCCAGATGGAAAGATGGATTGGGGAAGAGAAGGGATCAAAGTATAGAAGGTCTTATTCAGACTTTGGTCTTAAAATTAGTCTCAAATGAAAAAAAAATCAGATAGTTATCAGAATAATAGTAGATTATATTAAACAAAAAGTGAAATACATTTTTAGAGACTCTAATAATACATGGATTATATAATATGACAAAAATTCCTAGCCTAGACCTACACAATCATACTCAATAGGTCCTCACTAGTGTAACTCATCTAGAGTAGTAAAGATTTACATGATAGCCCCAGAGGGGCTGGGAGAGAAAGAATGTCATCTGTGTCTCTCTCCAACTTTTCCTTCTTATTACCCCTGCTCTTAGGTATTACCATGCTGCCAGAGCAGCATGATATTTTCAGAGACATCACAGGAAATATGTCTGGGTGGGGCAAGATAAAGGAGAACTCAGCAAATATACTCACTCATCTGTAATATCCATCTCAGATAAATGTATTGATGGACCAGTGCAATATAATGTCCATCCATCTTCACACCATGGACTTAACAGTAGTTCTCCTTCATCCAACTTATTTTTTTTTGTGTTTTGTTTTCATTTCACTTGTATTTGCACTCTGTCATATTTACCCCTGTGCTACAAACTTTTTGTTTCTTCAGTTTCTTTTGGGCTATCTTTTTCTTTTGAGCAACCTCCTCTTCTGGTTTAGGAAAATTTTGTTCCTTTTTCAGTAAATATCATCTGAATAGGGCAAGAAGAACTCATGTATGGGTTGATTTGACCATGCGCCCGGTAAATACTCCATTACATTTTGGGAGCCTTGTTAACCTGGATATGCTCAATAATACGAGAATCCACATCCAAACCCTTCAGTTCCTCATTATTCTTTGCATTTTTAAGCATACGCAGCAAGAATTCAGCACTCCTTTTGGGCCACTGACCCTGTGACCAATCCCACTGTTTAGCCTGGGCACACCTGCCAACTCCACCATTATACTGACAGAAGGGAACACATTGTTTCTTCAATATGATAATGTGACAATGGTGCCCCAAGCAATGCTCTAAGACTGTAAGTTTCAGAGAAGGTACCACCCTACTTTGGTAGGAGGTATTTCTTCACCAAGAAAATCCCTATACTAATGAAATCACAGGTTTGGTACCTGTGTTTGGTACTTATGTGATGAGAGTTAGAACTCAGGTGGGAAATAGAGGAGAATAAATGGGAGAGAAATGCGGAGATATTGTGGAGGTTGAAACGATGAAGTTTGACACTCAATGAGATGTGCAGGATAAGAGAGAATGAGGAGTCAATATATTACTGAGGTTGTGAACTTTGGTGACTTGGAAGAATGGTGGTATCCTTGAAGGATTTAGGGAGTTCAGAAGAGGATTGCATTTAAGGGAGAAAGGATGATTTCTATTTTGGATATGTTGATTTTGAGCTTCCTGCAGGAAACTCAGTTTGAAATGTCCAGTAGACATTTAGTTTTGGCAGACAACTTTAGGAGAGAAAACGTCAGGGTAAATGGATTGTTTTATTTACCATATAATAATTAGGCGTTTCTCATTTCTTATACCTGATTTATATTTTCCAACTGTCTTTATATTTAAGTTACTGAGTATTGAAGTATATTTAAAATAAATTTAATTTGGTAGACCATTTTGAGTTCTTCATAGGATTTCTCTTCTTCCTTATCTCCTGATAGAGATATTGGCACATAAGCTATAAATATCTTTGTTATAGCATTTTTGCCAATATTTATCATGAGTATGCAACAGAAAATGAACAAATGCCCCATCAACTATTGTTCTTGATGACTTTGGACACAGTAAAACAAACTCAGTCAACTCCATCATTTGGCTTTTGAAGGAGAACTTGTAAGTTATTCTTTTATTTACCTCACAATTTCCTTTTTTCCAATTTGATTTATAGCTAGAATATCAAGACTTATAGTCTTCATTTCCTTGAGTAGAATGTCCATTTTTAGCCATTTAACAGAAAGCTCGCATCTACAATACCAGGATCACAGAGAAAAATGAAAACAGAAACAGAATTTTATGGTTGGAATGTATCCCAGTACCTATCTGGAATAATCCACATCTACAAAGGAATGTCCACTGTAATATATACCACAGATATCTAATATTTTCAGCTTAAGCCTGACAACCTCCATAAAGGGACAACCTCAGGTAGCCCATTACATTTTCAGGTAGCTCTAAGTTTTAGAAACTATTTCTTTACTTTAAGCCAAAATTTGCCTCTTTAGACTTCCAACCCATTGCTCCTCGTTTTAATCTCTGGGGAAAAAACAGAACAAATTGAATTCCTCTTCTGCATGGCAATCCTTCAAATGCTTCAAGAGAGATATCATATTTTCTCTGAGTCTTTTTTTATATATGATACATGCTTAATAAATGCTTCTCTAATCCATTAAAGCCCAGAGGAGTAACATGATTTGCCTAAGGTAACAGGGCAAATTAGTGATAGAGTAAGTATCAGCACCCAAATGTTCTGAATGCTAGTCAAGTTTCTAGTATTCTCATTCCTGTGTAAGCTATAAATTGGCCTCTGTTCCTAGGGTCTGATGTAAGAGATGAATTTGTTTCATTCAATGTTAAGCCCAGTATGTGATGATACCGAAGGGTGAGTTGTCCATATAATAAAATCTGATATTGGTATAATGCTTTAGGGTTTGCAGAGCACTTTACAAAGATTACCTCACGTGAGCCTTACGGCATTTCTGAATTCTGCAAGTATTGTCACTTCTGACTGTGTCTCAGAGTGACTGATTTACCCGTGGTCATATAGCTGGTGTTGGAATGGTAGCTGAACCCAGTCATCACCAATTCCAAGTCTAGACTTTTATTCCCTAAACCATGCTGCCTCTAACTAGTTGTGTCTATTTGCTTCTTACTTAGTGTCTGGGTTAAAATAGCAAAGGCAAGGGTCGTAATATTTAACCACAGAAGCTAAACTAAACAGAAATGTCTTCGTGCATCAGACCAACATTACTTTTTGTCACAACTGACCTGAATTTCATGTCATTATCTTAGGATGGAAAACTCCATATTCCATATTTTTGTTCTGGGTCTTGTTTAAAGGACTGCTTCATTAAAAAAGAAGTGGCAAAATTCAGTTTTTCGAGCAAAGCCACCTGTGAAAAAAATCTTAAAAACTTAAACTTAAAAAAAAACTTTAAAAAAGTGACACTAAAATAAACAAGAAGCATCTTAAATGCACACATATAAAAATCAGAGATATTTCACTTGGTTATTTTGTTCATTTATACCTGCACTGCCAAAATACTACTGGAATATAGTTGTGTTAATTAAAAGGAACTTAAGTTATAAATAACATGATAAATCAGTCAACTTTGTATTTAGGAAAATAGCATTCAGAAGACTTAGTGCAGTTTTTACCAGAGTTTTACCAGAGACTGATGCATGGTGTCCAAGTAGTACAAAAGACGTTTATCTAATATTTGCTGCCATGTTCATTATTAACTAAGTTTCCAACAAATATGTCAATGGATCTAAGATCTCAGAGGCAGCTAGGTTGTACAGTAGATAGAGTGTTGGGCCTAGAGTCAGAAAGACCTGAGTTCAAATCTTCACATACTTACTGGTTGTGTGATGCTAGGCAAGTCATTTAACCTCTGTTTGCCTTTTTTCCTCAACTGTAAAATGAGGATAATAACAACACCTATATCTCAGGGTTGTTGGGAGAATCACATATTTACAAAGCATGTGGCATGGTACCTGATACAAAGTAGGTGCTATATAAATGCTTGCTTATTCTTTTTTTCTACTCTCCCCTCTCTTCAATGCTGTCATTAACTCAAAGGTACATATCATAGTCCATGCATTATTTCTCATCTTTTCTCATTTTTTTCATACCATTCCACAAATCTGTCATATAGACAATATTGCCCAGTGAGTATAAGCTTTGGGGTTAGAAAGTACTGCCTCTCACTTCAGCTTTCAGTGCCCCCTCTAGATGAGGTACCAGTCTGTATTGGCGAGGGAATTTTCATCCTTGGAGTTCCCTATACTGAAGAAGTCACAGGTCGAGACCACATCTTCTCCACAAAAAAGAAGAAAGGAAGGGGATAGAAAGAAGGGAGGAAGGAGAGAGGGAAAGGGGTTGATAGAAGGGGGGGAGAGAGAGAGAGAGAGAGAGAGAGAGAGAGAGAGAGAGAGAGAGAGAGAGAGAGAGAGAGAGAGAGGAGGGAGGGAGGAAGAGAGAGAGAGAATGAGAGAGAGAGGAAAGAGAAAGAGAGGAAAGGAGGAAGGGAGGAAGTAAGAAAGGAAAGGAAGGAAGGAATGAAGGAAAGAAGGAAGGAACGAAGGAAAGAAGGAAGGAAGGAAAGGAGGGAAGGAGAAAGATTAATAGATTTCTAAAAAGCTGAAGGAGTTCTCTAGTTCATTTTTCTGGAAACCAGTCACACATCTATCATCTTATTCCCTCACTTTGGGCTGACATTGATTAGGATAACAGAGGGCAAAAATCCAATTTGTTACCAAGGTGGAAAGGCTAGGACTACAGTTCATGCAACAGACTGTACCTTCCAAACTACCTACTTTCCAAGGCATAACCTGCTAAATACAGAGGGCTCCAACAGATTGTTCATGAAGTGATGAATTCTTTGGACACAGAACCCATGATATGTCTCTATTTACCATCTGAAGTACATCTAAGTTCATACCATCTTACCTGTATAAACAAAACAAAACAAAACAGAACAAAAAACAAATGAAAAACATTTCAAACTTTTTTTTTTTGGTATGTGGCAGAGGAACTTCCCATAGTTACTTTCACTTCCAATACTTTACTTCTATGCTTTCTTCATGACTTAACAATAGAAGAGAGGCAGCTATATTTAAATTGGATAAAGAAATAGCCTTGAGAGTTAGGAAGACCTTGATTGAAGTTCCATCTCTAACATATATTGGCTAAGTAAATCTGGTCCAGTCACTTAACTTTTCCATGTTTCATGCAATTCCAGAGTCAGCACTGCCCTACATTGGTAGAGAGATTTTCCTTAGCGGCAGTTCCCTATACTTATGAAAGAGAGCTGTTTTTTGTTAATTTTTTTTTTCTAAAGAGGATGATTGGCAGTAATGCTGAAGCCATTTGGGAGTGGGAGAAGGCATTGGCAGAGAGGAGAAATTGGGTGGGCAAGAGGATTGAAAGGGTGATTTACCCACTGTGGTAATAATTTTATAAAAAGTGAACATTTATCCAACATAAATTTCATAAACTCGATATGGTATATGTTATAAGAAAGTCCATTTGGGAATAATGGATCTTGTAACCTATCACAAATGTCATCATGGCATTGTGGAGAAGAAGCATGAAATACAGAAGAAATGAATTGCCACATGCCTCTATATTTTATCTACAGGCACAAATGCTTGCCATGAAATTTCAACCACTCCCCTTTTCATTTATGAACCAGGAGTGAGCTCTGAATCTTCTGAGGAATTTTCACTGTTTTACAGGAAAGGAGAAAAAGGATGAAATGATAGATTTCATAGAGATTTGTAATGATAAAGTAAAAGGATGATTTTTAATACTCATTTGCACATCTTTGATAGAGGAGCATACTGTGAATTTTCAGATGCTATACAAATCAATATCTCTGAATCAAAATCTGACAACAGAGCTTCAAAGTGAATAATTCTCACAAAGTAACACTTGCCCCAGCCTTTCTTAGCGTGTGACACTCACACAGCCTTGCACCTGCATTGTAAGCCAGTACCTGCCAATCCAGCAGCACGACATCTGATATCATCTTCAGGTTTTCCCCAAAGCCACCAATCAGAGGCCAAGTCAGCACACATCTTCAGGAAGGAGCAGGACCACAAGCCAAAGTGTTGAATACAGAGAGAACAGAAAGATGAGCTCCAAATACAAAGAGCATATACTACCTTGATTTAGGGTTCATATGCCCCTCACCTTATTTGGATAAGAAGTACATTCTTGATTCTGGAGAGGAAAAAACATTGAGGTACATGTTATAGATATGCTGATCAAAGTGTTAACCAGGAAAATAGTTTGTACTACATCAATGGATGGTCATTTATGAACTATAAAATTGATAAGTATTAATATTATATAGACATTAATGTTAAAGTATCAATGGAAATTAATTTAGTGGATCCGTGATTATGTACATGTATATATGTGATTATATGCATGTACACACATGGCTAGACTTGTGATTTCACTGACATAGGGAGCTGGCAAAGTTTCTGTAAGGAAACTCCCACTATCACTGCAGGTCATTATCTCTTCTCCAATTCAACAACTTATAATTTGATTGTTTTTTTTTTTTTGGAGGGGCGAAGGTAGGGCAATTAGGGTTAAGTGACTTGCCCAAGGTCTAGTAAGTATGTCAAATGTCTGAAGCCGGATTTGAACTTAGGTCCTCCTGATTCCAGGGCCGTCACTGCACCACCTAGCTGCCCCAACAACTTGCAATTTGAGAGAGTAGTTTGGGGCCCCTTGAGATTAAGTAACTTGCTGAGAGTCACATGATCAGTATGGGTCCAAGGTAGGATTCAAATCCAGACAGTTTTTTTTACTTTGGAGCTTAGTCTTTATCCACTATGTGCCTCTGCCTCTCTGTACTAACACATCACGCAAACATACATTGTATATACTTCTATATGCCATAAGCCAATGTCCTGAACCTACATAGCAAACAATATCAAATCATTATAACATTTTGTGGATTAACTATGCAAAAGTCATGAAACGTTGACTGTAGAGCAGTATTTTACCTTATGGTTATTACTATAATGTGGTGGTCATTCATTGTATCATCCTTTCAACAAATAATTATTGAAAATTTTCTATGTATGAAGCACCATATTAGCCATGATAATGGATATATCATGTGGAAGACATATTCCCTATCCTAAGTATTTTTTTCTAAAATACAGATTTGTGTTCATTTCTCTAATCATATTGATGGTTTATGTTACTATATTGTTTCCTTGATTAACACTCAGTACATCCTTCTAAGAAGAAAGATGCTTAATTAGATGGCATGAGAAAACATATCCAATAGCATGGAAATGCTATTTAGCCCAAACCATTTTCTATCTACTTTTCAAGATTTGTTTCTCATGGTGACAGGTGATTGGATGACATGAGAGTTATCCTCTAGAGACCATTCTCTTCTTTTATGTAATTTAGTCTTATGGTGGAAATATCAAGTTGGCATGAATGGCAGTGGACAGAGAGAACTTGTATTGGTGATCAAGTGGTGGGAGTTAGATAAATTTTTAAATATACCCCATTGTCTCCTTTAGTTGGTAAATCTAACATTTCAAATTAGAGATGCAAGGCATAAAGACTCTTCCAATTTTAAAAATTACTGTTGAAAATGCCTGTCTAACTAGCCCTAGAAAATCACAGTGTGTTAACTCTTAGAATGAATTGATCAGCCACTGCTTAAGCCAAGAACAATGAGCCAAGCTGCTTCTTCTGAATTTCTTCCTGCTGCTATCTCTGCAATTGGCTTCAAAATAAAGCATGTGCCCTAAATGAAATACAGAAGTGGAATGGATCCAAAAGAAATTCCTTGTTTCTTATACCAGTATACCTAATTACTTATAGTAGCTTAGGAGAAACAATAATTTGAAACCAAAACATATTTTTAAACTGTATTCCTTCTCAGACAACCAAACCTGAGTCATTTTTAAAATAACTATTGCTTCTATCACAAATGCTCATGTAAAAGTAAAATATAAAAAATAAAAAATTAGGCTATTAGTTATTTTTATTTTTTATCTATTCAGTCACATGAGATATCATACTTATGTGTTTTAGAGGAAATAATTTTAGATATGGGTTTATAGTTAATATCTCTTTTTAATATAATGAATGTTAATGTAACAATTTCAAGAGAGTGGTAAACATTAATTCCAATCATTGAGGGAACTGTTAACATGGATTCTGGATATACCAGTTTTGTTACTAAATATTTTGTCATGAAGTTAATGACTAGCATTCTTTACATGTTCAATAGTATTTTTTTTCTTTCTTATGTTGTAAAATTCAAAGTTTGTCTTTGGTGAAATAAAAAAAGATTCATTCTGATAAAGTCCTGTTCTATTACTTGCGCCGATGTGTCTTTTTAATCTGTTACATGCTTTTGCCCAGTTAATTTAATGGTGAATGGTTCTATACCAATAGTGTTGGGCATAATTCCTGCTTATCATGGTAAACTCAGGAGAAATATGGAAGAAATTAGGGAGAAGGCAATACCACCAGGGACACTGGAGTGTTGCATGTAACAACTGGGATAAATTTCCCTGAGCGGCTACTAGAAGGTTGTGTTGGATAGGTTCTTGTACTAGTGCTCCATATCATGCTGATCTCTTCTTGTGAACTTGTAATGAATTCTTGAAATTTCTTATGGAAAATGTAAGACTGTGTAGAGCTTAAAATTTTGTAGCTGTGCCTTCTGAGGAAAGTTTTGGTGAGTTTTGATACTCTTTCACTTAAATCCAATGTAAAACCTTAAAAATCAATGCAGCTATATTCATGGAGGCAATTCAGAGTTAAATTTGGAGTTAAAAAATTTTACATGAATTCTGGACCTCAGAGATTATTTCAACATAGTTTAATTGAATTGTATTCACAATCTTAGAAATGCAGGGGTTAAGATGTGGAAAGAGAAGGAAATAAGCATTTATATGGCATCTACTATGTGTCATGCATGGGGATAAGAACTTGATAGATATTATATTTGAGCAAATATTATCTCATTTATCTCATTTAATTTAGATCACTGCTACAAAGTCTGCAGGCTACCCATTCAACTTTGTAAATTGCACAGATAAATTTTTACCTGAATAGAGCATAGGAAATAGTAAATAGCAACAGCAAATAATAGGAAATAGTAAAAAGTTGGTGAAAATATCTAATTTCCCCACTATCCTTCACTGGCCTATATGGGATTTCCTATTCAGAGACCAGTTTTCCAGAGAATTTGGAAAGCATATGAGGCCAGTTGCTACCCCAGCTGCTCATGCTGTTCTGTTCAGATCCGTGGATTAGAAAGCACAGCCTATAGGGTGGTCATGGGCACTAGCAAGTAACTACGAGAATTTAAATCTCTTGGTTATCTGCCTTTGTCAACGGTAGCCAAGGAATTTGTGTCTGTGGATCAATAATATATCATTTTCAGTGTCTGGCTGAATGGAAGTAACAATTTAATATCATAGTTTCCTGCAAAAATGCCCTGTAACTATTAGAATTTTTTTTAACAGAATGTCAATACAAGGTCTTTAAGCAAACAGATATGTGGAAGTGATATAAGAGGACAAATAGAAAATACATTTTAGGTGGCTTATGATTGGTTTCATTTCAAATGGAGTAATGAGTTTAGGCTAACATACTCCTTTAGATTATGATCCAAATTTTCACTGGCATTTCAAAATTCAAGCTTAGATAATTTAGTGCTCAAGTGCTATTTGTGTTTGTGGTATTCTGAATTCAGGTCTTCTACATAGGCATATACAACATATGTGTGTCCGTACAGTTGTATGTTTATTCACATACATGTAAACCTCAAAACATTTCTACATGTTTCTGTAAATGTGCGTGTTTGTCTCTCTCTACACAAACATAAATACACACATATCTAACTTCTTCCTCTCACCTAGTTTATCATATTAATTTCTTTATTGATTCTTCTTGCTCTAATTCAATTTTCTCCCTAATCCTTCCTTTACCTTACTTCCCAAGGAATCTTCCTACTGTACCATTCTACCAATCTATCTGCTCATGCTACACTTCTACTCAAAACCTTTCATGTGCTCCCATTACCTACCAAATACACTTTTAATATTAGCATTTGAGATTTAAAATGGTATGGTGCCAACCTGCTTTTCTAGGTTATCTCAGGAGTCTATTACATTCTAATTGACTCATTTCTCATACCCTACATGTCCCCTCATTTTTGTCTTACCCTTTTTAGTCTCTGTACCTCTGCTCACAGTATCCCCTGTGCTTGGAATGTCTTTCATCTCTCTCTCTCTCTCTCTCTCTCTCTCTCTCTCTCTCTCTCTCTCTCTCTCTCTCTCTCTCCCCTTTGTTTAAATAATCCCTTCCTTCTTCCAAAGTTCATTGAACATGCTGCCTCCATTCCTTAGTTGTATTTCCATTATTTTCCCCCATTTTCCCCCTCATCAAGTTATCCAATTAAATTCAATACCTACTTATTCAGTGTGAAGTTTTCAATCTCAGGTGCTGGTGATACATATGTAAAATGAAAAATTCCTTACTTTCAAAGAGTTTCCATGCTAATGGACTCATTTCTCAGTGTTTTGCTTTTCAACTTTGTGGTTACTTAAAGCCTTTTATGGGATAGTGATTTTTGTGTGTGTCTATATAAGAAAAATATTTTCCCTTTTTGAAAGTAAGCTCCTTCAAGACATGATCTGTCTTGTAGTTCTGTATATTCAAGGCCTAACATAGTGCACAATAAATATCAAATCAAATTTTATTCAGTAAAAAAGCATTTAATTGCAAGCTACTTGAGGAAGGTCCATTTAGTATCTGACTCTATTTAATTTTGGTCTGTATATTGTAATTTTCTGTTTGTGATTTTTTTTCCTAACCCCAAATATTTATAGTAAGTGTAAACCTCAGAGGATTTGCTGAATGTGTCAGAGAACGTTCCTCTCCCAGCAAAAACAAACAAAAAAACCAACTCAACAACAACATATAAACCACAATTAAGAATATATTATGCTATCAATTTTGCATGCAATAAAGTAGTCCTAAACAAAAACTCTATTGTAAATATGGAGTGTTCTGTTGGCTGGAAAGAAGCAGTCCTTGTTGTCATAGTCAGTCATGAGAAATCTCTGGACTGTGATTCCTTGCTTTGATTTTCTGAGCATCTCTTTAGCATCTGTCAAAGAAATTATAGACCCAGCCTCAGCCCTAGAAGGACTGAGATTGTCTGCTCATTATAGTCAATATATCCACCTGATTACTATAGCCTACCAGATTATTTCAGACTCATCCAGCCCTGGAGGGAGATTTTAGGTCTGTCTGTTGTTTGATTAGAGTCATTCATAAGTCTGCTATTTGGAATCCTTGAGATTTATGTTCATGTGTTCTGACATTAATAGGTAGCCTCACACTGACATTATTTTTGACCTTTTGCAAATGTTTGTTTTCTGAACTGAGTATTTACTTGCAAATTTTATCTTTCTACCCATTTTAACATACATGGATCTTTGCATAGGTTAGTCAATATGTATGTTTCAATATGTAGCCATCCTACTTAAGTCAGTGATAGTGTGAGAGGTTAGTTGCTCAGTGAATGGCTATATGTATGGAAAACATAAATTCACAATCAAATATAATCTTTGACTTAGGAGCATATGCTCTTCGTGCATGTATTTTTCTATGTGATATGTCCTCCCAGAAGCATATGTGTTTGGTGAATACAAATGTAGCTATCTGGTCTGTCCCAATATGGGCTGTGCTCAAAAAGTCTAAGGATGTGGCATCATCCTCTGATTCTCAAGGTTCATTTGATCCATCTAGGCTTTACTGAACTCCAAGTTTGGTAACCACGTAAGGATGGTTTTGAATAAATTTTGAATAACCTGAAAAATTTGGAGAAGGGTGGGGAGTGATGTTAATATCCCTAATTTCTTAAAGATTGAATACGAAACTCTTGTCTTTTTAAATTTCATAAACTGTAAAATTGTTGTCATCATCATTGTCTAGGGTGGGGTGAGTAGGTTTTTCCTTACATCAGCAACATTCGCATCATGAATCATGATATTATTAATACCAAGTGGAGATTATATTTGGGTTAACTTATGTCAGGGTTTCCAATATTTCTTTAGGCAGCTTTGACAAAGGGGAGAATTTTCCATTCATTTTTAATAAATGAGTATCAGTAAAGTTTGCCAATTATATTTTCTCTCTCCTCTTCCATTATGCATATTTTACATTGTATATCTTTTTCTGTCATGTGGCCATGTCAAGGGCTCTTTAGTGTTGTTTATATGAGAAAACATATATCTGAAAAGAACTAGTGATACTGACATCAAGGAGAAGATGTTATTTGGTGACAGAATCTCTATAATGTAATGTACATCATCACAAATGACTTGAGACTGTTCTAGAGACATATTTTTGAACAAAGGATATATTTTTATCTTGCAGTGTATTTTTTTTAATTATGAAAACAGAACAAGGTATCCCAATGGTCAAATACTTTAAGCATGATTAGTGTTGTGGAGGCATATTAAAATATAGAAGAGAAAAATGGGTGAGGATTTTGAACCTGATGCTTGAAATTCTATTCTGTCTTAGGTGTTCTGAATTTTTCGTATCTAGAATATTATGATTACATTTAAAGAAAGGGAGATAGTCTTATCTTACTCTTGTTTATGTATGTGGTTTTGGGGGCTGAACTAATGTGTAGCTTTTCTCAGAACAAGTACCATTTGGGTTAGTGAGTGGGTATCATTGATAGCCTATGCTTTTTCAATCATGATGCCATTCATAATGAGATCAACTCTCAAAGGAAGGGTGGAGATTCTTGTTATGATTGTTGTTACCTTACTGTTAAGTTAGCCGTGGTCCTTCTGGAAGTACTGTTTTTGTCTTCTCAGGATTACATACCATATGATTGTAGAACTTGAGATCTAAATAAATCATCAGATAAGTTGCCTCAGTTTACATGTGAAGAAACTGAGGACCATAAAACTGAAGTTACTCACCTAGGGTCACTCAGTGAATTAGTTGCAGAAGTAGAACTATAATTCAAGTCTTTTGACTCCTAGTCCACAGGGCCACAGTTACTATCTCCATCCTTTATTGATATGGAACATCTTTATTTTTCAATCATGTCATTTGTAGTCTGTTTTGGTTGACACAAAGACACTAGCCACATAGAGGAGTCAGTCAGACATGGGGGTGAGTAGACAGTACTGGTTTAGGGATCTTTGGCTCAGACTTGCATTATTATTCTGTAAATGCTACTCTGATTTTTAGTTTGCCCAGGAAACTTCTCATATTCTTCAATACTTTCGAATATAATATAGATTGAATGAAAACAGCCCATATATTTTTCCTCTGGTTATTATAATTTGGTAAATGGAAATCAATCTTAGGAATATTTTCTTATGCTATTATGATAGTTTGGAACTTCTTAGCAGAGATTAGAATTAGTTAATTGATGTCAGATTTTGACAGAATAGCACTGAGGACATCCAAACTGCTATTGTATTAATGGATGAATGGTGCTTTTTAGAGTGAGTTAATGGCAATATTTCATAGTTTGAATTTCTTCCTTTAACATATATATTTTTTAAAGTCCTCATTTGGTCGGAAAGAGTTAGTTTGCATGAAAGTACTGAATATGAGCCCATTGGGGCATTAGCTATGCCAAAGATTCCCAAAGATAAACTAGTATTAAAGAAATCTGAGCAGCCATGAAGACCACTGACACATGCTTATCTAGTCCAAGGTAAACATCAATAACATCTGTCATTATATACACTGTGTGCAGTATATATATATACAGATTCTATGCATCTCTTATATAGACAGAAAATATATACAATATGTAAATATATATTTTCACAGCATAGATTATACAAGATACTCATGTACATATGCATATAATATATACATGCATACATACATAAAACATAGGATGGAATCTTCATCTAGGCTGTGACTATATCCTGTTAAATTTATTTAAAAAGAGAAGAAATGAATAAGAATCATTCATGATTACATACATATTCCCCACTGGAAATTTTTTAGTTCTAGGAATGACTACAGGCTGAAACATAACTCATGAGGAACTCCAAAATAGAACAGGAATAAAGAATAGCATTAAGGAATTTATAATAAGAATAGAAGATGGGCTCTTCATGCATCAAGAATGAGAGATGACAGGTAGAAAGCCAGAGTGCCCCACTGGTACCTTTATGATGTCAGTAAAAAGTATGAAATGCCCCCATCATGTTGGGAACACTCCTTATGGCAAACTTTTGGCAGGACATGGACAAGAAATTTTAAAAAAAGGCAGCCATAAATGAATTGAGATCTGCATTATTAGGAAGAATTCTCAAATTGATTAGATTGTACATCTAATTGTGTATAGGGATGACTAGAATTGATAATGTAGAGATCCCTAAAATTGATCTTAAGAAATATAGATGCACCTTTATAATACAAGAGGCATGACTGTCCAACGTATCACATAACTATTTTTACTGATTAGCCATAATGAGATCTACTCAGAATATTGTCATGGAAGCCTTAACAAATGTTTGATAAACACTATGCTTCAGAAAACAAATGAAATCAACCTTGTCACTGCAACATAGCCGATAGGCTCTGATATGGAATAACCCATTTAAGAACATAATTTAACATGGCTTTAATTAGGGCAGCTTTTAAGTGGACTATTGTAAATTTGCAAAAACCCAAACTGTAGTCTTATTTCATATGTATTTTCTTTTGTGCAGAACCACCAATGATTTCAAATATGAAATATGAAAATAAGGGGGAAAGGAAAGAATTGGCAACAAAAGTCCCATATTCAGAAAAATGCAGCTGGAAGCATTTTTCCTTCAGCTTCAGTTTTTCTGAAGTTATTTAACTCAAGACAATATTTATGAATATGAAATTTAGTTTTCACATTATACATCATTATCATCTCAATGCTCCTACGTGGCTGTGAAACAGTCTGCTTGCAGTTTTCATAGTTACATTGTGCCAAGCCTGACCCGGAGTGTTCTAACTTTTTTCTCTATCTCCAAAGTTAAAACATTGTACCCTATCTGAGAAATTATGCATCTGGTCCTCATTTGCCAAACAAGAAAAGCTGTGTGATTATTTCTATTCTACAGAAGTGATTGTTCAATATTAAACATAAATAGTGCTACCAAAAACCAGACTGTGTCTGCAGTTGTAAGTGAAATATTATGAATCAAAGAGGGATTGTATCTGTATTGTGTGAGCCTGCTGAACAAAGACAACTTGTAAGAAAGATTTTCAAATAAGCAAATCCAAGTCAATCTGGGCAGTTTTACTTAGAGGTTGAACTTTTTGAGGAAACTGCCACTGTAGAGAGAGAAGTGAATTTACATGTAGGTTTTGGCTGCTGGATAAAAATATAAAGTCTATACAGTGTCTAAATAGGCAATTTTAAATGCTTTCAAGCTATAGTGCTGTGATGACTTCATAATTATTTTGCAAGATTTATGATCTTACTCTATATTTGCATTTGAAACATTCTCTCAAATTAAAGCCATTTTAATTGTCCAGTGAAATTTTTATTGCAAAGCTTTTATAGCCATACATATGATTTTTAATTTTTTCCCAAGTTTCCAAAGAAACAAATGAGCAAAATTACTTATTTGTTTCAGAGAGTAAATTTCACTATAGAAATAAATTAGGAAATAGACTTTGGACCCACCCATATTATTAACTGATCCTCCTAATTTTTAATACAGGAACAGTTTCTTAAATACATATCCATGGGTAGAAATAAATAAGATGTATAAATCAATTCTTTTGTGAACTGAGAATTTTTCAAGTGATAGAACTTGAAGCAAGATGTTTCATCAATATAAAGTATTATAATTTAATAAAAGGCAAAACTTTCTAGCATATGCACTGAAGTTAGAACAGTAGTAACAAAAATAATAATAATAGCTAACATTAATATGCTGCTTTTAAGATTTGCAAAATGCTCAACATATTGTATTTGTTCCTCACATATTGCATTTGTACCTGTGAGGTAAGAGATATTATTATTGCTGTTTTACAGATGAGAAAACAGTCTGAAAAAGGGGGGGAAGTGAATTTTGCTGGATCACATGGATTATAATTATGAGGCAGTATTCAAACTCAGGTTTCCTTGATGCCAAAGTCTGGTACTGTAGCCATCACTTTACTTATCTACCTCTACAATTAAAAATGAGGCTAAAAATCAAATATATATATATATACATATATATAATTTACAAATGTATATATGAAAGAGAGAGACAGAGAAAGAGACAGACAGAGAGAGAGAGTTAAATGAATAAAGCAATATACTTAATGTTAGGAAAGATTAGTAAACTGCGCAAGATTACTTAGGAAGAGTCAATTATCTCTGAGTTCTTCAAGAGCATAAGTACTGAAGGAGAGAAACCTAGAAATCCTCTTGGGTCTGCAGTTTATCCAGGAAACCAGGGTTGTACACTCTTGCCATGTCAAAGCTCACATGGTAAGATAGTTTTATGTCACAGACGTGGGCTTGCATCCTGAGTCTACCATATACTTTCTGAACTATGTGATCCCTTAGGGATCCTCCATTAGCCTTTTGCCTGTCAGTTTCCACATCAGTAAAATGATGGTGAAAATAATACATTATTCTATTTACTTCATAGAATTGTTGCAAGGATAGCACCTTGTAAAACTGTAAGAAGAAGTAAAGACCCTAGGCAGAGCAATGGAAAGAGTGAATTTCACTGGTACAGATGCCAGTAATGTCAGCACAAGAAGGTAGAACCAAAGTATAGACCTGTGTACTGGGTGCTAGGTATAATCCTATAGTTTTCCAACCCTGTTGAATGGGGGAGCTGCTCACAGATCATTTCCCAGGCCAGACTTGATGAAAAGGTAGTGCCTTTGTAAGGTTCTATAACACTTGACAATCTGTCAGTAGACTATTTTCTAATATTTTCTATATTATTGTAATATACCTTACCACTTTTGATGCCCGTTCTAATTCAGCTTCTACTTTCTTACAAATGTGATTTGTTACTAGTGCATAAAATGTAAATAAAACAGAAAATTCTTATTAAAAATTCCTTTTAGCATAATGTGAAATTATGCCATAATTATGCCTATCCTAATTATTCTTTGATTAGTTGGACCATGCAGTTCATAATGTTCTTGTCTATTGAACCTCCATTTTGGAATGGGCCAAAATTACATGGTGAGTGTTTCTGAAAACGATCATTTTAATTTTCAAAATAATAATAATAATAATAATAATATCTCACACTTACATGACACTTTAAGGTTTGCCAAATGCTTTCTATATATAATGTGTGTATATGTGTGTAGTGTGTGGTGTGGTGTGGGATGTGTGTATACATTTGTGTACATGGGCTGAGGGTTTGTTCCTCCTATGGATACAGAGAAATTGCTGCTTTGTCCGTCAGATCACAAAGAACCAACAGGGTTAGGGTTTGGGGAAACATATAAGTCCATGTGTCCACAGGGAAGATTCATAAGGTAGCTCTATTTGATTTTATTCTTGCTCTGTGAAGCTCATTGATGATCTGGCCACTCTTGGTTCATTTTCTTACTCAGATTGATTGGTGTGAATTAACCTTTTAATTGCAGAGGAAGAAAAAAGCACCGGCTTTCTAATTTTAAAATGATTTATTCTTTTATTATTGATTAATTTCATGTTCATCTTATCATACTCTATCATTTTAATCACTATATTTTTCTCAGAAATTTTATCTTTAAAATTTGAAAGGATCATCTATCCATGTTCATCCTCACTGAAGTGAGTACTGTTTTTATATATGAATCAATCAGTCCTTTAGTTAGTGAGCCTATTATGTGTTGGATGTTGAGGATTTACAGAAAAAAAATTGAAAAAAATCTGTCTTGATGGAGTTTTATCTCCTAATAAAAAAGAAAATGTCATGATATTTTAAAGTGTATATTTATATACTATATATAATATATTTATATATATTATAATACAAAATATGTATACAAGAGAAATACAATATAGTTGGGGGAGGGAGGACACTAGCAGCTGGAGGAGGACATGGAGTTAGAAAAGGCTTCCTGTAGAAGTATTTGAACTGACATTTAAAGGAAACTAAATATGCCAAGAGGCAGAAATGAAGGAGAGCATTCTAGGCACAGGGAATAGCCAGTGTAAAGACACATAGCTGGAAGATGGAATCTCATATGTGAGGAAAAGCAAGAAGGCCAAAAATAATAGGCCATAGAGTGTTAAGAGAGGAGTAATGTCTTAGAAGACCAGAAAGATAGGAAGGGGTAAGCTTTGTAAATAGTTAAATGCCAGACAAGGGAATTTATATTCAATCTGCTGCACTGCCTGGTTTCAACTTTAGAGAATAGGATGCCCCTATGGTTAGAATTATGCTCCAGGAAAATAAGTCACTTTGGCATCTGTATGTAGGATGGCTTGACATGAGGAAAGACTTCAGTCAAGGAGACCAAACAGGATATAAGTGTAATAATCCAGGTGAGAGATAATGAAAGACTGAACTAGGATGGTGGTATAGGTAGAGAGGAGGGGAAGAATGAGAAAGAGATTGTACAGGAAGATATGATATCATTTGGCAACTGGTTAGATATGTAGGGTGAATGAGAGTGAGGTGATGATGCAGAAGTTGCAAATCTCAAAAATAATAGGCAGTTCAGAGGAGGAGTTTGGGGAGGAAAGATAATGAGTTCTGTGGAATTTGAGGTGCCAAAGAGATACCATGTTTGAATCAAGAAACCAATAACTGGCTTTAGGCTGGCACTCCTTGGCCTGATAATGAGATGGGGAATTTCACTGAGGTGTATTGAGATTGGAATTCACCTTAGCCAGATGGTGTGCTGGTCAGGGTAATGGCAGTACAAAATCATTTTGAAGTATTCAGGTGTACAATGTATTCTGTTATTTGGCATTAATTTCTCTCCTCCTTCCTACCCCCTCCCTGAATGGCTCTCTCTTCTTTTAGTGGGGAAAAAAGGAATAATGGTTCCTAATTATCATTCCCTCTTTCTCTTCTCTCTTCCAAATGCCATTTAAAGATAAGTGTTTTTCATACTTTATAATGGGATCATATCACTAGACTGTAAGCTCCTTGAGGACAAGGACTGTCTTTTGCCTCGTTTTATATCCCCGATGCTTAGCACAGTGCCTGGCACATAGTAGGAGCTTGATAAATATTAATTGATTGATCCTAATATAAATCGTCTTTAAATGTTCAAAGCTGCAAGAGACTATAGAGATCATCTTTGGCAAGTCCCATATTTATGAATCAGGAAACTCAGACTCACAGAGATTATGTGATTTGGCTATGACTCACATTGCTAGTGATAGAACCTAGAATGGGATGTAAGCCTTCTGACTTTTAGTCATCCATGCTCTCCACTATACCTTACTGCTTCTCTTTGATGTTCCTTATTTTCACCTAAAGTATAGTGTTGCTCCTTATTCTTTCTTTTACTTGTCATCATCAGAAGATAGAGATTGGATATGGATTGATATCTGTGATTTCATTATTATAGGGAACTCCCAGGTAAGAAAACTTCCTGCAGTAATGCAGGTGAGTACTACAACTCATAGCCTTAAAAATCTGCCCTAGGGCACTGAGAGTTAAGAGGTTAAATCCAGGTACATATAGTCAATACATAATACAGGTGGGATTTAATCCCAGTTCGTCCTGGCACCGAATCCAGTTCTCTATGCACTAGCCACATTGGCTCTCTGACATCACAAGAAAGATTCTATTTGTGGAAAATCAGAATTATTGCTTATTTCAGTAATTCTTTCTAATCATGAAGTGAAAGTATTATTCCTTACCTCCTCTTTGACATATTATTTTACATAATTATTTACATAGCTCATGGTGCTCTAATTTCAAGATGATGTCATTGAGGCAAATAATTCTATTTTTATGGAAATGGAACATGCCCTCTGATGTTATCTTTCAGAGAAAACACTGCTTACGCCTATCTTTTGGGTGAAATGAAAGACAGATTCTAACTTGTCTGCTAAAGCTCAAATTTGTCCATGTCAAATGAAGAGACTCAAACTCCATGTTTTGTTTCAGTTACTTACTGAATTTCACATTTCTTGCTACAGTTTCTTTACATCAAGTAGAAGATGTTTCTTATTTACTCAGTTGAATCCGGATAGACTAGTTATGGTAATCAAACAATTTAAAAGTATTGCATATAAAAAATTCTTTATCATTAAGTTTTACTTCTCCCATCAAGGGAGATTTTTCAAATCATAATCAAAGGGAATTAATTCACTTGCCTGATATCAAACAGTATCCATATATAAGCAGAAACTGAAATGCAGTAAACAAGTATCTCACTGAGGACCTTTCTTATGTCCTTAGAATTCTTGAATTCCAGAAACATAATCCTGACTCTAATGATTTACGAATTCAATGTAATTTTGTCAAGTATAACTTTGTCAAGTATAACTTTTAAAATATCATCAATGTTCATTTTTTGAAATCTGTATATCTATTCATTATACAGTTGTCAAAAATAAAATGTTTCATAACTTCATATCTCTGTTTCATGTATTGTATGACAAAAAAACCACAAAACTTCTGAAACTTTTCTGTATGTTTTTACCTAAATTGAAGGCATAACCTTTAAGGGAGCAGGGGAAGAGAAAGGATCTAATGTAAGGGTATTATCCAACTCATTGGAAACTGGTTAACATTACAAAACAGGGCTCAATGTATAGTTTGGTTGATTGTCTGGACTCAAGAAAGTGATGGAGATAGTGTTAATAATGCAGATTAAATTTAAAGTTGTATCTTATGTACATTTTGGGGAGGGTTACTTAAATATTCAACAATACCCACTGGATCTAGGCAATCCTAAATAAATCTAGCTTAATGCATAATGGAATATGTTCAATAACTTCAAAATTACAGTGAAAATGAAATTACAAAAAAGAAAATTATAAAAAAGTAAAAAATAAATTTACATGATAACTTTTATATATTTAAAAGGAATAGCAAGTTCTATATAATAAATTTGCAGTTTCATGTGCAATAACTTATTATACTATGTCATGAGAGTGCTTGTTTTATTTTATAAATTAAAAATAAAATAAATTTAAAAAATAAAAAACTTTAAAAAATTACAATGGTGGTTACTAATATCTATTCTACATCAGACAACTGCTATTAAAATATAGAATATTAAGGCATTGGAATGGAATCCATAGAATGTTTTTCCATGTAGATTGTTTAAATTAAGTGCATAAATCAAGAGATTTGGAGCAGTTCAGTCTACTTTCTTTTTTTTTTTAACATGTGACCATCCCTAGTGGGCAGGCATAAATGATTTATTTGATGCCTTATTATGGGTTGTGTTTACACTTCCATCCATCTCTACTTAAAGGACTTTTTGTGGGCAAGTAAGAGTTGTCACAGATAGATTTGTACACATAAAAGTGATAGGCTTACCACTTCCTTTTGACAGCCCCGACTGCTTCGGACCTGAAGCAACTGGACTTTGCCTTATTGTACCAATTTGAATAGATCATTCTTCTCTTGTACTCAGAGGTATCAAACACACATCAGACGACAAAGTCATATTAATCTCCTTTGAACTTAATTCCTTTGGGGTTTTGACATTTTTCTTGTCATAAAGTCTTTCAATGAAAATCAGAGTAATACCTAGAAATTAAAAAGGAGAAAGCAGCTAATCTCTTGTGCTTAAATGCATGAGTAAGGTGGTGGTAATATATTTTTGGGCCCCAGATTTTGAGTCAAGCAGCAGACAATTCTGAATGTGCTTATCTGTTAGGGAACAAATAACTTCATCTGCTCTGTCACAAGAATGAGAGATGAAAATAGATCCTTCTATCTCTAAGCACTGTAAACTGAGAAGACACTTTAGATACTCTCATAGATGATCTCACTGCTGCAACATGCAGGGCTTAAGGTAATAGTTTCCAGGATGGTTATATCTAATTTAAGAGATTTTTTGTTTTGTTTTTTAAAGTGGTTATTACGAAATACGGCAAAGTAAACTTTCTTAAGGTAATATGTATAAATATATATTCTATATTATCCAGAGCAACAGAAAAGCATAGTGGCTGACCTTAGAGTCAGGGAGACCTGGGTTCAAGTTCTGCCCCAATAAAAAATTAGCTGTATGACTATGGAAGTCATTTAACCTCTGAGTACCTCAGGCAACTCTCTTAATACTAAAACTTATGGTGGACTTCCAGTCTGCATTGCAGGGGGAGGAAGGGTTTGTGCATTGGGAATTCTATTTGCTGATGGAATTATAGGTTCAGACCAAATGTACATTGTGTACAATGTATTTTGCAAGCTTATTAAAGTGATCTTTAAGGGAAAGAGTTCTCACTTGATTTCCTCAAGGTAGGGGTAAACTGGTTCTATTTTTTAAAAGTTGTCTGGGGCACTGAAAAGCAGGCACCACCCTACAAAAGGGAAACCAGGTAGTGCAGTGGATAGAGCACCAGGCCTGGATTCCAGAGGATCTAAGTTAAAAGTCATCCTCAGACATTTACTAACTATTTGACCCTGGGTAAGTTACTTAACCCTTATTTGCCCCAGTTCATCATTTGTGAAATGGGGACATCAGAGTGGGAAATGCCAGTATCCTTTTCAAGAAAACACCCTGAACAAAGTCCGTGGGATCATGTGGAGTCAAACATGACTGAACAACTCAACAGCAACAACAGTAAGGTAAAGATTTCTCACTTGATTTCCTCCGACCAGGGGTGAGCTGGTTCTATTTTTTTTAAAGCTGCCTGGGGCATTGAAAGGTTATCCAATATATGTCAGAGGTTAGTCTTGAACCTATATCTTTCTTCTAAGGCTAGACTTTAATTCACTTTGCCATGCATGCCTCTCTGTAGAATATGTAATGTATATTTATATACATTACTATAGAAAAGGCTGTTTCTATTTTGTTTACATAGGGTAGACCTTTGCCATAAGTTCAGCTTCTATGGGGCCAATAGTTTATTGTTTTTGCCCGCAAAATCCCAGCCACTTAGGACCACAGGATCTCCTGAGTTCAATAGAATTTTCAGCTTAAGGAAATATTTCATAATTTGCTCAACCTCTTTAGATGTTCTATATTTTATAGATAAGCACTTGGCAAAATTTCACAGGCAAAATAGCAGAAAAATTCAAATCATACTGTTAACGTCCCAGAGTATTTAAATGTAGGTGTGTGTATACACACACACACACACACACACACACACACATACACTCTTCATAAGGAAAAGAATGAATGAGACTAAAGTAATTAATGGACTGCTTCATTATTTAAATGGCACATTGTTTTATAAGTCTGAGAGACTTGTACCTACAAAAATCTGTGTAACTTGTGTTAGAGTTATTCTAAACAACTAGCCAAACAAATGCATGCGAGGGTGAGATGTCTTTGCATATATCAGAGGTGAATCTTCACACAAAGAGGCATTTATCAGAGGCGACTGTTCCTCTGCTGAGGAAAGGAGCAAACCCTAGAGTCCAGGAGCTGATGATGATCTTATCAAGAGAACTCTCTTCAGTAATATCATCATCCTGTTTTTGCCAAGACTGGCATTTCTGTCTCATGTATTCATGAATAAGAGAGACAGACAGACAGATGGGTACAGAAGAAAGAGAGGGAGGGGAAAAGAGAGAGGAAAAGAGAGAGAAAGAGAGACAGACAGACAGACTACTTAAGTGGTATACAGTGCTTACTTAGCCCACTTGTCTGTGCAGTATTTCAGGGTAATTGGGAATCTGTTTTGTAAGTCTGAGTGTCCATGACATATCCATAATTTTTGTTAGTTTGAAGTGACCATGTAAACCTAGACTTTCACTATTCCCCATAGGAGAAATGTAAAAAATACAGATGAAAAGCTAGGGAGTTTTCCTTTTTCCAATCCTTTTTCCAATTTTCCTTCAGTGAACAACTAGAAGAACTAGTCTAACATTATACATATAATATTAGATAGACACATATGCATATATACACATAATACATATGTACATATACACATTATATGTATAACAATAATATGATTATATTTTACGTATTTGAATTTGTAAAAAAAATGTGAAAAAGTATATATTTAGTGTGAACTGTGAAAATAAAACAACCAAGTTTAAAAGAAAAGCCTAATATTTCAAATATGTGTATTTTAAAAGTACTTATCCATAGAAACTTTCAGAGTAAAAAATCAAGAAAAATACCTACAATTTTGTTTGCTCATAAACAAAATTACTATGTATTTTGCTTACTTGTAATCTTGCATGTATTTTATGGAAAACCTTTCTCCAAAATTATAGATCAAAGGAGATGGCCCATAATGCTTCCTTTTGAAATATTTTTTGAGCCACATGTTTTCAGTGCATATATTATATTCTGCAGGTAATTTAGTCATTCTTGGAGACCATATTATCTTGTTCAGACCATTACATTAGACTTTGCTCTTTTGCTTGAAGAGGAGGTGATTTAGTTCTCTGCACACAAAGGCAAGACTGGCTCTGTACAACATTTTGAAGGGCAAACTTCACATTTTGGCTGTTTTCTTCTCCCCCAAGCCTCCAGATCCCTTGTTCCTATGGTTTCTCTGTTTTATTATGCTCACTTACTATGTTCAGTTTTACTATGGTCAGTTCAGTTACTATTAACAGTCAGAAAAAAAAAAACTTTTAAAAAAGAAATAGTGAAGTTTATGTTTTAGTCAGCTATTTACTTTTCTTCTTATTGGTTGTAAAAATTTTGAATAAGAATAAAAATTTAATTTCTTTTCAAGTGATGATTATACAATAATTCCTTCCAAATGTGATATGCCTATGGTGCCACTGTGAGTGAAGTGTATAATATTTGGAAGCCACAACAGAAGCTTGATTCAGTATGATAGATATTTGATCAATCAAAATGTATCTATTAAGCACCTACTGATTTCTAAGCCATGTGTTTATTGAACATATCACCAATCTTGTAGTCAAGAAGACCTAGGTTAAAGTGCTCCCTCTGCCACATACTGATCTAGCGACTATGGGTTAGTGACCTAAACTCTTTGTTTCCCAGTCCATTCTCTTATTTAACAGGACTAGCACAAAGCTGTCCTTGCTTCTGGTTGATTACATATGCTAACTCAGTGCTTGAGAACTTTGGGGATGACAGAGCCTCTAGTTGCTTCCGGCCATACGAAATTCAGTGGCGAAGGGTACCATGAGAATGATGAAGCAGTTCTTTTATTGGTCACTGAGCAAGAAGGGTCCATGACTTAATGGATATTTAAAAAGGTACGAACAGCCTGCTATTGGTTATCTTCCTGTTATCAGAGCATCAGGCCTCTTCTCTTTAGGAATGGCTTCCCCACCCTGGCTACTATGAGCCATAAGCCATGATATTGTTCGGTTCTTTCGCAGTCCTGCTCAACTCTATGTGATCCCGTTGGTTTTTTTTTTTTTTGGCAAAGATAGTGGAGTGGTTTGTTATTTCCTTCTCCAGCTTATTTTACAGATGAGGAAGCTGAGGTAAACAGGATTAAGTAACTTGCCCAGGGTCACACAGCTAGTAAGTATCTGAGGCCAGATTTGAACTCAAAATGATGAGTCTCCCCAACTCCAGGACCAACGCTCTACCTGTCCCATGATAGCTAAAGGAAATGATCTACCTAGGTGAGTCTGAGGTAGGATTTTAGAGGCCTAGCTACCTCTTCTGTTTTTTTATTTCTTTATGAAGTGTATGGGTGACCAAATATAGACTTCCAGATGGATATGCATAAGCTTGGAGGAGACCTTGTGAGTTTGAGATACCTTGTATTCCTGGGTACTAGGTGCTAGCTGGAAGTATGACAAGTTTCTTCATTGAAGGACATGGCTGCTGACAATAGAATGAGCCCAAACCCTAGCTTGGATGGCAAGTAGACAGGAGGGCACGATTCTGACTCAAGGTGAAATGAAACAATACCTATTCGGCATGTCCTCCAAATGTTTTTTGTTCCAATGTGATTTAAGTCTTTGTCATCTGAAAGAGTATGAGTAGTTATAAGGTAAGTTACTGCATACTGTTTTAAGTTCTTCTAACAATATCCTTTTTGAGTATTTTGTATTCGCATTTTTTTTTTTGCGTTTAGGAAATAAATACCTGTCCTATACATGATTTCCATAGTACATTGAGTACTTTTCTATTCCATCCCTACCCCCCCTCCTTTGGCAAGATGCTAGATATGAACCAAGACCCAAGCTTCAAGTAATTTTTCCCTGGGGTACTATAGTAGGGATATAATGAGCTGAAGAGGAAAAAGAAGCTATGCTCTTTCTTGAGAGGCCAGGCTCCCATAGGACTGAATGTTGTTCACTATGGAAATAAGAAGTATTGAAATATATCTGCTCCTTATTGGAGAGGGAAAGGGCAAAATGTCCCAGTCCCTCAGACTCAGGAGCTGCTCTTTTAGTTGTTACATATGGAAAACGTGAGGATCCCATCTGGTATCTGAAGAGCCAATTTTAGTTCGATACCGAGTGGTTCTAGGAGCTCATTGGGTGTTAAAGTTTCTTTCTCAGAAAGAGCAAAATCATTTTTTTTCTCTTTTCACTTTCATTTGTTGTTTTATTCCAGTTTCATTATTTCTTTATTTTCCCCTATTTGCTTGGTTCGGGACAGGACATTTTTAAAATTTACAAGCAGGCAGTAGGATCTCATATGGCTTGTATATATCCTTTGTTGAGTTTTCACAATTTTATATTTGGGGAGGAATGATATTAATGTCCAGGCCCGCCAGTTATGGTAGACCTGGCCATTCCCTTAAGACTGAAGAATAAGATTATGTAAGAATTGTGCTCAAGGGCCAGGTCCTTTTATTTGGAATTTAGGAGACCATTAGGTACTGCTCTGTATCAACTATCGGAAACTCATTATAGCACCAAGCACTGGGTAAAATACTTGAAAGGACTACAGAGATTATTCTAGAATTGAGGACATAGACAAGTGTGTAAAATGCACCCAAATTGGTGTCTGAGAATACCTATAAAGTTGATTGGAATTCACTTTCACCCTCAGATAAGAAATCGTATTTTCCTTGGTTCCATTTCTCCTGGGTTCTTCAGCACAGGGCAACCAGTATATTTCTCCAATGGATCCCCTACTGGCCAAGGACCAGGCAGATAAAAGTTTGGATGAAATTTCTGTAGATGCCTTTGCTGGCTTTCTCTCAGAGGCTGGTGCAAATATGAGTTTGAACTCACTCAGTGATAAATATGCTTAGTTTTTTAAAAAAGAAAGAAAACAAATTCATGATTTATTTGATGATCCCTTAAAACATGTGAAGCTTCTCCAAAAGGATTAAGAGTTGATTAGAAGCAATCCCTCATACTCTGGATGAGGTCTGCACATGTAAAGTGTCAGGTACTGGACTCAAGAGGCTGGGGCATTTTGCCCTTTACCTGTCTAATTTGTTCCAAATCTCCCTCCCCCAATACATGTGACTAGGCTTAGTCCTTTGGGAGCCTCATCTCCAATGAGAAGGCATGTTTTCCTTTTCTCAGATTTTTCAGCTTATTATACCCTCACCCCAGTACACCAGGGAAAAATTAGAGAATCATCCCCAATTACTTTGCACTAACTCCCAGAACCGTGAAAGAGGTATGTGAGCAAGTTCTGGGGAGCCAACTCATCAATGGAAACTGAACTTGCTTCCAGTTTTCCCACTTCTTAACAATGACAACAAAAAAACCCAGCATCTACTTTGTGCTTACGCTTTCTTTCTGTAACTTCCATTCAGCTGGCCAACTAACATGCGTTAAAGGAGCAAAGCATTGGACTGAACACTTTGTGTATACAAAACAAAAACAAAGCAGTGTGATATGGGGGAAGACAGTTCAGAAGACCAGAATTAAAATTCTGGCTCTGTTAATTGCTATCATGTGGCTCTGGGCACATCACTAAACTTTTCTGGTCTTCACTTCCCTCCTTTGTAAAAACAGGGGCCTCTGAATTGATGACCTACAATGTACTTTCCAGCTCTAAATCTACAATTGTATGGAATTGATATCTTTGCTGCCATTGAATAGCTTATAAGTTAGCTGAAAAAGCGTAAATTTATTAATAAGCAATACACCAGTAAATATATAGTAGTGAACTCTATAAGCTTCTGACAGCCCTGGAGTGCACCTATGCATAAGGAACAAACATGGAAGATGATCTAGGAAAGGAGATTAGAAAGGATCAGATGGGATAAAGAACATAAAGCACTTGGCAAACCTTAGCATGAGATATCAGTGCCAGCCTTTATGAGCACAAGACTTTCAGAGGTTTCCTAGAGGAGATGACTTTTGAGATCTGCTTTCCAGGACATGTGATTTTTTGGGATTGATGGCTTTTCTAGGAATTAACAACACCTTAGAATTATAATTTTAACATGATGTTTGAGAATAACAAAACTGTGGAGTAGTTTTGCCTCCAATTTAGACATCCTCAATGATGCCTTTATTATATTAATTAAAACATAAGCAATTGAACTTTCAGGTTTTATGTAGGGTCGAATGATTATATCTCATATTTTATAAAATTCTATTGAGAGCATTAACTCAACATTATAATCCAGTGATGCTTCATCAGTTAATCAAACAGGTGTCAGGCACTATTTGGAGCACAGGGAATATAAATAAAAAGCAGAGAGTTCTTTTAGCCCTTAAACAAGCCTGCATTCTACTGTGGGAGAGACATCCCATCCATAAATAGCTAGGTGCTAGGTGGCCCCAGAACACTGGGCTTGGAATCAGGAAAACTTGAGTTCAGATCTAAGCTTACTAACTGTATGACCCTGGGCAAATCACTTAACCTCTGTTTACCTCAGTTTCCTTAACTACAAATTGGGGGAGAATAACAGGACCTACCTCACATGGTTATTGTGAGAATCAAATGAGATAATATTTATTATTTATCTGTTAAAAAGTGGTTGTAGTAAGTCTTATGTAAATGTTTATTCCCTTTTCCCTTTTACATAAGATACAGACAGACTAGACAAAAGGTAACCTTAGAGGGAAAGTCTCACAGCTTACCTGCTTTGTTATGTTTTTTAAGTTGGATTTAGCTTTCTAAGTATTTATATGATGTCCTTGTACTTGGATTCTAGGACTTGGGGTTTTCTATTTTCACCTATTTATACTCTATGGAATTTTACTCTTTCTACTTTATCCTCCTTTCCTACTATGCATACATATGTACAGACAAACATGCATGCATTTGAATCCTTAACTATTCATTCAGCAATGAGAATCATGTCAATTGGTCTCTGGATAAAATATGTTCAAATATATAAAATATTGATTTCTCAAGAACAGTCTTTGGAAAGTTCCTCACAAGTGATGGTGCAGTAAAAATTCTTTCTCCTGGAATACTTCACAGCATCACAGTTTTCTTAGTGCTATCTCCCCTCATTTCCTGTCTGAAAGCTCCATCTTTCCACGTCCTTTGCAGCAAACTCTTCCATCCCTATGGTTTGATCATTTGGTTCCTACTGTGTCATTAGAACCCAAAGATCCACTACACCCCTTGCCCCAAACAGTTTCATCTTCTAAGGGAAAATTACTGTTTCATCTTCTAAGGAAAAATGCAGATTTTACTAATTAACTTGGCATTCTTATGTTTTAGAGCATTTTCCTTCTGTCCTCCCTATTTCCAATTTACCCTGTTCAAAATATTGTCATCATTAAGGTAAATATTGGTAATAGTGTGGAATGAATGCAGTTTATGTTAAAACAAACACATGGAATCATGCATATAACTGGACCTTTGTCAATCAGTAGTGGCTTACAGGATGTTCTAAAATGAGGCTTTTAAAAAAGAAGAAAGCTTGACTTTTGGAAAGTTAAAAATACTTGTCACAACTTAAGAACATAAATACAAATAACTAATAGTCATGTGCATGTTCTGTACTGATCCAAATAATCCTAGCTTTTCTCCTCTAATAGCGACTCTACTGGGCAAAAAAAAAAAAAAAAAAAGCCAAGCAAACCTTCTCTGTTTGTGCCTCTCCTGTGGGCTGATTTACTGTTTTGTGGGCTGATTTGCTGTTTCCCCTGGCTGCCAGCCCAGCCTGCTTGCTAACTTCCATGATGACTCCTCCCTAATCATAGCTCCCCAAACATACCCTCCCACTTTTCCTCAAGATTTGGATCAGGAAGTGGTATTGGGTCACCCTGTAACTTGGAGTGCTGGCTGGAAGGTCAGGAAAGGATTCTGGCAGCAAGGAAGTCGAATGTGTCAGGTTTCTTGAGTAGAATGAGCTTTGATTCCTGCCTCTTTCCAGCAGCTGAAAAGCCTCCCATAAATCCATTTTGGGCTTCTAATGACTTTCCTAAGATTCTGGTGAACTAGTCAAACTCTAGGTGATTTGTTTATTATCTGATATTTGAAACAGATTTTGTGTCAAGGTATGTTAAACCTTAGATACTTACTATGATGGATATACTTAGCTTGTGTAGGTACCCACCACCCACATGATGATGCAAACCCTCTATGGCTTTTCTTCTTATGGAATTCTTTTCATATATTCCCATGAATATATAAAGAGTCAGTGAGTCAATAAAAATTTATAGGTACCTACTCTGTGCAGGGCATCTGTTTCAGCAATTCAGCTAGCAGCTACTGTGGTTGTGTAAAACAACAACAACCGGCACACAGAATGCTGCAAGCCCAGGATCTTTTGATCTGCTTTACTAAGGAAAGCAACGTTAAGGGGTTAACAATCTTACTTTAATACAACATACAAATATCATTCACTCAGCTGGGGGGGGGGAAACCAGTACCCCGAGCTTCAGAGCAAATACAAATTACAAACGTCAACAAACAGACCTTGTCTGATTCAAATCTCAGTGCATAGTTACCAGAGTTTAACAAAGTCCAAACATCCAGGTTTACAAGCTGGAGGGCTCTTAACTACAGCTGCCCAGAATCTCCACATCAGCACACCTTCAAGAGTGAGAGCCCTAAGCAAATAGCTCTGTTCTCTCTTTTTATGAGTCCTTTAGCTGTCATCAAACCTCATATGAGGACCAGAACTTAAGCTCTTACTATTGGCTCTGGTCTTAGCATCTCCCCTTAGGACCCTGGGGGCTTCATGCCCACATCAGTTTACCACCTAGTAACTAGGAGTTTTGGGCCTACTTGGGAGGGAAGATATAATCAGACCTCCCTTCATTGGCCCCACCTGGAGCCCCACCTTAGTTACTAATGCAGCATCTTACAAAGCACTGGGGATATACATATGAAAAAGAAAGATAGTCCCTGCCCTCAAGGAGTTTACAATCTAATGTAGTAAGAAAAAAGTACGAAAGGAAACTGAAAATGGGATGGAGGGGATGATGAAGAACTCCAAAGAACTCCAAAAGAGTAAAGAGCAAGACAGAAATGAAAAGGTGATTGTCTTGGGCCCCCTGCTTAAATGAAGTTTTTCGAGTTGATTGCTTCACTCTCCAATCAGAGGGGTAGAGACTGCTGTTGAGGTATGAATACACAGGCTGATTGGATCTTACAAGATGATAAGGTTTCCCAATGATGAAGTTTTTAGAAGGGCATGATGAAGAAATCCAAAGAAGTCCCCAAAAAGTGCAGAGACAGGTGGGAAATGAAGAGTATGACATGCTTAAGACCTCCTTCTTATCCTTTTATTGGCCAGAAGAGAATCAGCATAACACTTGAGTTATGGCTTTTCTCCCATTCGTATTAATGACTGCCCCTCCTCCTTTTTCCAGTTATACATTTCTTCTTCTTTAGGTAACTTCTTGCATGTCAGTGGTTGGCAACATTATTGTAGCTTGTCTACTCCCACCATGTTTTTCCCTTGTCCTTCAGATTATTCCTAATTTTAATTCTTTTGACATGATAGTGTTCTATGATTAGCTGCTATATGGTAATACTTAGTACATACTACTGTTAAAGAAATGAGCTTTTGTAGCAGTAAAATGATTCACTGAAAACAAAACAAAAATATGGACCCAGTACATTTCTAAAATTTACTTAGCTCACAAAGATGGGAACATAGAAAGGACATTGTAATGGCCTAAGATGTAGTATGTGCTCTAAGGCACAATACTTTAAACCTGTTATGCTATGTACCTACCTCAATTCTTTTTGATCTTGTCTACATCAGGATTGTAGTTAATAGACACCAAAATGCTTTAAAATGAAAAACTATATAAAAATGAACTCAAGATTAATGCTCGCAGTCAGTCTGAATAATATAAAAGTCCTAACTTTCCTAGAGTTCTTTTTTGGTTCTATAAAAACACAACTTTAAGGAATGTAATATTTTGGAGGACTGCTAGTAAAGTAGGAGCAAAGTTTAAAAATGAGCAATTGGCTGGATGATAGTTACTTTAGGATCCCCATAATTTATCATTAGGATTATTTATGACATATGAATGGTACTATTGTGAAACAACTCCTATCATGCGGAGTACCCCTACGATTGGGAGTGTATCACAAAAGACTGTTTTTGTTTTTGATAGTTTGTGTAAATTTTCTTACAAACCAGCGCTCTCAACGTTACTTTTCCTTAGTGACAACAACAGCATAGCATGCGTTCATGAAGGAATGAAGTGACTTGCTATGCTATAGGTTACAGAGACTCGCAGTGTCTTGTTTTAGAGTTTTCAGCTACTGAATGGGTTCTCTGAAAAGAGAATGTTTCTATTTTGCCACCTCCATTATGTTATCTTTTCCAGTGCAATTACAAGCTAATTCAGAGCTCTTTGTGTTAGGCTAATAGCTTCTGATTCAGGGCTGTCACCCAGTGCCTCTTCATGCACTTTTAATACTGGCTGCCAGTGTTCCCAGCACTTACCTATGGGGAACATTTTTCTTTGAGTAGAGGCTCATCATAGGCAAATCATTAATGGAACATCAAAAAGATCCCATCCGTTAGAGTTACATATGGCTAAGATCACAATTATCAAAAGTCCCATTTTTTTTTTTTTTGCTTTCTTATCCACACAATAAATGTAGTTGTCAGCAGGATAAGTTCACGCGCCGGATAAGGTCACAATTTCATTTAGTGACAACTTCCAACAGCGCAAACTTACAAGGTTCGATTTATTAAAGAGTCAGAAGGGATAAGATCACTGCATGGCCAGCCTGATTTATCAGGGTTTGACTGGAGTACTTGAATAGAGAACGCCGTATTTCAAGTTTATGTTCAAAACTGTAGTTTAGTGTATGTTGTGTGTAAGACTAGAGAATTGAGTACGAGACTTAGAAAACGTATCCCAATAAGGCATTTTTTTGTCTGCTAACCAATAACTATCATTTATGTATCAAACCATGCTTTAAGAGGAATTAAAATAGCATAAAAATAGGTACTTTGGGTGTTATTCAGATAACACATTTGTTGATTAGCCCATGTGGAGAAACAAACAGGGACAATTCCACTTTTGTGGTATAGAAAATCACCAACCAGTCAAATGTTCACTTAAAGCTATCATGTATCCAGGGAGGCAGCTGTCAGATGGTTAAACCATAAATTAGCAAAAGCTGTGCCATATTTTAGCCACCTTGACTGACTTTGAACAAGGCTCGAAGGTTTCTAGAATCTTTGAGCGCTTTTTGAACTCAGCGTGACTTCGGGGCTGTCCATGTTTGATACCATGATGTATAGTGTTTCCTAGCCATGAAGAAAATATAAATAGAGACCCTGACTCTATAGATCTTTGCAATACAGTAAACTCCAATAAACATTAGGAGTTAATTCCTGCTGCCGACTTTAAAATGTAGGCATATGTATTCCAAACTGAAATGAATTGAAAGGAAGTTTATTTACTATGTACATAATCTCTACTCATATTAATTCATCTGTGTGTGCCTGAGTTTCTGCTATGTACTGTGAATCCTAGACAAATATTGCAATATTTTTTAATGTTTTTACTTCATAAGTAAGGAAAAAATAATTAGAGCTGATGTTTTAGCCTTTTTGTGTCACAGACACCAGATAGATAGATAGATAGATAGACAGATAGATAGAGATGCATATACACATACACGTATGTGTGCAATAAAAATAATAGGATCACAAAGAAAATTAATTATATTGAAATACAGTTGTCCAGATTTTTAAAAATTTCAAATTCACAAACCCAATATTAAGAACCCCCTATTTAGAACATGGCTTCTGGTAAATTCCTATGAGTGATCTATGTCTTCTTTGATTAACTTTGAGATCCTACCATTCATAAAGAATTCATAAAAGAATTTTGTTTTCTTCAGAGTTATCACATAGGTAGGATATATATCCTATTGAGAGGTAATAATAGCAAAGAATTTTTTGTTCACTGATCAGTAAAGTACTGTGATATTAACTGGGTGGGTTTTTTGTTTGTTTGGGTTTGGGTTTTTACCAGGTTACTTTTTACTATGGCATTGCACCCACCAAGATAGCTATGACATCTTAGAGGGTAAGTCCTGACTTGGAATGACTTTATACAGTGTGGCTATCATAAGATTTTGAGAAACCATTGGCTTTAAAAGTACACTTTATCAATATGATAAGATAACCCACAATACTAAAAATATAATTTTTACCAAAATTTATTAATCCATACTCTTCTGTGTCTCAAATATTTTGTTTACACTTACTCAATGTGCTGAAAGTGAGATTTCTTTTTGAAGAAGAATTGCTACCAAAATATGTAATGGGATCTCTATTTTCCATCTAACCCTAATGTAGTTACTTTTAATTTATTTTTTATTAAAACTTACAAAATGCCAAATAAAATTAACATTTCCATGTACAAAATAGAATAGAAAGCAGATTGTACATAAAAGTGCAGTCTCCACAACATACTGTTGGCTTTTCCTTCATTTTAAAATTGATTTTACACTGATATCTACCCTTCCCCTTTTATCTTCCCCCAACTCTTCCAGAGGGAAATCCCTTATAATAAGATGAAGAAGCAAGTTAGCTAAACCAATCGATGCACTGAAAAAGTCTGATGTTATACACAGTTCCACACACTCATGGACCCCCACTTCTGTAAAGGATTGGAGATAGTATCTTTTATTTTTTGTTCCCCAGCTTGATCAGTGTAATTTAAAAATACTCATTTTGATTTGTTTTGTGGTTACTGTTCTTTTATTTATGTCATTGTACTCATTGTAGATATTGTTTTCCCAACTCTCCTTACTTTGCTTTGTATCATTCCATTGAAGCTTTCCATGTTTCTCTGTACTCATCATATTCTTCATGTAGCATACTGCACTCATGTACCACAATTTGTTGAGCCACTGATGGGCTTCTACATTGTTTCCATTACTTTGGTACCACAAAAAGTGCCATTCTAAATATTTTGGTATATGTGGAGCCTTTCTTTTAAAAAAAATATATCACTTGGTTATATGAATAATGAAATCACTGGGTCAAAGCATAAAACATTTTAGTCATTGTATTTGTATAATCTCAAATTGCTTTGCAGAATGGTGTTAGTGATTCACAGTGCCACCAACAATGCATTAATGTTCCTATCTTGCAAACAGAACACATCCAGCACTTCCCATTTGGTCATATTTGCCATGAAATGAAATATCAGAATTATTTTGATTTTCATTTTTCTTATTGTCATTTGGAGCACTCTTTTATGTAGTTATTAAAAATAGTTTGCAGTTCTTCTTTTGAAGACTGTTTGCTTGTATCATTTGACCATTCATTTATTGAGGAACAGGTTTTGATCATATATATTTCTGTTCATTGTCTACATATCTTAGATGTCATTCTTTTCCCTTCAGATATATAATAAATTCAACATATAACCTACAAAGATAGATAATTTGTCTGTCTTTATGATCTTCCTTCTCTTCTTTGCATTAAAAATGCTTCAGTACATTAAAAATTCTTTTTCTTTTCTTCCATTTTTTCCACATGTTACTTTTTAGAGCTGCTGATGTAATTTTAAGTTTACATAATGTATTGCATTATATCCTTTATTTTGGTTAATCAATAAGCATTTATTAAATATCAACTGTCTGTCAGACACCACAGTGTTCTGGGCCCTGGGTACGCCATGATAAAAATGAAATAAACCTGACTTTCAGGTACTTCATGTTTTGACGCTTCTTCATAGTATGGAGTTGAACTTGGGTTCTTGTGGGCTAAGTCAATGGATCTTATCAAACCGAAGAGGATTCCAGTATGGGTAAAGCCAAGACAACTTTTCAAGGAAGATAAACACAAAACAGTCCTAATGATAAAGGAACTTATCATTCTATTCCATATGGTAAGACAATGTGTAAACATACACATATATACAAAATGTACACAAACTGAAAATAACGTAGTTCTAGTGAGGAGGCACTATCAGATGGGTGGGTAAGGAAAGGCCTTATGTAAGACACTTCTTCCCTTTCATTCATTGTGAAGGATCCAGCAATATGAACATTGTATGTGATTTCACATTTTTTTTCTCTGTTGATTTGCTTTGCTGATTTTTTTTCTCTTTTGATCTTAAAGAAATTTTTAATAAGAAATAGCTCTGTGGTAAGTGAAGGGGTAGATGATGTAAAAGCAAAGGAAGTCAGTAAAATGCATTTTTAAAAATAGAAGGCCTCATGTAGGAAGTGGAATTTGAGCAGGTCTTTGAAAGACAACTACAATTTCAAAAAGATAAGTAAGGCAACGGTTGTACATTCCAGGCTAGTCTGCTAAAAGTCACGAAGACAGAAGAAAAAATACCAAGTTTAAGGAAAACCAAGACCAAATGTTCTGGACCGTAGTGTTTTGTAAAGAGTGATTTGTAAAAATAGGCTGGAAAGGTAGAGTGGAGCTATGACATAAAGGGCTTTAAGGTTCAAACATAGGAGTTTGGGGGGTTTGTTTTGGTTTGTTTCCTTAGACATAATGGGAAATAATATAGTTCAGACTTGTTCTTTAGTAATACCACTGTGAAACATCAATGTAGCATCTGGATTGGAGGTGAAAGAGTCTTGAGGCATAAAGACCATTTAAGAGCCTTTCATAACAATTGAAACAAGACGTGGTAAAGTCAGGGACTAGAGTAGTGGCTGGGTGAGTAAAGAGAAGGGATAGATGTAAAAGATACTGTGAAGGTAGAATTTCTAGAAGATGGCACCTGATGAATTGTGTTGGGGTGATGGAGAGTGAAGAGGTGAGGGTGACTCCAAAGTTACTTCTTCTTGTAACAAAGATTATGTAACATTGTTTCCCCCTCCTCTTCCAGTTCATGTAGTCAAAGAAAGCAAAGAGTAAGCAACCAACCTAATGAGATCTCAATATATTAGTAACTTTTTAACACCAAACAATCCCTTTAGGAAGTATGAGCCCCTTTCTTTGACAGAATTCAAAAGAACAACCACACTGAGCAGCAAAAGATGGACATGCTTTTGCTGGGCTTTAAAGCAAACTTTAGAGGAATTCACTGTTTTAGAGTAGTACACTTTTGATGCTATGTGTTAAAGAGGCTCCGATGGGAGGAGGTGGTGGAAGAGTTTATATTCTACTAAAATTCTGCAAATATTTGCAAAGCACTTTGGAAACCTTAAAACTCTATATAACTATTACTATTATTAGTCATAAAATATATGCAGATAAGCAAAAATAGGGCTACTTGAAGAGTGACAATTTGCCATTGTGAAACAGGTCAGTGAATCAAAGATTTTGACTTGATGTCAAGGAGTTGGATGCATCCTCATAACTTTAATAGAATTTTGTGCCTCATTTTTGTAATTTAAGCTTTATACTTCACTCATGTGTACAATTGTTTTATCCCTCCTATCAATCAACCTTTTATTAAGGATTTATTAAATACCTACCATGTTCTAGGTACTATACTATTTTGCATAGTATATGTTCCTAGATGCATAGATATTCCTAGAACAGGGGCTAGGTTGCAGGAGAAAACTTTATGTTCTACTAGGAAGACAAGATAAGAAAACCAACAATAATAGCTAGCATTTGCTTAATGCTTTAGGATAAGGTTCACAATGCACTTTACAAATATTATTTTATTTTCACAGCAATTCTGAGAAGTAAGTGCTTTAGCATCACCATATTACAGATGAGGAAACTAAGGCAGGCAGGGGTTGTGATTTGCCCAGTATTACAGACTCAGTAAGTATCTGAGATCATATTTGAAGTCAGATCTTCTTGACTCAAGGTCTGGCTATCTATCCACTGAGCCTCCTAGCTACACCTAGACGTAGCTTGTATACATGTAAGTAAATACAAAATGTTTACAAAGAGATTACCTCTGAAGCTGTGAAAGAATTAAGGGATAGTTTTTCAAGACATCCAGGAGACCTTATCAACTTTAAGTAGCTTGAGGACAGTTTGATGTAATTAGCTTTTTTATCTTTATCTTAACTTTATCTTTTTAACCATATATTCTATGCAGGGAAAGTAGATACTGTTGTTGTTCAGGCATTTTTTTTAAAATGTATTTAACTCATTGTGACCCCATTTAGGGTTTTATTGGCAAAGACACTAGAGTGGTTTGCCATTTCCTTCTGCAGCTCATTTCACAGATGAAGAAACTGAGGCAAACAGGATTAAGTGACCTCCCCAGGTCACACAGCTAGTAAGTGTCTGAGGCCAAATTGAACTCAGGAAAATGAATCTTCCTGACTCCAGGCTCAGCACTCTATCCCCTGCACTATCTAGCTGCCCCTACAAAGTAAGTATCTAATTTGCAAATCTTTATTGCATAATTTGTGAAGGTACAGAACCCTTCTTTGATTGATTATGAGGAAGTCAAGGTACAAAGAGTGTGAGACTCACTTAAGATGACATAGGAAATGAGTGGTGGGGCCAGGAAGAGAACCAGGTTTCCATTCCCAGGCTACGTGTATTTTCCACTATACCTTGCTTTTTTCCATTTTAAAAGTCTTCAAATATGAGAGAACTAATTTGCTATAAACCATGTTTCTTGCCTATGCATCAATGTAATACTCAGTTATAAATATTGTAAACTAGAGAGTACAGTTCAACTGCCAACATAATGAATTGGAAATCAGGACACTCTTGTATGTATCTCAACTTCTATCCCAACTTTACTATTGACATTGTTAATCTTACTTGAGTATGGAATTTGATCTCTCTCTGCTTTGATTTCACTCATTTTGGAAAACGTAGTAAAAATACTATTATATAACTAGAAGTCATCTAATCAAAAGTATTATATATGTGTGTGTGTACACAGACGTGTATATGCATATATAATTTTATACATATATATGTATACATACACACAGTACACATACATATACAAATTTAGTGGCTTCAGTAACAGGAAGGATTTCTCCTAACTTCATTGTGGCCCTTTGGAAGAAACTAAGGGAGATCAAGAATTACATGGTCATCTTCAACTAGAAAAGATTGATATAGCATTTTTGGACAGTTACCAGCTCTTCTGTGAGGTACTCTTTTAAAGAGCTCAGAACATGCTTCTTTTTCGCTAATTTAAAATTAAAATTCATAGTCAAAGATGCTTCAAAACTTTGGAAGGTATTTATTTGAGTATCGCCTTGTGATCTGCCCTAAGTTTGTAGTTCTTAATCCATTAAAAGACAGGACTGCTTGTAAATCCACAGGTACAGATAAGGAGTCACTGTGTGACTGAGCCTGAACCCTTTTCAAATGAAAAATGTCAGTGGCAGAAAGGGAGCCTGAATTATTTTTAAAAGGGTTTTCAAAGATTCTCATGATTCCTCTGGTATCAGTTAAATGTGACATGTCCATAGACATGGCTGTTTTTTAGTGTGCAAAAGCAGGCAAATACTTTAAGCTTCATCTTTATGCAGAAAGGCACACTCTATCTGTCATTTATTTCAAAGTTGTTCATAGCCAGTATGGACCTGTAGGATTGAAAGTCACCATTACTCTAGATTATAATTTATAGAGGAACTATTGAAAAAAGTATATTCAATTCAATTCAATAAACATTTATTAAGCTTACCCTGTACAAGACTACTAAGTCTGACATGTACAGATACTGTGTTGAACACTGGGGATACAAAGCCCAAAACTAACTTTTCTCTGTCCTTAAGCATTCTATATTTTATTGGGGGGTGGGGGGGAGAGCAGAATGCACATACAACTAAGAAAAAGAAGAAAAGAATAGAAAATATTACAAAGTAATTATAAGAGACAAAGAATGCAAATTTCATGGCTCAAAAGAGTTTTAGTGTAGGAGATGGTGTCTGAGCCATGTATTTTGATGGAAGCCAGGAATTCAACGTGGTAGAGATGAGGAGGAAATGCATTCCAGATTGAGGGTGCCATTTGAACAAAGGAGGAGATATGGGTGATGGAATTTCATGTGTGGAGAAAGCTTAGAAGACCAATTTATGTAGGCAATGAAAAGTTCAAAAAAAGGAGTAATATGAAATAAGACTGGAAATAGAAGTGGAATCCATATTGAAGAGGACTTTCAATAATAGGCTGAGCACTTTTATTTTATTGTAGTAATAGTTGAGAGACCTTGAAGATTTTTGCATGAGGGAAAGTAAGATGTCATGTCTGTGTTTTAGTAATATCCATTTTCACAGTTTTTGTGGAGGACAAATTATTATGTATATTTGAGTGAATACTTTTTTTTGGACTTTCCACTCAGACTAAAACAAAAAGTCTATGATTATGACCTCTATAGCTTAAGATAGAGAGCTAGCCTTGGAGTCAATGAACAATGAAGACATTGTTTCAAGTCTTACCTGAGATACATATTGGATCTATCACCTGGATAGGTCTCTTATCCTCTCTGTGCTTCAGGCAATTCACTAGGACTATACATGGTAGATAAGGTGGCCATCAGCACTGGAAGGAGTTTCCTATTCCTATATCAATGAAATCACTGGTTCAGTCAAAATTTTTTAAAAGTGCTTACAGTATGATCATAAAGATACTATTGAGTTTAAATCCCATAATACAAAAGTTTATGATAGCTCTTGAGTGGATGCTGCTTTGACCAACATAGATTTCTCCTCTCTATGCCCTAGCTATTGCCTTAAAATTGCTATAGAAAAAACAAAACAAAACAGCATAAGTCATCACTAGGAAGACTGGCCATTTGTATAGTGATGAGCTTTCTTAAATTCATATGCATATATTTATAGGTACACCAATTCAGTCATGAAGAGAACTCCTTTTACTTATACAGATGCTAAACTCTCCTATAGTTTAGTTGATCTTTCAAAGTTGCTGAAACTGATATGTAAATATATGTATATGTGTATATATATATGTATATATATTAATATGTTCATATCTATTTCAGTCTCACTATATATAGAGAGAATTTATTATATTCACATACTCATACATGTCACATGGCACATGCACATAGATACACACACAAACTTTGCCCATGGCCAACCTAGTGATGAATTTCTCTGAACTCAACCCATTCAGCAAATAATAAACATTTATTAAACACCTACTATATGCCAGGCACTTTGCTAAGTGCCAAGGATGCAAATATGAAAAAGAAAGACAGTCTCTGCCTTCAAGGAGCTTTCATTCTAATGGAGGAAGATAACATATAAAAGGAAGCTGGAAAGCAGGGCACGGGTGGTGGAGAAGTCAAAGAAGTCTAAAATGAGGGTAGCCTGGTGGGAAATGAATAGAGGAGTTTAGTCCTTGAAGAACTAACTAATCTGTATTTATTAAGCACCTACTACATGCACGATATTGTGCTAAACTCCAGTGATAACAAAGACAAAAAATGAAAAATCCATTTCCAAAGGCTTGTAGATATACATGGCATAATCTTCAAAAATCTGGCATAATCTTCAAGAATCCAAAATCACCTCCGTATCTGATGGGTTGTTGGACAACAGTTTTAATGGAGGTACATATATTAACATATACATGTGACTGGTATGGCATGGATAATCCCTGACACAGATCACAAACTCTCTCTGACTTAGTAAATATTTTCTATTTTCCAGAGTTATTTTGGAGGGAAATACTCATCAGTTGATATTTAACTTGGTAATGAAATTTTCCAGAACTAGCTAGGCCCATTTTTAGATGACATACATTTTATCCATCAACTGATTTTTATTTATAGCTTTTCTAGCCTGGTAGGACCTACTAGAGCTTATACTCTTCTGTCATAACCTTCAAGAATACAAGGTCTCCTCTGTGCTACATAAGGCAAAAGACAAAGAGTTTAGTGAAGGATTTAAGTACATACACATAAAAGTAAATACTCAGCACCACACAATTACAGTACCTGTCGTGTGATTGTAGTAGCAATTTAGATTTGAAGACCTTTCCCACCCATTAATAGGCCATATGACCTGCTTACATCACAGGAAGCCTAAGTTACATGTGGTGGGAGGAGCTTCTTGACAGGAAAAGGAAGTGATGTCACAGGAAATGCTGGAGAGAGAGATGTTATGGCTGCTAATGGCCGCCCTCATGATTATTAGAACTGAACAGGCTGACTTAGCTGTACTGTGAGTTTGTTTTGGGGAAGACCCCAGCAGGGGGTCAGAGAGGTTTTGAGATGGCGAGGTTATAGGCTGTTATGTGGTGTTTTAAGTTCCTTGCTGTTATGATAAAGTAGGCTGACTGGCTGTGGGAGCTGAACATTTGGTTATGGGATATGGTTTTCTGGTGTCTGAATAAATGGTTTACTTCTTCTACCTTCTATATGGAGAGTTTTGTCTACTTTGCAATGCATGGACATTTTGACAATCATCATCTACATTGTTATTATTGCCTTACTGTTACAGTAGTAAGCCTTAACAAGTATATATGTAATATATATGTATGGACAGATATATGAATATTCTTTTAAACCTTAAAATATTATTATAAGTATTCTTATAGGCATGTGAGGTTTTAAAATATATATATGTATATATGTATATATATATATATGTATATATATGTATATATATGTATATGTGTGTGTGTATATATATATATATATATATATATATATATATATTCTGTTGATGTATTTTATGTCTATCACAGGTATTTCTGGGGACCCTTCTTGCCCTATTGAATCCAATACTGAGACAAAGAAGAAAAAATTATATGAACTTCTCAAAGACAATGGATACAACAATTCTAAGTACTCTCATATCTCTCTACCCTCAAGAGGGTGATGTGTTTCATTATCTCTTCTCCAGTACTTTCAGTTTATACATTTGGGGAAATTTTCATTATGTTGTTGCTTCTATTAAATAAATATATGTAAATGCACACACACAAACACACATACACACATGAAAGCAATATATATTTATATATCTGGTTTTCCTTATTTTACTCAGCATAGATTTTCCCATGTTTCTCTGGATTCCTCAGATTCATCATTTTGTACTGTACAATAATATTGCATTATATCCCTATATCACATTTTATAACAGTCCCCCAAATGATGGCCTCCCCTTTTGTTTCAAGAATTTTGTTATCACAAGGCATGTGACTAAGAATATTTTGCTATATATTGAAATTTTATTTATTTATTGGATGACTTTGGAACACATGTTCAATAGTCATACAACAACACTGAGTCAAAGTTAAACAAACAGTTTAATTATTTTCTTATGTAATTAATTAACATATTATGCAGAAATAATTTGAAATTGTTATCCAAAATGGGTTGATCAGTTTGTAGATCCACCAACAGTGCATTGGTGTTCCTGTCTTCCAATTGATAATAATGATTTCCTTTTTAATTTCTTTTTTGTTATCTTTGACAATATGGACAGTGTGTGGTAAAATCTCAAGTGACTTAATATGAATTTTTTTCTTACTGCTTGTGTTTTTGGCTTATATTTTCATTTGGTCATTTATTCTTTGAATTTATTTTTTAAAATTGCACATAGCTTTTGACCAATCATGGAATTTCTCTTGGTGTTATATGATTGACTCAACCCTCTATATATCTTGAATATCAGACTTTCATCTTTATATTTCATCCTAATATTTTCTCTGATTTATAGTATCTTCTCATTTTCTCTTCATTGATTTTATTCATGCATGTCCTAAATTGCCTATTTGTCTTTTATGATCTCTTCGGTTCTGGGTTTGGTTAAGAATTCACTATCTTGTCAGTTGTAAAAGATGTCTCCTGTCATTCTTTTCTAAATGTTATGACCTTTTATATTCAGAGCATGTATCCATTAATTTTTTCAAGTTTTATTAGTACATTGTTTTTACATTGCAAACATTTCCAGATCATGCCACTCCAAAAGAACTGTCTTGTAACAAAGTAAAATGATTATGCTAAACTAACCATTCAGTGAACTCACGTGAAAGTCATGCAGCATTCCACATCTGTAGCTCTCCTACCTCTCTTTTGAAAGTGTTTTTTAAAAATATTGATAGAAAAATATTTTTCTCCCTTTGATGCCCACCCCATTTTGTGAGATAGTTGGGAGAAAAGAAAAACAAATGCCTAACAATAATTGTATAGTCAAACAAAACAAATTCCTTTATTGGCTGTGTAAAACATATATAAATACATACATACTTTTTTCCTTCATTTTGTACCCTAAATCCATCACCTTCTGTCAGAAGATAGAAAGTGCGTTTCATGATTCTTTTTCTGGAATCGTGGATGGTCATCATATTGATCATGGTTCTTATGAGTTTCAAAGTTGCTTGCATTCACAGTGTTGTTATCCTATAAAATGTTTTCCTGCTTCTGCTTGTTTCATTCTTCATCAGACTATACCAATTTTCACAATTGTTCATTTTTATAATATCGATGTAATAGAATATTTCTTCTTCTGATTCTACTTATTTCACTCCATATGATTCTTTTCATGTCACTTTGAAATCATCTATTCTTTCATTTCTTACAGCACTATATTTTATATCACATACCACAATTTATTTTGCCATTCCTCAATTAAGCATCCTTTTAGTTTCCAGTCATTTTTTTATTTTTGTAACCACAAAAGAACTGTTATACATATACATATACATACATACATATATACACATTTTACCCGTAGCCATTATTCTGCCTTTTTCTCTGATCCCATTTTCCCCTTTTATACTCAATGGGTCTAGAAGTGACATAGCTGGGTTATAGGGCATGTTGTAGTTGGTCAGTCATTTTCAGTCATTTCCAAGTCTTCATGACCCCATCTGTTATTTTCTTGGCAAAGATACTGGAGTGGTTTGCCTTTTCCTTTTCTGTCTCATATTACAGATGAGGAAACTGAGGCAAACAAGGTTAAGTGATTTGCCCAATGCCACAGGACTAATGTCTGAGGCCAGATTTGAACTCAGATAGGTGAGTCTTTCTGATTCCAGGCCCAGAACTCTATCTACTGAACTACCTAGCTGCTCCTAGAGGGCATGTATTGTTTAACAATTTTGAGTATACTTCCAAATTACTGTTCACTATGATTTGATTTATTCTCAGGTCCACCAATAGTGCATCTATGTGTCTGTTTTCCATAGTCCTTCAAACATCATTTTCCTTGGATGAACCCATGAAGTTGGGCATCTGTTTTTATATCATTTTGGTAAATGGCATAAAACATTATTTTAAAAGAAATTCTTGTAAAAACTTCTTTCCAATTTCCCAGTAGTTCTTGTCAAAAGGGGCCCCTTCCCCAGGAATTTGTGTTCTTGGGTTTATCAAACATCACAGTGCTGGTTTTGATTGTTTCTGGTTTTTCCTTATCTAGTCTGCTACACTGTTCTGCTTGTCTGATTTTCAGCTATTACAAAATAGTTCTGATGGCTACTGCTTTTTAATATAATTGGGGCCTGATAATGCTTTGTCTGGCTGTCTTCCTTATTCTCATTATTTTCTTTTAGATTCAGTCAAGAAACATTTACTAAATCCTTAGTATGTGCCGGGTTCTGGTTAAAGCATTGAGAATAAAAGGAAAATTCAAAAACACCCACTGGCCTCTAGGAGTTTTTATTCTAATGACAGAAACAACATGTTCATCAAAAGGTATAAGTACATGACAAATATAGAGTAGATGAATGAAGTAAAATCATTAATTAAGCACTTAACATGTGCTAATCACTGTCCAAAAGGCAACTGGGCATGAAGTCAGGAAGACTCATCTTCTTGAGTTCAAATCCAGCCTCAGATATTTACTACCTGTTTAACCCTGGGCAAGTCACTTAACCCTGTTTGCCTCAGTTTCCTCATCTGTAAAATGAGCTGGAGGAGGAAATGGCAAACCACTCCAGTATCTTTGCCAAGAAAATCTCAAAAGGGGGTCATGAAGAGTCAGAGATGACAGAAAAAATTACTGTCTGAAGAGCTGGGCATACAAGTACAAAAGCAAAATAGCCCCTGCCCTCGTTATAATTGGGAGTGGGGGTATAAAAATATATTTAAAGAGAGTGGAGGCCAAAGAGAGTTAAGGTCTATGAAGTTACAAAGGTAGTAAATGGAATAATCAAGCCATCCATTAACCTGGCCTTTCTGGAGGCAATTGTAGTAGGGATTTATGGTCATTAATTACTGTGTCATAATAAGAAATAAATGGAAGGTGGGAAGATATCTGTGACAGTAGGGCTGAAAATGAAATTATTTAAATGAAGGTAAAAATGCTAGTCAAAAGATTCCAAGGCCAGGATGCTTAGCTCTAACCGGGCGTGTTGTCTGGTGGTCTGGTTTGGAGGGTGAAGCAATAACAGTAGCAAGAAAATGGAAAATAACTGTAAAGGGCGAGGTACTAGGACTTGGGGAAAGTGGGCAAGGCCTTGTGCAGAAGAAAGCATTTGGATGGAGCCTTTAAGGAAGCCAGTGATTCAAAGATGGAAACCAGCGGAGGGAGACAGTGCCAAGCATGAGGGACATCTAGTTCAAAGACACAAAGGACAGGAGAGGAAGCTCCATGCGAACAGAAAGTAGGTTGGTGGGGTTCTCTACCATAGAGTGTGTGGGTAGGAGTAATATGAAAGTACCCGGAAGAGGGGAAGGTTCTAAGTTACGAAGAACACATCTGCCTAATGCTAAATGCATGTCTACCCTTATTAATGATTTCTGTTTGAGAAGAAATATTTCTCAAATTTGAAAACACTTAGAGAATATACAACTCAATCAAATATGTTAGGGTATTTTTGCCCACTTCTAAAAGGCAGAAAAATCATATTTTCCAGGTAATTGCAGTGTTGAAGATGAACTATATGCTGGAAACAACTCATCTATCTCTCTTTGACATTTAGTAATTAAGCTTTAAGTGTGGTAGTGAGTATTATTTTTACATAAATGTCAATTATTATTTTTCCTTAATCTGGGGTTTGAATGTCCTTTGCTTTTATATCACTGATTTTTAGCAAAAAAATGAACAGGACTTAGTGATCAGGGCTTTGCTCCATGATACCACTCCCACAGCTACATTCCTTTGCCTGGTGGTCCCCTTAAGGGACTATATTTTCCATGTTCTCTGCGACCTAACCTTCACCCCAATCTCCTTCCAGGGGTTGGGTATTGACAATGCTGTAAGTTGATGATTGGACCCTCTGCAGAATAGACTTTCCCCCCACCTAGCACCAGTGTATCTAGAGCAGACTGTCCTCTGAAGAGCTCTGCTACCCTCCCAACTCCGAATGAATTTTCCCACAGACAGAGGCACTTCTGGTTGTGTTAGAATGATCACTTTCTATAATATTGGGCTATTGCAAAGTTGCTATCATTTACCAAGGTTGGGAGCCAGGAGGTAGGGGGAAACTTGACAATGACCATGTGAACAAGTCTTCTGCTATGGGTCAGAAGACGGGCATAAAAATAAAACAAGACAAAAACTGAATAGCAGGTTTACAGATTTGCATTTAAGCAATGTTGGTGTCATTTGCTGAATTACTACTTCAAGATGTTCCAAATATGCTACTTATTTGAATGAATTTCCTCTGTGGACTTTTGAATTTTTTTTGTAAATTCAATCATAATAGTTAACAGATATCAAAGCAACTGATGAATGTTTTCAATCACCATTAACTCGTTGATATTTCAATTGCTATTGTATTAGGGACAGGCACTGTGGTAATATTACCACTTAAACACAAGCAGAAAAGTCTGAAATCTAACTAGACTGTGCCAGTGAAACAAACAGCAGCAGCAGCAGCAACAACAACAACAACAACTCAGAATAAAGTGTTTCCATCCAAGTGCGGCCAATGGCTGAAGAGAGATGTTACAACTAGCATCTGCACCATCAGCCATCTCCTCATGCTAGCTTTTAGCAACGTGCATCTAAGGGTAAACTTAGTGAGTGCACATGCCCACCTTTTCAACATAGTAGCTGCAGCACCAAGGGTGTAGAATAGAAATATCACTTAACAAGAAAACATAATGAATGCTTTGTGAAAGTTACATTTTGAAATTAGAAAACTGATGGAGAGAGGGGTTATGTCACTATTTATAAAAATTAGGCAATCAAAGAAAGAGACTTTAAAGCCACAGTTTGACACTTTTTCTGTTTCTGTCTGTCAGTTTTGAGGGAGTGGAAATTATGCCGAAAAATTCCTTTTTTTCTCATTCTTCCATCAGTTAGTTATGGTTGATAGTGGGGAATGATGAGAAGATAAAGGATTGATATGGTTTCATTAAAACAGGGTGGTGGGGAGGTATGAGGATGGAGAATCAGTTTTTGCTTGAGTCCTTCTGGCTTCATTTCTATTATTTCCATTGCTGGGCATACCCAAATTAAAGGGGAGTATTTGGAAATATATATTACAAAACTTATTTAGTTGATAAATGCATCCCTATGTATTTTGAGTATAGATACTTATCTATCTAAAGAAATAGTACACTTTGAAAATAGAGGGATTTCTAAAACATCTATCAATTTTCTATCCAAATTCTTTGAATAGCTATGAGGGACCCTCATTTGCCAAAGGTTCCCCATGCCTTATTGTGAAGTAAATAAACTCACACTGAGTGCCCCATTAAAGTTACTTTGACAGTCAAGTATATTAAGAGTTTTAACCCTAGTATGTTTTTCTACTTCTTCTTCCATTCCCCAGCCCTGGAACAAAGCCATTTGAAGAAGGGTTATTCCCTCTGATTCTCAAAGGCTTGCTAAATAGAAATGCTTTCAGAGTGTAATGTGTGTGAAAAGATGTGAGAAAGAAATTGGGCTCCATAAGCTAAATTTGAATATAATTATAAGGAAAAGGTTTAGTTTTTTCTTTCTTTCTTTCTTTCCTCAGGATGACAAGATCAGTTGTTTTTCAGACAAGCATAATTAATTCTCATTATATGGGTCCTCAGAACATTGTGCATGTAAAACAAACACAAAGACAGAGGTGGCTGTTGTCAAGGCACAAGTGAAAGTACTCTAAACATGGCTTGTTTTCTTTGTCTGCAGGAGAGTTGGAGGTGGTCCAGAAGGATGGGGAGCGCAAGATTCAGAGTCGGCAGCAACTTCCGGTTGGAACAACATGGGGGCCTTTTGCTGGGAAGATGGATCTGAATAATAACACCTTGGTATGTGAATGCTAAGAGACAGTTGAATCTGAATACTTTTGTTGTCCCTCAGGAATTATCTTTGGTTGCCTCCCAATGAAATCACTTAAAACCGGTTTGTTGTTGCTTTTCATGGACAGAGCTGCTTGGATTTTTTCCAAGTGCCTCGTCTCTGACAGTAATCTACGCAGAGTTTAGAAGGGAACAGGTTAATCATGCTAAATGGCTGTTTAGTAAGGTAATTTATAAGGTTCTTGCTTTATCTCCTTAGCCAGGCTAATACTGTTCACATTTAATAACATATACAATTGCCTTTATTTTTAAGATGACACAAATTAATTGTCATACAATTCAGGTTTACATGCAGAACAAGAAATAAGTAAACAACTTTGTTATACTCTGGTAATATTGTTTGAACCTGTAAAACCAGGGCCAATTAGAATTCTAAATTCTGTCCTTAACTTGTTCTCTTGTATAGGAGTTAGAATCAAAATAACTCACACTCCATATCACAGGTACTGCTTCCATCTCCTTAAGTAGGGGATGTCTGTTAACTTGTTTGTTTTTTTAACTTTTTGATAACTGTATTTCAAAATAATTGCCCATCTTTTCATCTTAGGTATTTTATTTTTTGCATGTAAAGAGATTTCTAAAGAAAGTCCATAGGCTCTACCAGATTGATAACAAAACTCATGACACACAAAAAAGGTTAAGAATCCCTGTCCTAAAGGTTTATAAAGTAGAGTTAATATTGATTTTACTACTGAATTAAGTTGCTGTGCTTCAGTACTTCAAAGAAAGTGATTTTGTTGGTAGATTGTAAACACCTTCCCCCTCCCCTGCCATGATTTAGTAGATTTTTTTAAAAAGATTTGATGTGGCCAAACACACAGACACACGTCCCATCCCATCACACTGTGGATCAGCTTAGACAAGCAGTTCCCACAAGAGCAGTCTGTTATTGGGCTTAAAGTCCTTCCAGCTTGGTAGGACCTGACAGAGGTCATAGGCCACTGGGATAGCCTTTTATAATATAGGATCACCTCCACTTTGTGACAGGACATCAGAGTAGGCCGTCAGAGCAGATTCATACCTATATTTTCTTTTAAAAATAATCTTTTGTATCACCAACATGTTCCAGGCACCATCTGACAAGAATGATAGCATGGGAAATTAAGGAGAAGTAAGCACCTACACAGGCAAAAATACAAACCACCAACAACAGCAATCCAAGCAGTATCAGCAAGATTCTGTGATGTATATTTATTAGAAGGTGGAAAGCAATAACTATAGGAAACCCAGGGTTGAAATAAATAAAAATACTTAAATATATAAGATAATTGAATATGAATATGCAAAAATAAACAAATTAAACAAATAATAAATAAATAAATTGGTAAAATCCCCTTAAACTGATTCCTAAAAGACATACACACTTAAGCTCTGAAGGTATTAAGGAGCTCTTAAATCAAAGGAGACTCTTCCCCCTATGGATAGAGACTGAATAGCACCATCCTTATTACTGATTAACAACTCTTTACAAATATACAAGGATATACAGGTCCCATAGTTATTTTAACCATAACTCTTGATCTGGTCATAGACAAGTACAATCTTTCTTAGTCTGTCATAGTTGATATGTTTGGAACTGTGCTGCTCCCATATCTTTGTAGGTAACCTGTAGCTAATTGCTTCAATTAAAATATTTTCCAAATTGTGGCCATCATCAGATACATAAATTCCACACAAGATCTGGAGTGCTAAGAGTGGTGCTAACTAGGCTATTTGAAACAATTCTATCCCTGAATGTTTATTCAATGAGGATCAAAGGAACATAGAGTTAGAGTAGGAAGGAATCTTAGAAACCATTTAGTACAAAGCTTTCATTTTAGAGATGAAGAAACTGAGGCATAAAGCATTTAAGCAACTTGCCCAAGGTCAAACAATTAGTGGGTACCTGGGTTAGGATTTTAGCCCAGGTTTTCCTGACTCAAAGTCTAGTATCCTAGCCACTAAACCAAGCTACCTCAAAAACTTCAGAATTTCAGGCATTCCTAGGATCCAATCTAGATCCAGAGAATTTTTTTTGATTTTAATTTTAATTTTTAGTTTACAACACTCAGTTCTACATAATTTCGAGTTCCAGATTTTCTTCCCTCCCTCCCCTCCTCCCTCCCCAAGATGGCATGGAATCCCATATATCTTCCATGTATAACTTCGCATTGAATTAATTTACATACTAGTCAAGTTGTGGAGAAGAATTATGACCAATGGAATGAATCATGAGAAAGAAGAAACAGAACCAAAAAAACCCCCTAAAAACAGAAACAGAAGAGAGAAAAAAAGGGGAGAAAAAAGGCAAGCCTAAAGTGTGCCTCAATCTGCATTCATACCTTGTAGTTCTTTCTCTGGATGTAGATAGTATTCTCCATTGTGGGTCCTTTGGAGTTGTCTTTGCACCTTGTGTTGCTGAGAAGAGCAAAGTCTGTCAAGGTTAGTCCTCAAACAATCCATATATCTGTGGTTGTGTATAATGTTCTCCTGACTGTGCTCCACTCACTCAGCATTATCTTGTGTAGGTTTTTCCAGGTTGTTATGAAGTCTGTATCACCCCAATTTCTTATAGCACAATAGTATTCCATTACCTTCATATACCACAGCTTGTTCAGCCATTCCCCAATTGATGGGCATCCCTTTGATTTCCAATTCTTAGCTACCACAAAAAGAGCCGCTATAAATATTTTTGTACATATAGGTCCCTTTCCCACTTGTGTGATGTCTCTGGGATACAACCCTAGAAGTGGTATTGCTGGGTCAAAGGGTATGAACATTTTTATAGCCCTTTGGGAATAGTTCCAAACTGCTTTCCAGAATGGTTGGATCAGTTCACAACTCCACCAGCAATTTCTAAACCTGAGTTCTGTGAATAAACACAGTGTGCACACACATATACACATATTTGGATAACTATAATATGTTTGTTTTCCTTTGGAATCTTATATATTTTATCCTATCAATTTAAAAAATATATTGTTCTGAGAAGAGATTCGTAGATTTCACTGTACTGCCAAAAGAGTTCATGATGCCCCACCACCAAAAAAAAAAAAAAACCAGGAATCCCCAATCCAGATAGTTTCATAAACCAGGTTGATCAACTGAAGAATCATTGCTTTATGTTTATGATCCCCAAGAAAAATTTTTGTAATAGGAGATCCTTCAAGTCCATTGGCCCCAGAATGGCATTTGCACAGTGCTTGGCTCTCTTTGCATACACCCAGAGGAAACCATTTTGATTTTCATTACTATTCTAGCTAATGGAGAGCTCCTGCATTCTTTACAAGCAAAAAGAGATTGTGCAAATGTCAAAGTTTAAGTTAAATCATAGTCTAAATCTAGTTCATCTGTAGTGTGTTTCCCTCTTTATTAGGAGGATACTAGCACAATCTATAGTACATTGAACCAATCATCCTTCATAGCTGTTACTGTCTACTGAAGTAGTACCTACTATTAAATACCTTTCATTTGCATATTATTGACATAAGAGATTATGGACCTTTTCCATTATAGTATATCAAATTAATGATAGTCTACATGTAAAATGCAATTTTCTAATTAATCTATATATTATTATGCTCTAAGTATATATATATATATATATTGAAATATTGCAGTTGCTACAATGAAATGCTTTGTTAGCAGTAGCCCTATTTATCTCTATTAGTTTATCTATTTTTATTTAGTTTTTAAATCTTGAGGACACCATTTGTACTATGTAAGCCGGAAAAAATGCCTGCTTAGGAATAACTTTAAATATGTTTTATTAAGTTTTAGCCTGAAAAAAGATATGTTATATATTTTGCAAATCCTAATATGCCAAGTTAAAAAGAAGTTATTATTATTGCTTTGAAATTTCAAGGATCCATGATTTGAAATCCCAATAACTTTAAAAGATTTGTGGCCTTGTAGACAGCAAACATAGCTAATGAAATTTCATAATGAAACTGATTGTCAGAATTCAGACATGCAGTTCATTGCTAGATTCATACTCGAGCCCTTTCCAGTTGGGTAGAGATTGCCAGAGCTTGCATTTGACTCTCATGCTCATTAAATGGAATACTAGCGTCACTTTCATACTGTAATGAGGGATGTGAGTAGTAATACTTTAGTATACTTACTTAAAATGTGTACATTTATAAATGGGAATGCTGATAAAATCATAAAATTTGGTGGAATTAAATTGTTTCTGAACTATATCTTTTGAATCTAAAATGTTGAGTCTAATGAAATTGGTGAAAAATCAGAATAACTTTTCTTGGTTTTATTTAAATTGTCATATGGAATCTTCCCAATTCTTACCTGTTCAGTGAAGTCAAGTTCCCTGTTTTCCAAATGATTATTTCAAAATTCCTTTGTATTTCCTTTCAGGTGTTTTTTTGTTTGTTTGTTTTAAACTTTAAGGTTGGACCATTCTCTATTCACACATACCCATTTTCTTTCATTTTTTAATTTTATTTCAATTAAGAAAAAGAAATCTTCCTACTACTAAATTCTTCTCCCAATTGAGCAAATTCAAAAACAAGACAAAAAATTAGCCATGAAAAAAAAGTCTCAATAAATAGCTGCATAGACAGACAGACAAATTCCCACATTATCCATGTCCAAAAATGTAGGTCTCTTTCATTTTAACTTAGATCACTTCATCTCTGCTGGTGGATGGGTAACAAGTTTCATCTTCATTCTTTGTGACTCTTTTTTGGATACATACCCTTTTTTCAACTCCACTAGATTTTTTTTTGCCAAATTTAAATTTTCATTTTTCAAGAATTCATTTAAAAATATGAAAAATACTTGAGCATATCATATCCTTGTTCATTTGATTTTCTGAAACTCTTGACATTGGCATAAAATTTAGTTTTTGAGTGGAATTTTCATTTGCTTGTAATCTTTTTTAAAGGAATTTTATTAGATTTTAAAAAATTAAACACAGACAGCCTGAGGTATTGTAAAGTCAGTTGATGAATAGAATATATCTTTTTTAAATCTATGAGGTATTTATATATTTTGTTATGCTGAAAGTTAAGTATTAAATCCAAAATTCTTTCTATGAAATATTTAAATAAATGTTAATTTTATCTCTTTTTAAAAATGAAATGTTTTACTAAAAATTCCCATTTTTAATTTTCTCTTGAAAATAATGTTTGCTTCTTGGTTTTAGTTATAATTTCATATTATTTAAATTGATCAGTAACAAGAATGGCACCATTATTTTACAAAAGGAAGGATAATTATTAAAATTAAATTTGGTATTTCAAATTTTTTTCAAAAAAAGAGGAAGAAAATGAGGAATGAAATATATAGTTCAGTGATGCCAACATAGATCCCAGACAGAATTCTAGAACCTTTTATTCACAGCATACACCTATTAATCACTTACTAACTATATGCCCTGTTATATATTGAGTGTACAAAGCCAAAATGAACGAAAAAAAATCCCAGACAGCAAGGGGCTTCTATTCTACTGAAAGGATGCATTTGCATAGTTAAGTAAGTGCTGAAAATGGAGGGTTAGGGAACATAAAGAAAAAATCTTTCATGTCCTTTTTTTGTTAAAGACAAGATAAATGTGGGCTAGATAGTTCAATTAGGATTAAGTAAATTTCAGTCTAGTTAAATAGCTAGACCTAAAGAGTAGCCTTGCATTTTCCCACATGAAATGTTTCTATTCTGTAATCATAATAGCTAGCATCTATATAACCTTTCAAGATTTACAAAATGCTTTACAAATATCATCTCATCCTTTTCTAACAACAACCTCGAGAGGGGAGCGCTATCATTATTCCCATTTTACCAGACATGAAACTTGAGCAAGACAGAGGTTAGATGACTTGCCCAGGGTCACACAGCTAGTAACTATCTGAGACAGGATTTGAACTCTAGTCTTCCAAACTCTAGGGCACCTAGATGGCACAATGAATAGAGTCCCAAGGATGGAAGCAGGAAGACTCATTTTCCTGAGTTCAAATCTGGCCTCACACACTTACTAGCTATGTGACCCTTGGCAAGTCACTTAACCCTATTTGCCTTGTTTTACTCATCTATAAAATGAGCTGGAGAAGGAAATGGTAAACCGCTCGAGTCTCTTTGCCAAGAAAACCCCCAAAAGTTGTAGAGAACTGAAAAATTAGTCAAAAACAACAACTTCCCAACTCCAGGTTGAAGTAGTCTATCCACTGGGCCAAAAAATGCTTTACTATATGTCATTCACTGCTGTCACTGCTATCAAGAACCTCCCCCCCAAATGACAATGAAGTATCAGAATATGATGCTAATAGAGAATGACTTCTTTTACCTTCAACAAAATATAAATATGTTATGATTATTTAAAGTACATTTGAATAATTGAAGTAATAAAATTACTATTTTATTACAGCTTTCTGACTTGAATTAGGAATGAAGATTTATCATATATCTCAACCCCAGGAGATTTATTTCCTTTATTACAAAAAGAAAAATCACCTTCTAACCCTTCCTTACTCAGCTCTGAATCAAATCTAAAATTGGAATACTCCATTAATTTGTCTTAATGCGAACTGAAGCGATGTTACTCAGTTCACACTCCTAGTTTTGGCTCAAGAGATTCAGCAGACTAATTAATTGAACATAGTAACTGAGTCATCATGCCAGATGTCAAATCCTCTTCAGATCTTTCAAATTCCCATCTTGAGGTGCATTAGCAACACTCAGCCTCCTTTAGTTTATACCTTTTTTGTTGGCATATTTTTCCCCAGACCAGACAAAGAGGATATAGACAATTCAAGATGTTTTCTTGTTTCTATCTTGTCCTTGACTTGAGCACTGGTAATGGCACCTTGATTAAAAAAATGCAGAGGTATTTATTGGCTGTTCACATTTTTACCTGGTACAGACTGACCTGATGAGTGGGACAGAAAGTTATTCTTGGAATAACTGGCCATAGTTAACCTAGCTTTGTTGTTGGTGTTGAATCATTTTCAGTAGTGTCCTACTCTTCACGACCCCATTTGGGATTTTCTTGGCAAAGATACTGGAGAGGTTTGCCATTTCCTTCTCCAGCTCATTTTATAGAAGAGGAAACTGAGGCAAACAAGAGTAAGTGACTTCCCTAAGGCCATCCAGCCATTCAGTGTCTGAGGCCAGATTTGAACCCAGGAAGATGAGTCTTTCTGACTCCAAACCCAGCACTCTATCCATCATGCCACTTGGCTTCCCCTTTATTAGGACAGATCTTGATCTAGTGGCTTACTCTGCCTCCAGTTTCAGAGCCATCCCTAAGAACATAGCAAATCAGGTTGATCATTATGTAAGCTGTTATTATTATTTTTAATTGTCCTCATTATTGTGGCTATCATCATTAATATTATTATCAAGGACCTCACAATTCAGAGAGGTAACTTGGAAATAAACTGGTCTCTTGGAACTACACAATGATTCAGGGAGATCATGGGGAGAGAAAACAGCATAGGCACTTTGTGGATAAAACACAACAAAACCAGAGGCCTCAAAGATACCCACTCAGCCATAACAGTAGGATTGAGGCTCACGGCCTACTTCTCTTTCACACACCTGTCAGTCTGCATTAGGCTTGTTCTTTACACTTGACTTTTGGTGATCATTAAAATATTTCTGGCATATGAGAGAGGAAGAAGAGGTTCAAAAATGTGATTTTTCCTGGGCTTGCAGCCCTGCCAATAAACATGGTACTTTAATGACTTATGAAGTATAAAATTTTTAAAAAGATAAAACTTTAGCGATGAAGGCTGGGGAAAAATTGAAAGCTCCTCTAAAACAGTACTAAGTTTACATTTTTGAAGTCTTTGGATGTTCACATTGTGTATGCAGTATTTGTGTCATGAAATCCTTGTCTGAGAACTCATGGAATGCAGGGATAGTACTGTATACATAGGACCTTTTATGCTATCACTTGTCAGGTGCTCAATAAAAAGCAAACAACAAGAAAAACAATTCAGGAGATTTGCTACTTGTATTTTTAGCAACAGTCATTTGTTATGATCATTTTAATAACAAATTATTTTAAGTTAATTTGGCTAATTTCTTGAATCTGATTATATTTCATTAAGTTAGACACAAGCAAGAAATTCCCACTTATTTATTGTACAATTGTAGATCTTTTTAGTCATTTTAATACATTATCATAAATGATGTATTTTAAACTATAGTGAAATAAATATTTTAATATCACTTTCCTTACCCATATTTAAAGGCAGCATGGAATTATGGATGGCAGCACTGGATTTGTGATCTGAAAACTTGAGTTCAAATCCTGCTTTAAATACTTACCAACAATTTTATCCTGAGCAAGTCACTAAAATTCTCTGCTTCATCTGTAATATGATGTAATTGATGACTTCTAATGTGTCTTCCAGTGCAAATTCTACGATTGTATAGTTTACATTTGTAATCTCCCAAGATAGTCTTTGTATTTTTTTGTTTACCCATTTGCCTATTTTTCCATATATGATACTGTTTTTTGTTTCATGAAAATAATGAAATAGATACTGTACTTTGCTATTGGCTCAAATATTCAGTAAGTTGACTCCAGCTATGTCTGTAAGATGCCATTATAGCTAGATAAAAATTCAAATTTAATCAGCCAGATATTTGGGGTACATAATATCAAACATCTGATTTTTTTTCACTGAAAAGGATAATCATTTTAATGCCATAGTTATATAATTCTTTTCATATATTTATATATGTATATTTTCTTTCACTTTGAATAACTCTTACTCTTTTTGTAAATAGGAAGATTTACGATTTACACATTGTAGGTACCACTTTCAGTTGCTGATCACCACCCATCCATATCCTCCAATCCTGTGCAACTATTGTCAGTGTTTCTCCATGAATCCTCACAGGTTTGGGCTGGGAATGGTGGAGGGCGGGGGGAACCAAAAGGGGAGCCTCTTTTTAGTTCTCTTGATATGGTGTGACCAGTGGAGCAGATGGGCTGGTCATCAGTAATCCTTTGATGATACAGGATTGACCACTATTTCTAATCATGCATCTCTTTGATGCCATCTTTTAAATTAATTTTATTCCCCAATTCATGGTTGGTAACATGTTACAACCTACTCATATCCACCATGAATCTTTCTGTTGCCCTTTGGCTGACCTTCAATTTTGATTCTTCAGAGACTATGAAACCATGTCTAATGTCCATTTAACATTACTAAAAAAACAGTGATGTTTTAAAAAAATCAATAATCCTCTTAAACAACAAAAATAATACTACAAAGCTTTTGCTATGTTCTGTATGTTATTTTTCCCATTAAAATGTGAGCTTCTTGAGGACTGGGACTAATGTCCTTAAATCTCTTAGTGCTTAGCACAGTGCCCCGACACTTACTAAGTACTTAATAAATGCTGTTCTACTGAGAGGCTGGATTCAATGATGAGTTACATGCAAATGACACCTAAACTGAAGTCTCTAGCCTGATGTTTTTATCTAGCTATTGTTAGAGTTCTCTATGTTCACAGGTGTGTTGTTGCTTATTTTTTTCTTTTTTCCCATTTGACTGTCACATGACTCAACTCACTTCCCAGACTCTTTCTTTTATTGTCTTCCTTATTATCAACCCTGGAGCCATTGATGATTTCCCACGTTATTTTTTCCCAGCATTAAATTTTCTGTTCACACAGTTACATCTCTTACTCAGGTCCTAAAAACTACATACTTAAGAGTATTCCAATAGTCTATTTGCCAGGTTCTCTATTTCTCCCCATCTCCAGTCTAGAGTACACATGCCAACAAGAATCATTTTCTTCAAACATCATTTTGATCATAGCAGGCCTTCTGTTAGCCCTAGGGTAACTCCCATTTGCTTTCCAAAGCAATTTAAAGCAATGATATTTAGCCTTAAAGGGATTTTGCCATTTTGCTTTTCCCCACAACATCATGGTTCATATTCTCTACTGCAGTTAAGTAAACTTATTTTCTGTTCACAAGTCAATTCATCTGTCTTTGTCTCTATCTGTCTCTATCTCTGTCTCTCTCTGTCTCTCTCTTTCTCTCTCTGTGTCTTTCTCTCTGTCTCTCTGCCTCTGTCTTTCTCTGTCTCTCTGTCTCTTTCTGTATCTCTCTTTCTCATTAGCTCTCTCTCTCTCTCACTCTCTCTCTCTTTGTCTCTCTTTCTCTCTCTCTTTTTCTCTCTTACACACACACACACACACACACACACACACACACACAGTACATATATATTTCTCTCCAAGCTTAATCACTTTCCAAATTTATTTACATTTTATTCTCCTTCCCACCAAATTATATTGCTTCATATTTATTTTAAGACTGAGCTCCAAGTAGATTTTCTAAATTAACCTCTCAGCATACTTACTAGTTTGCCCTACTCGATTAATATATGTTTATATGTTTGATTTTGTTCTGTCTCTTTCATTAGCTTGTATATTTTTCAAGAACAGGGGCTGTAAATTGCAGTAAGACCTACCCAGTACAGTGGTCACTATACTTATGCTGACTAATGAGTACAAAAAATGACCTATGAAGCAATTAGGGAGGAGACACTGAGACCTTGTTATAGTAATTATAATTTAGATTTCATCAAAAAGAGATTTTAGGGCCTTCACTATGATATGGTTGAAGGCCAGGGAGGTATTCTTCTCTACCACATATTCTGTGAAGTTTCATCCAGCACAGCTCTTTCCAGTGACAAACCATCTGGGAAATTCCATCTGTCTCTGTTTGGAAACTGAGGTGGCAATCGCCCACTGTGAGCAATTTTCTATTAACTTCATGGATAAGATCAGTCAGATTTATACTGAATTGATGGGATCCGTAAGAGCAGAGTTGTTCCAAGAGGAGACAAATGCACTGACTCCCCTAATTGGGCTTAGACCAGTTTCATTCGCTGAAGCCCTTAGGTTCTAGCAGTACTGTGACTTATAACCTAGTTAATTGTACCCTTTTCCTCTTGGGGAAAGCTGGTGAATTTCATTATTGATGGAGATTGTAGATGCCTCCCATGGGGAGGGCAAGATCCTGACTTCTCTTGTACATTAGCTCCTCTGTAAGGAGCTGACAGAAACAGAGTGGACAGAAGAAATGCTTAAAGGACACATTGAAGTAGAACTCCAAATGTTGTTGCACAGCTGTGGAAAATGGCAGACAGACCAACCTGATATGTAGTATTCATTCATTCAGTCGCTTCTTCATTTATTGATTAAGTGATGACATCATAGGAGCCATTAGGAGAAAAGGCAATGGTGGACTCTAATTAGAGACCATAAGTGAACATGAGAGCTTGAGTTTTTGAATGTGTGTAGTTGTCACTGGTCACTAATCTTGTCAGTTCTGCAGACATTGTGGCATTCATTGTAAGTGGAATGATACAGAATATGAAGAACAATGTTAGGCATACAGAAATATACTTTTCCTGTTAATTAATTACCATGCTTTGGAATTAGTCTCTCACCTGCCCAACGTCACTCTTTTTCACGTACTCTAAATGATTGTTGAAACTATTGTGTACTCGTCTGTTTTTGCATGATTTTAAAGTCTAGGAATACAAAAATAAAATTTCTAAGTAGGTCATTTCTTCACCTCATTTCACTCACTATTATATCAAAATGAACTGTTTTTGAGGATGCTACTCTTTTTTATTTTTGTGTTCTGAAAAAGGTGGTGTAGTGCATAGAGTGTTAGGCCTAGAGACTCATCTTCCTGAGTTGAAATCTGGCCTCAGATACTTAATAGCTGTGTGACCCTGGGCAAGTCACATAATCCTATTTGACTCAGTTTCCTCATCTGTAAAATGAGCTGGAGAAGGAAATGGCAAACCATTTCAGTATTTTTGCCAAGAAAACCCCAAATGGGATCACAAAGAGTCAGACACAACTAAACAACTGAACAACAACAACTTAGCTGTGTTGAGAAGAGGCTAGGTGGATGGAGAGTTTAATTTCCTATTTAGTTTTTATTTCCTTGTGTTATTTAAATGCTTTTGTTCTTATATCAGAGACCGTTCCAGATATACCGTGTGTCTTGGGCATTATTTGGCATCTAGTACAATAAATCACTCAGAGCCTGAGGGTTCAAAGTCCTTTTGCTAATATCTTATTCTAAAACCTTCAATTAGAAGCCATTCTCAAGATGGCTAAGGACAGTTTCAGATAATAAAAACTGCTGGCAAGAAGGTAAAAATGCAGTTGGAAAGGAGGTTCCTTGCAGCCCAATAAGCTCCCCACGGAAGACCTAAAAACTGTTTTATACCCTTCTTGACCAAAAGTCCCATAGCTGTGTCCTAGAGCAGCCTACATAGGGGTAGAGGTAATTCAAATTGTCCCGGGCTGTTCTCAAACAGTAGGTTATGAGCACCCGAAAGTGTACTTCTACTTAATAATCAGTCAATAAATTCAGCTAGATCTTTAGCAAATGCATTTATTTAAATGACATAGCAAGACCTGTAATTATGAATAATTTTCTTCAACACAAGCAACATATTTTCTCACAGATAAACCCAAAGGTACAGAGTAGGAAATAGCAGGTAGGAACTCAAAGCATAATGATAGTGAAGCATATATGTGCAGGACACACAAGGCAAAGGCTATTCATAACTCTGTAGCTGCAGGACCTTGATGTCCTTTCTCTTTCCAGAAGGTCCTCCAGAAAAATTGTTGTGAGTCACTCCGTTATTCAGCTCTGTATGGAAGGACAATGTGTCCCTGATGGACTGGTACTGAACTGGGCTTGTTACTCCTATAAATGGGATGTCTCAACTGCATGGACCAATGTATTGCTGGAAAGGACAAGTCATTTGGTGGCTGTACTAGCTCCTCACTAGATTCTACTACTGTTAGACTAGGGTTTCCAGGTCACTTAGTGTTTATAATGCTATTTATATGTGTGAGTGGTAGCTCAATTAGCCAATAAATTAATCAACAATTCTGCATTAAACAACTGCTATGTGCCAGTCATTGTGCTAAGAAATTGAAAAATCTGAGAAGTCAGTGTTTGACTAGAAACCCTTTCTTCATAGCAGTTACATAAAGACTATCTTTTGCAATGGAGCTAGACCTTCTTTTTGTGGGGCCTGTTACTATTTATGGCCTTGCCTTCTTGTCTTTCACCACCACACAGCCTCTGCTTCTAAGCAAGCCACTCCATATATCATTACTGTTATGGTATTATAACACATCCTTGTTGAAAGCACATTGTCATTTACACATAGATAATGTTCATACTAAGGGATATATTTCAACATGAAAAATAATATATACAAGCCCATGCATGAAGTATGTCTTTGCTGATAACTAATTTGTCAGAAAACATGGCAGATGATACTGCTGACCCATTGGCACCAACTTTAAGAAGACAATGAGAGAAGGTCAACATGATTAGAGAGAAGGAGAGTAGAGTCTACAAATTGTGGGGCTCTTAACTTCAATTCCTGGTAAAATGCTGACACCTCTTCTTAAAGGATTGGTTACTGAATTTTAAGAGGAAGCAGTGATCACAAAGAACCATAATAGCTTCATCAAGATCTACTCATGTCAGACTGTGTTCTAGGTATGTGTTGAACTTTATGGTTTCTGAGATCCCTTCCAACTCAGCAGTTCTGATTTTCTTATTTGCCTTTAGTCTAACCCCTTATGCTAAACTAATGGAAGTTGCACTTTTTTGTGTTTGTGTGGTCTTTCTACTGCCTGATAACCTTTGAAGATTCTCCTCTTTCATTTCATTATATAAAAGTTGCTTTAGCATTTACCTATTCCCTAAATATATCCAACCCAACTGTACCATGTGGCAGGAAACACTGATTTCAATGATCAAAGGCTAGTAGCCTTTGAGCATCTCATTGTAGGTAACCCTTCTGTGCCATTTGTAATGAGTATATTATTTTTTCACTTAGAGCCAAGTAACCAGACTATGTATATCAGCTTCAAATCAAAAGGTCTAGGTGTATATGTCTGATTGTTTTCATAATAGATGTATTATAGTTGTAGACTGCTGGAGAATTACAAAACAAAGCCTCATTTTTCCCTACTTCAATCCCATTACTTCTATACTGTTCCTTTTATGGCCAATATGTTAGGGAAAAAAACTCTTAAGCTAATGAAATGCTGAATAATGAACTATCTGATGTATAGTTATATAAATGTACTGCAATAACAGTAGAATAATTTTGATATAGACCAATTTGGGGATTTCAAAGTAATGTTCCCTCACTTAAGAGGAATGAGAGAGGCAATATAGATACTACGCAAAAAAAAATAATAAACCAAAAAAACTTCTGAGCTGAAGTGATTTCTGGGAACCTGGCAATAGCTATAGGTAAGAAATGTCTGCAACACTTGAAGAAAATAGGCCTATTTGCTCAAACTTTTCTTATACTATCATGTCAACTTAAATCAACTCATTTATTTCAGTCAGGCACAGAGAAAGTTGGAGAAAGGTTCTACTCAAAGCCAAAAATGAGAGAATATACTTTCTCTAAATAATTTGCCTTTCTGCTTTCTTTTTGACCTCTAACATATACATCAAGATGTGTTATAATAGTAGTCTATTTAAAATAAAAGAATATACTATTTGGATAGAAATCTCTGCATTTTCTAACCTAGAAATGAAATAAATATAGCAAAATAGGCTAATGGTTTTTCATTACTGATGGTAAAAAAAGTGTATATATTTGACTTAAGACAATTCTATCTGAGTATGAAAGCATATTCGTAAACCTCATCGAGTTTCTCTTACAGTTGGAGTCCAATACAGAAAAGTAGGGTAAGGAAAGATAGGAAATTCGGGATGACAGAAAAAAGTTCCCAGTAATCTTCTTAATAAACTTACAAAAGAAAGGACCAAGGAAGACTAGTAATCATTATGAAGATGGTGTCAGTGATGTTTCTTTAATGGAGATCTGAACATTGTTTTAAAATAGAACTATCTTTTTTAAAAAAAGAAATGAAGCCTTCTGTTTTCTGTCTCAGTGTTTTCCCAATATACTACCCTTCCCCAATGTATATTTCTCAATATACATTTAGCCCTTTCTGTGTAACAAAAAATACAATTAAGAAAAATCTATAAAAGATGAAGTAACCATACCTGACAACCTATGCAACATTCCTCCCCATGGTCCCGCGCTGCTTTACTGAGAGTAAGATTTATAGAGTTTAAAAATCTATTAAATATTGTATGATATGGTCCCTTTATTTTACAAATGAGGATGAGTAGATATATAGAAATTGTTACCCTATTGAGTATCTATTAAGTAGTAGAGCTATGATTCAAACCCAGGTCCTCTGACTCATAATCCAAAGATTTTTATACTACAGGAAAAATATAATAAAATATATATTCATTTATTAAGGAGTAAAATAATTTTATTCTGTCATTGGCAGCAAGCAAAAATGCATATTACTAAATTATAAATATAGATGTATGAATAATATTTTGTTTGTAGAATAATTAGAATGTAGAAAATTAATATAATCAGTGTGATTTTTATACTTACTCATCAATTTTTCTGTCCTTGGATTTAAGAATAGGACCACAAGACAAAGAGCAGGGCCAAATGTCAATGAGTTTTTAATATTTTGATTTTTTGTTATTGTCAATATTGAATTGTGCTCCTAGCAGTGCAAAGAGTGATTAAATATAAAGATTTTTTTATATAACAAACATTTTTAGAAAGAATTCCTTCAGCATTGTCTTTCAAGAGATTTGCACTAGAAAAATCATTTCGTTTATTTTCTATTTCTGAGTGTTTTGTCTTCGAATGTCAGGAAATCTTTGCTGGTTTTATGCCTTCATTTGATAAAAGATCGACAAAACATGTTCACAGATGACACATTGCAATCTTGGCAAACTTTTCTCTGATTCAAGCCAAACATGGAACAAAAATTTTAAATCATCGGCATCTGGACCAAACCTAAATTTTTCTTCTTTTCAGACAGACAGTCAGGTACTACTTCATTGTTTATTGTTGGCAGACACTGATAAAGCCAAGTAAGGTCAGTCAGTTAGTCAGCCAGCATTTATTAAGTACTATGTGCCATGGACTGTGCTAAGGTCCTGGAATACAAATACAAGTAGAAAAAAAAAGATAGTCCCTACCCTCAAAGAGCTTTTATTCTACTGAAGGAAGACAACTAACACATAAAAGGAAACTGAAAATCAAGGGGTGGAGGGAGAGAACAAAGGTACCCTTTGGAGCATGGGAAACAAAGTCCGGAATGCAGCCTGGAGAGAATTGAGACTTAGCTGCCTCAAGGCACCCTCTTTAAATGGAGTTTCAAGTAAGGTCACTTGTATTTTTCCCAATCTCTTTAAAATTATTCATATGGTCCATCAAAATCTATCCTGATCCAAAATGATACGTTGATAAATTTTTAAACAGCAGACAGCAAGAATCATAATGAACATTATGCTGCTAAAAGAAATTCAAACTATCTCATTGCCATCAGGTAGGTGACAGTCACAAACACATTTCATGGCCATTTTATATACAGATATGACAAGAACTCTACAAAAGCATTGATGTGGTTTCTACATTCTTCAGTGCTCCAAATTAATTAAAAGACCTTTTATAATTGACCACACTGAATTAGAATCAGGGTTTTCTTTTTCTTTTTTTTAAAGTTTTCAGGTTTTAATATGTAAGCCTTAGGGCTGATTTAGTCTGCTTTCTCATCCAGTGTAGTGACTTCCCTTATAACATCTATTCAGTCTCTTCTTAAACCTTTCTAATGACAGGTAACTATAATGCATATTAGAATTATGGGATTTTAATTCTAGAAAGGACTTTAAAGGTAATTTAGTTCCATCCCCTAATTTTACATAGGGAAGTTAAGTGACTTGGTTAAACTAAAATAGTGTGCAGTGGACTCTGGAATACATCTTCAGTTTTAGTCTTGTGCATTTCACAACTCATCCAAGCTGAGCAACACCGCAAAAGAGTCTGTAGATTCACACCTGTATGGTTTTCCTTCAGTAAAAGTAGCTATTTTGTCACATTGAGGGTCTGATATAGTTTGAGGTTAATATGTATGTGTAATAGGCAAGTTTGGCTTAATTTTTGGAGACTATAGTGGGAATGCTAGGTAAATTATATATGTATGTACATATATATATAAAACAATTCAAAATTATATTACATCATTTGTAAATTTTCTTTTATCTGCAGTAGCATAATTTCTCATCATAAAGTAAAACACAAGTCCTTTGTGAAATATTGCTATATTCCTGCACATTTTTATTCCTACAAATTTAGCTTAAATACTATTTTCATTGTTTATCATAAGCTGATTTTTTTTTCAAATTGTGTGTTTTATTTGTACTAGTGGTTTCATCCATTTAGGGAACTTCATCCTTGCAAATTTATGACTTATCTGTAATTCAGCATCCAGTGAGTCACCTAAATTACTGAGATGGAATCACGACATGTAGACAGACTTTGTAAGAGACTGAACTTCAATCTGAGTCTTTCTCACTACAAAGCTAGCTCTCCATCTCCTACATGATGCTGCCTATGTTTCCAACGTGACATGTGGATACCTGTACAGTACGATATATGTCAAGTGTTATATTTATTACCTATTCTACACATACATGTGCACACACATATATAGTACATGTAAAATAAAGATATGTGTGCATAAAGTATTTAAGATTGAAGAGATGTGATATAAGGTAAGGTTACATAGTCAAAAACACTTTGTGCAATCTCATATTCCTTCAATCACATTGCCTGTGGCGTATGCTATATTTTTAGTGTCACTCATCAGAGAGTACTTCTCAGGCTCATGTTCAGAGATTTTGGACAATTTGAAAAGTCATTCTGCCTACCCAATTTGCTTTTGAGTTAGGTTGTATTTTAAAATGTTAACTCAATTGTTTGATCGTTGATGACATTTTGGAACTCAGTTCCACGTGAAGTGAATAATGCAAGCTTTAACATAATTGGGAATTATCAGAAAGAGTGAAAAAAAGAAGTTTGGAGAAGAAAAAGGAAAAAAGAATAAAATATGCTTAAACTTTGAGTAAGACACCAAACCACTTCCATTCCCAGGTTCATCTCTTCTTGATATATAACAACATTTGTTGCTAGCAATAGTGCAAGAGTTAAAGTAAAGATGAGGGTGAGCCTAAGTCCCTCAGTCTGATTCTAATCTCACATTAACACCTATCTTTTTAAATCCACTGTAGCACATGAACATGTAAGCATATTAGTCCATTTTTAGATACGCAGTGATGCCTGCCTGTGTGTTTGAGATAAGCATCTGGACCCAAGTATATGTCAAATACAGTTTCTAAAGGAAGACAAGATAACATTTGCCTTGGTTAAAGAAGCTCAGAATTTGTGAAAAGAAAGTTTCTTCTTTATCTGAATATTTTCAGCAAAAAAGCCACTTTTTTTTAGTCCTGTCGTATTCTTTAAAAACTTTGTGGGGATGACAATCCTTAAAAGGAAGCAAATATTTCCAAAGGATTCCAAATCTCTGCTGAGACTCCAAGGAGAGAATGGCAAAGAATGAATAGCTCATGATGAAAGTCAAACAGTGGTTTGCACCATTACTTCATTAATCAAGTGGAGACATTCTGAAAAATGTTTTTCTTTGGTTGCAGCCATCTATTTTTTGGTGTTAATCTGCGCCCTGTGGCAGGGTTTTGTGAAACGAAACAATGAACAGTTGTATCATACCCCCCCATTGTTGTAGCCCCTGTCAGAAGGAGGAGAGGATGATGCAGGTCTGTATCAGACTGATAAGGAAAAGAGGATTCAAAATGGTTGTAGAGGGAATCCGTGGGAGTAGAGTGTGCAGTTTGGGACTAGACAGGCTATGGAACACTGTCTCATGTATCCCTCTATTGGAATCCTGGGGGTTCAGTGCCAGACCTTATGCTTCTCCTTGAAGATTTCCTAATGAAATATTTTGATTGTGAAATTCAGTTGCTGTCAGAAAAGCCAAGGTTCAAGATGCAGTCTAAGTTATTCCATCAGTTTAGGGTTGGTCAATCCAGGCTTAAAAGAAAAACAATAGAAACCAACTCAGAGTATTTTTAATTTTCAGAGGACTGAAGTCCTTGCTATTTTCATTAGAAGCCCACTAAGAAGGCTGTTTATGTCTGTATGTGTTTCACACATTGAGGGTGTGTGTGCGTGTCTGTGTGTAACTCAAACCTTTTCACTATATAGATTCTATATTGGCAGGCCTTTGTGTTCATGAGTAATTTGGCTGTCACCTGGATTCTAAATACCTTTGTTATCCACTGGGATTTTCTTTTTTTTTCTTTTCCTTTTTTAATGGAATACATGTGCTATTTTTGCCCTGGATTATTTTAAAAATTCAAAAATAATTCATAAAATCTTTCATCCAAAAGATCTCCGGTAAACTTTACAAACCAAAGCTTGCTTTAAAGTAGCTAACTGGGCATTGTTTGACCTGCAACTTATAGGCAGACACTTCTTGAGCAGCATGTAGCACCAGTTCAGCAACATACCACAACAGCATACAGGGAAACACCTAATGAGCTAGGGTAAGAAAAATTGGGGAATTATTTTCCTTTGTCTTTTGCCTTTTATTTCTTGGAAATAGCTTTTTAAACAATTGTTAGCATAGAGTTAAAAATGTATGGAGTCAGTGCTTCTTTGTTTGATACATTGTTCCTGGGGTAAGATGAAAATGTACACAGATAGAAAGAGTTAAAAAACAAAGTGGTTGTCAGGAGGATGAATTGTAGGTGATGACCTTACATACCATGGATAGTACAATGCTTAGGTACTCTCAGTTGAGTAGCAGCCAAGTGTGCCCCCCTTCCTGAGGCCTTGCTGATAGAGGGCTACTCCCTCCACAACTCCTAATCTCCTTGTTTTGGTGGGTTTAACTCAGACCTTTAACACTATGTGACTACAATGTCTGTATTTAATCACAAAGAGATACACTATAGTGAAAATGACATATTTACGGGTGTCCTTTCAAGGCACTCACTACTTTTCCAACAGACTGTCATTGTATGGCACTTTTGCAGTTTTTAAGTAACTATCTAGTTTTATTTCCAGATGTGATAACTTAATAATGACACGACTATAAGACTATAAGGATGTGTGTGACTGTGCGGGGGGGGCGGGGAAAAGGGGGAACCCCCTCTGCCCCCTGGTCACAGGTTCTACTCTTTGGCCAGTGAACTCAAAGGTATATCCCACTGATCCCTAAAGAGAGTTCATAAAAGAATGTGGGTGAGTCAGTGCAGATTCATAATCATGACTTCCATAAAATATATCCTAGCATTGGATGGTCAGTGCAATGATCTGTGTGATATGTGTGCGTATACACATAAACACATACATATACAAACACACGTATATATGCACATACATACATGCATATACAAACATATACATGTATATGTGTAACTTTTAGCTTTATCATTCTCATAAATATGATATAAACTTGTTATAATTGACTGTCCCTGTTTGGCCAAAGATATCACTATAGTCTTTTATAGAATCAAAGAATTCTGGAATTAGAAGAGGCTTCTGCAGCCAACTAGTAACTCCCATGAAAGGAATTCATTCTATTACGTCTCATGAGTAACCTGCCAGCCTTTGTTACCTCTCTCAGACAGTATGAGACAATGGTAAGAACACCGACTCTGGAATTAGAGGACCTGGATTCAAATCCCACCTCTTATACTATCTTTGTTGTTTTTGCAAGTCACATCCTTATCAGATATCTGTTTCATCTGCTCTAAAAATGGGAGAGTTGAATTAAATAGCCTCTGAGACCCCTTTCTAGCTCTAAATCTTTGAGCCAATGTCTCCCTGAAGAAATCCATTCTGCTTTTCTTGGACAGCTTTAATAGCTGGGAATATTTTGCTACTATCAAGCCTAAGTGTTCTACTTTTTAGCTTGTAACCTGTTTTTGAAGGCCAAACAGGAAAAAAACCAAATCCCATTGTATAGGACTGCCCTTCAAATCCATGAAAGAATATAAATATTCATCAATTATTTTTCTGCTAAATTCTACCATTCTCTGAGTATAAGATCCCATGATTCTAAATATTATCTCCTGAGTTATCACTATGTGCTAATATTAATGCATATTTATCTTTGTATTTCATTTGTGCATGTGATTTGGAAATGCATCATCAACTATTCAATTATAAGGTACTGGCACAATCTGAGATATATGCCACAATAAAAAAGGCTACAAATTTGGTAAGCAGTAACAAGTATGGAAATAGTAGATCTATCAATAATTTTGTTGAGTTCATCCTTGCAGCTTTACATGTCTTAACTTGTTCTTGAAGGCACAACTCACCTCTGTAGAGATTTGCTATGCTTTAAGCAGAATCAATATAAGAAATATAGAAAATGGTAAATTATGACGTGATAATTCACTTTATAATAGGATCGCACCTGTTAAATATTCTGTTATTTGTTTATGAGAATTAACTTGTCAAGAAAAAACCTTTTGCTTAAGGTGATGCATCTATATTGAAACTAATTCTGCTTACTGATTATAGCAAAGTTGTAGATTCTGATGATTATTCTGTCATCATTGCATTCTGAAAATTTCATTATTTATAAGTGTTGAGAAACCCCAAAATGTTAATTTGCCCCTTTACTACTAGTAAGATAAAAATATAAGACATGTTTGGAGTACCACAATAAGCAATTTAGAAAATTAAACTTTATTTTCATATTTTTAAATGAAAAGGCTTTCAAAATAGTGCCCAGCTCTTGATATAGTGCCTGGCACATAGTAGCTGCTTGATAAAAGTTTATTGATTCATTAAAAATATACAAAATACTAAGAAAAGGGCATGACTAATAAACTATAATAATTAGTGGCGAATTCAGTGAAAAGAAGAGAAAAGGTGAGAGAAAAAAGAAAAATGCCTGTGGTCTGAGAAATATGCCATTAAAATATTACTTCATTTATCCATCCCAGCTTTCAAGTCTTCCTTGAGCATGAATAGTTGAGAATTCTAAATTTTAATGAAATGATGTAACATATGTATCATATAATTGTTCAGTTCTCACCATTTTCCTTGAATATTTCAAATTAAAGCAGTCCCCAGGTTTTAGTAACTCAAATATTTTAACTTCAGCCTTGTGTAACTGCATTAATTTTCCACTTCCATTTCTAAGCTAGAAAAACATAGCGGTGCTGTCAGTGGTGTTATTATTATGTGGCTGGACAGAGATTTGCTGTAAATCTTACATACCACTTGAATTGCAGAAGACAGTTACACTTCATTTGTCAAACTATATGAGCAAGTCAGTCTATCTGTCCTTCTCTTTATAGCTCCTTATCTGCTCAAAGATTTGAAAAGAAAACTAAGTCATCAGGTGTCAGCTGTGATGACCCCAGAAGCAAAGGTAGCCAACTATTTTTTTTGTTGAATCTTTAAAATAATATTCCACATGATATGCCTGAGTTCAGGATCCATTTTCTCTTAAAAAGAGCAGAGGAGAGGAGAGGGAAAGAAAAAAAGAAAACTTAAAAATAATATTGTGTTCCTCTTATTCTTTCCCCACTTCTCCTGAACTGTATAGATTGGAGTAGATGTCCTTTGAGGTCCCTGTCAACTCTGGGATCCTGTAATTCTGTGATATACTAAGAACTTAACAATAGTAGAGGTTCTGCTTAGCATTGCTAGACAATTTTAGCCATCCCTGTTAGATTCTCCAGTTATTATTGTTCCCATTTCAGATATAAAACTTAATTGTGTGCTCAGGAAGAACTATTTTCTCATTGTGAAAAGACCATTCATTCTGTCTTATACTAAGACTCTGTGAACCTATGATCCTGGATCATAGTCTGGAAGTCAATGTTTTGGGGAATAGAAATCCAAGACATGTGACCTTCTAAGGTTGGAGACTATTGGTGTCTACTCAGTTCAATGAACTGAACTTCATGTGTCCAATTCAACTGCCTGAATTGGAATATAGTTCTCCTTTATAATATTGGAAAGAGAAGAATAAGCTATAGACTTTGTAAACAACTGAATATACTGTCCACCTGATAAAAAAGGAGAGTAAGCTACGTAACTCCTGTAGGCATTAATTAACTTTTTATAGGTTCCACTGATATTTATAATACTCTTTATACCATTAAGCATCAGATATTAAATCAAGATGGAGTTTGTTATTATTCTGTATCCTCTTATTTATGAAATGTTCAGTGTCTTTTTCAATTTTTTTTTCCATTAACACACTCTGAAATATAATGGCATCTGAAGTAACTAGAGGAAAACAGCATTATCTGTTTATAAATGACAATATAATTAAAGATGATACAGATTTAAAAAATATTTTAGCGCTCCTTTTTTTAAACTAAATTATGTGAATAAATCATCTTGTATTCATGATATTTAGAGCATTATACTACATCTGTATAGAAAATCTTTCCATTGTTCTAAAGAGAAATCCATAGAGAGAATTCAACATTTAGTATCCAATATGATTATTCTTAATTTGGTATTACTGCTTTATTGAGATTAAAAACAATGGAAAAAATAGGATATGAATCTTGCCCTAAGCTTTCTTTTAGAGGTTTATTTAATTGACTCTGCCCAGATCCCTAACTTTTTCCCCTTAGTCTTTCCTACCTCTTTTGAGACTGTATCCCTGATTTATAAGCATCATTGTCTTTGGTTTCTGTGTCAGGGAGCTAAGAGGTAAGAGCAGTGGGATTGCATTTTCAGGATGCCAAATGTGCACTCTTTGATCTGGTGGTACTGTGTGCCTCAGGGAATAACTTCAATCTTGATTTCTTTAGTCAATCATCCACTATCAGGTACCACTGCCCTGATTAGGAGAGGGAGGGAGGAGGAAGGGAGAAAGAGGGAGAGAGAGAGGGAGGGAGGAGGAAGGGAAAGAGGGGGAGGGAGAGAGAGAGAGAGAGAGAGAGAGAGAGAGAGAGAGAGAGAGAGAGAGAGAGAGAGAGAGAAGGAGAGAGGGAGGGAGGGAAGGAAGAGGGAGGGAGGGAGGGAAGGAAGAGGGAGGGAGGGAGGGAAGGAAGAGGGAGGGAGGGAGGGAAAGGGAGAGGACATTAGGGGCATTTGCTGGACACTGGGATATTTGTAATGAGGCTAAATGTGCCTGTATACTCATGCCATGGTAGTTGTCTTTTCTAATAAATTCCCTTTATGTATAAAGGAGTACTAAGGGGGGCACATCCAAATAGCAAGTAGTTTTTCATATACCAATACATTTTATCCAGAAACAGTTTGTTTCCTTAGCTTAACCCATCATTGCTGAGTGGAAAATAGAAATAGAATCGGCATGATGCATTTTGACCTCTAACAGTTGTTAAGAGAGATTTCAGTTTAACTTTGTCCTCTTAACATTCCTCCCATTCCCTGATTCAAGTCAGTGTCTAATACTTGTGTAAGTGTTAAGAGACTGGAACATGAGGACCACACCTTGTGCTATTCTTATCTCCCCATCTTGTGGTTTACTCAGGTGTAAAATGGTCCTTCTGTTTAAAAAGAACCTCAGTACCCATTCCTCATCAGTCATGCCCAGAGTATATAATTGGGGTCTAAGGACCCTCTGATTGCCTGCCCTACCTCTTCTCTGCCTTAGTAAAGGGACCAACTAAAATGTCTCCTAAATAGTCTCTTAGGATATATGTTGATAACAGCTATTACCTTGTGACTGTCTTCTCAGATTTTTTTTTTCTTGACCCTTTAGGGACATGGTAGAGACATGAACAGGGAAGGGCAGAGGAAAGTAAAGGAGTTTTCGAGGGGCATTGGAAGGGAACAAAAAAAGGGGGAGGAAGAGGAGGTTGCCTCCTTTGTATATTGATGTCTTCTTTTCCTTAGCATTTACTTTTTTCTGGTGTTCTTTCCAAAACTTGTTAAAGTTTAATGCCTTGCTAATAACAATAATAATAATAATAAAAATTTAAAAGAATGGTTTTGTTTTGGTAGTATTTTGTGTAGAAGAAATGCACTGACTGTGTAAAGGTAGAGTAAATACTTAGAATATGCACATATCCGACCAACATAAGTACACACAGTATTTATTTATTCTTGTATTTGACCTTGATGATGGGACCAGTTTGATAATGTTAAGGTCAATGACTGCATTATTTTTAGACGAGATATGAAGTGCAGAATGCTCTGTTTTGCTTTACCGTGTTAACAACCGGTTGTGTTTTGGGTTCTCTATGTCTGCTGATTGCAGTGATGCATTCATCCTCAGTGATTATCAAAGAGATTTCAGCACCCTGTAATTAATCACACATTTTAGAAAGCTAACACTGGCTAAGATATCATTTATTGACTTTTTTTTCTCTCTCTAGGAAAGTTTAGGGTATATATAAGAAAAAATAGCTATGTAGATGATGATAATAATACTACTAATGATAGTTCAATGAGTGGGCACTTTTGTTTATGTTCTCCAAGGGAAAAAATAGTACACATGCCTTAATTAATTATATTCTTTATAGTTTTAAAGTGCTATTTTATATAAGAAGTCCCCTGTGATAGATAAGGAATGTTATTATTCTCAATGGAAAAAGATGAGGAAATACTGCTGAAAAATATATCATTTTCTGTAAAAAAAAAAAATAAGGGAGTAGAATTCAATGATATGCAAGGTACTTTTTCCAGGCCTACAATTCTGGAAGTCTATGATTTTGTATGTATCTTAATGGGTTTAATAGAAGAGTACATAAAAATTACCATTAAGAAAAGCATATAATAGACCTTTTAGGAAGCCCCAGTCTCCAGATATCCAATTCTTATCATTAAGGATGCTTTCAAAGAGTTAAGACAAAGCATTCTGATATTTCTGTATACTGCATGGGGCTCTGCACTTTCCTGACATGGGGCATTTGTGAGCTTTTATATGTCAGCCATACTTGGAGGTGAAGGCTTAAACAGATCTGAGAAGGGCAAAGATCATAAAAGGTTGAAAAAGGCCAATATGGTACCTTTCCCATACATTCAGAGCTCTTACCCAGTGTATTAAAGAGTATATTAAAGCTAGTCAAGAGATTTAAGCAATATAAACAAACTTTTCTCTATCTTGTGATGGATACCAATTTATCAGATAGATGTCTGGTAGACTGCAAACAGCAAATGCATTTAACCTCTTTCAGTGGCTAGAACAAACCTCCTCTTAATACTCTAATTGCACCTATGAATAAAAGTAACTGGATAGAGATGATGGGGAAAAAGCTAAATAAATGTACCTGAATCAAGAAAAAGGGAATTCCCCGCCCCCCGCTTTTTATGCCCAATATCCAAAAATAACCAAGTCATCCTTCCCTGTCCACAAGATAGATAATTTTAACCTTTGAAAAATGACTTGAAGAACCCTTGGTGCCTGAAACTGTAATTTACACCAACCTTATTTTATCCCAGTCAAATTTGTTTAGGATTTAGTCAGGCCTGCTCGTTGCATTGCCAGTATCTATTAATGATAATTACTTCTAATACCATCCTCACTCTGTGATACCATCACATCGTTGTGGAGAAGATTGTGATCTTATCCAAACCTATTCTGTTTAACTCTGACATTCCTTCTATTATAGTGGGGCCTTGATAAGATCATGCCTGTTAGGATCAGACATTAGTTGGAATCAATATTTGAAAATGTGCCTGCTTTTGCTTAATAGCAAAGTTAGTGTGGGGGTCGAAGTGAGATCATGTGTTGGATGAGATTGTACAGCTTCATCTTGTCATATGTTGCCGGGTTTTCTGGTCAGAAGAACAGATTGGATTTTGGGGACAAACTAGCCCTTTGCCATTGAATGAGCCAAGATATGCCGGATGCTGGGTGGGCATTCAATTGTAAGAAGGAAGTTTGAATGGTTATTTGATGTTTAGGATGAAGAGTAGTAATATGGAGCAATTAGAAAAATTGCTTTGAGAAGTAAAGGTTTTGAGAGGCACCCTAGAATATAGGAAAAATTCCTGGGCTTGAAAGCAAGAAGACTTGGATTCAGGTCTTGCCCTAGACACATGAGCTTTGTGTCCCAGGGTGAATCACTTCATGTCTCAGATCCTCAACATTTTCATCTATAAAATGGGAATCATAGCAGCACCTACCACACAGGTGTGTTTGGAGAACTAAAACACTATATAAATACCAACTATTATTACTCTTTCCATGAAGATTATTCAGCAAAATGTATGCAAAAAGGCTGGCGCAAAATATGAATATATCATAAAGGGGGTCTTTGTGTACAGTATGAGTTTGAATTTTAAAAATTCTTTAATTCTTTGGTTCAGAGGTACCAGAGTGTAATAACTTTGGATTGGGGGGGCGTAAACTTCAGGGGGAAATGAACTTGGAGTAAAAAAGATGTCAATTCTGTGAGACTCAGCTTCCTCAACAAAGTGCTTCATGTGGTAGGTGGGGTGGGGAGTAAATATGTATTAAGTATCTACTATGTGCCATGCATTGTTCTAAGCCCTCTACAAATAACATCTCTTTTATCCTAACAATAAACCTGAGAAGTAGATGTTATTATTATCCCCATTTTACAAATGAGGAAACTGAGGTAGATGGCAGTTAAGTGACTTGCCCAGCATTACACAGCTAGGAAGTATTAGAAATATCATTTGAACCCATGTCTTCCTGACCTCAGACCCAGCATTCTATTCACTGTACCACCTAGTTTCTATAGTGTGTTGTACCAGGGTAGTATTTGTGTTTTATTTACTATTGCTTCTCAAAGATGAAGGATATCACAGAAAATAATTAATTTGGGAAGTGAACAATTGACTAAGAAGTTGGTGTCTAAGAATGAGATTTGAACTTTTGGACCATGACTCACATAGGCACGAGAAATTCCTGGCCAGAGAAGGAATATACCTAATTGAAGGCTAGTAAGGAGGTGTTTGATGGGTGTTGTATAAATCTAAGCAAATGGGATTTACACAAAAAAAAGGATGAGAGAAGAGACTGTCTATGTACATAGGTACAAGGAAGGAAGAACAGACATTGAGAAACAGTTAATAGGAGGCAAAATCTAAGAGAATAGCTAAAAGTAAAACCTAAGGCTTCAAATGCTGATACATAAATATCCAAAGGTTAGGCAATAAAGAAGAAAATCTAGAATTCTTAGCATAACATAGCAGATTTGGCCTCATAGTTACCAGGTGGCAACAGTGGATGAAAACTAAGATATCATGGGCATAGCCTTTTTCAAAGGAAACAGGGTAAGTGAAAGTGCAGGGTGGGAGGACAAGGTAGGGGCAGGGGATAGCATTTTTTATATTCACATAATCCAGGAACCAGTGGTAGAGATCATAAGGAATATTTGAATGATGGTCAATAGAGAGAGGAAAAAAAACTCAGATTTTCATTGTGTTGGAACCATAGGCCAGCTAGATAAAAAGAGGACATAGATGAGGATTTTAGGAATCAGATCCCAAGTCTACCAATAAGAAACTTCAATCCTCCAGACACCTGTGGATGTCTCCCTTTACCAAAAGCAGAGAAGCTAATGTCTTCTCAAATGGCATTAGCGATAATGCCATCTTTCAAATACTGAGAAATTATCCAGGGGAAATTTTATTCAGAAAAAAGTTCTTACTTGCAGCAAGACCCTATTTGATGGGGGTGGAAATGATGTTAACTCTGGGGAGAAGTATTACCACCTCCTAGAGTTTATGACAAAAGAAAGGAAATCTGTAGACAGATTGATTTAGATTTTGAGAAAGTAGATTTCCAAAGATTCAGGGGAAGGATAGGTAGTCTGAAGGATTTAGTCTGTTTTCTCTGAAAATCAGAATGAGCTTCACAATGGAAATGATAGAACAAGGAGTTAATACCCAAGATAAGTATGGAGGTAAGAGAGTCCCTACCTACCCTTGATGAATTCATGACCTGGCCCAGATGAACTACAACCTTGGGTCCTGGATGATCTCATAGATATGATCACTAAGTTACCATGGAATACAGAAGTACCACAAGATTGGAAATGGGCAAATACTCCCCTGATTTTCAAAAAAGGGAAGAGAATACAGTCTGAAAACTCAAGGCCAACAAACTTGATTTCAATTCCTGGGAAAATTCTGGAATAGGTCACAGTGAAATAATAAACATCGAGATAGGGAAGTGGAGATTATAAAGAGCCAGCATTGCTTCGTTAAAAACAGGTCATGCCAGACTAACTTCATTTCCTTTTTTGACAAGATTACTAAACTAGTAGATGACGGGAATTCTATGGACATAGTTTACACAGATGTTTACACAGATAATGTATTTTTAAAAATACATTATACTATTCATATAGAGAAGATGGATAGATATGGATTAGATCTAATTTAACCAAGTAGATTCATGATTGGTAGGATGACTGGACTCAATAGCAATGTGGCAGAAAGATTCTGGTGGAGTACTCCAGAGTTGTTTCTTTGTTGTGGAACATTTTTATTCCTGACTTTGATAAAGTCAGAGATGACATGCTAATTTAATTTGCAAATTAATAGTCAACAAATAGTTATTACATGCCTACTGTGTGACAGGCATTGTGCTAAGCTCTGAAATTACAAATAAGCAAAGGAAAGGCAGTCTCTGCCCTCAAGGAGTTTACTCTGTAATGGAGGAAACCACTATATAAAAAAAGAAGCTGAAAAAGGAGGATGGAGGGATTTAAAAGGCAGAAGGAATGATGAAGGTCCTGATAACATGGTGGAAAAGGAAAAAAAGACCAGAATGAGTACAGCCAGGGGAAATCAGATGTCTGTTCTGCACCCCCTAAATAGTGGTTGAGGAGTTCATGACTCCAACTGGAAGAGTAGAGAGAGCTAATGTGTTATTTCTAAGGCTGAATAGTTCTTGCAGGATGATTAGTTTTCCCAATAATGAAGTTCCTGGGACCATGGTGGAGATACCAGAGAAGTTCAAAATGAGTGCAGATTAAATGAAGCTGGAAGAGAGACAACGTAGTAAATGACAGAGTCAGGATCCAAAAGGATCTTGACAAGATGCAGCATTTCTTCAGTTGAATGAGATGAGAATGTTTAGCCTTGGAAAGAAACTTTGGGAGAACATGATAGCTGTCTTTGAGTATTTGAAAAGTTGTTATGGGAAAGAGGGATTAGACTAGTTCTGTTTGGCATCAAAGGGCAGAATCAGGAACGGTGAGTGAGAGTTGCAAAGAAAGAGATTTAAGCTTGACTCAGGAAAAAACTTGCCAATAATCAGAATGGTCAAAGGGAGAGAAGGAATAAGAATACATACAAACACACATAATATGTATTGCGTATATATGTATGGATGTACTATGTGCCAGGCATGGTGCTAAGTGCTTTACAAATATTATCTTGTGATCTTCATGCCAGCCCTGCAAAGGTAGATTCTGTTATTATCTTCATTTTTACAAGTGAGGAAACTGAGGCAAAGAGAGGTTAAACAATTTGCCCAGGATCTAGTAAATGTCTGAGATTTGGTTTGAACACAGGTCTTCCTGATTCTAGCCCCAAGGACCTGTTCACTGTGCACCCACCTAGCTGCCTAGCAAAGATGGAGTGGCTTGTTTTGAGAGGTTCCTCATCTGAGAAGATCATTAAGCAGAACCATTATCACCACTTAGGTATTTTATACTAGTGCTTCCTTTCATGCATATGATTGACTGGATGCCTGGTGAGGTGTCTTCCAACTCTCAAAGTGATTCTGTAATTCTCCAAAAGAGAACAATCATTATCCAATTGAACATGTACAATAATTCATGTTTAAGGTCGTCAACTGATTTCCCCATGATAACCCTATGTATTTTGGTCCCATTTTATATTCGAAGGAACTGAGATTTAGAAAGAATAGAATATAAAGTATTAGAGAAGATTAAAGTTAGGACACAATTCCTGTTACCTTAATACTAACACCAGCTAGCTCTTGTCACTAGACTATACTATGATTCGCCTTCTAACTTTTATTGTTAGTTTTGTCTAATTACTGAAAGATCGAAGTTCCACATTCTCTCCAGGTGCGTACACATGAGAATCTGGATTGTTTTTATTATCAAATTCACTGTTTCAATTCTGTAGCAATGTGACCTAGTTTTATTCACTGTTAGAGGGTGTAGAGTTTAAAAACTTACATTTACTCTCATCCTCCTAAAACAATGACAAATATTTATTTCATAGTAAATACCATACCAGAGCTCAGCTTTCAGTCTTGAACTTCTCCCATCATTTTTAGTAGATCATGGTTATAATATCATAGATTTAGAATTGGAATGGTCTGGATTATGCTCAAAAAGTTATTTAATTGTACATGTGCCCTTTGACCTAGTGATACCACTACTATACACTGAAAGAAGGGAAGGAAGGAAGGAAGGAAGGAAGAGAAAAGGAAGGAAGCAAGGAAGAAAGAGAAAAGGAAGGAAGGAAGAAAGAAGAGAGGAAGGGATACACACAATGTGTGTGTATGTAGAACTATTTCTAGCAGTTTTTCATCTAGTGTCAAATAATTGGAAACTAAGAAGGTACTCATAATTTGGGAAATGCTAGAATAAATTGTCATATATAAAGGTAATGGGATACTGCGGTGCCAGAAGAAATGATGAACGGGAAGGTTTTAGAAAAACTGGGGCAGAGTTGTGTGAATTGATGCAGAGTAAGTGAGCAAAACCAATAAAACACTATATTGATTAACAACAACATTGTAAAGAGAGATAACCTTGAAAGATTTAAAAACTCTGACCTGTGCAATGATCCCATACAATATCAGGGGACCAGTGGTGAAGCATATAACCCTCGTCCTGACACAGAGGTAACAGAATGAAGATGCAGAATGAGACATCTATTTATATTCATGGCCAGCATGAGATTTTGGTTTGCTTAGTTTGCACATTTCTTACTACACTTATGTTTTTCTTTTTCTTTTCCCAATGGGGAAATGACAAAGTGTTAAACAGAGAAAAATATTTTTATAATAATAGCTAACATTTATACAGAGCTTTAAGGTTTGCAAAGCACTTTACAAATATCCCATTTATATCCCCATAACAATCCTTGGAGATAGGTACAATTATTATCCCCATTTTATAGATAAGAAAACTGAGGCGAAGTCTAGGTGACTTGCCCAGGGTTACTTAACTATTAAGTATCTCAGGCCAGATTCAGACTAAGGTCTTCCTGATTCTCAGATGTACTGCCTCACTTCCTCTATATCCTTTACAGATAAGGACGAGGAGGCTCAGAGACTCCAAGTGACTGTCCAAGGTGACAAGGGTAGTAAGAGCTGGGATTTGAACCCAAATTCTCTCACTCTAATTTCCAGTTTTACTAGGTAGCCAAACTATTCACACAAGGCAGATTACAAGATTTATGAACTGTGTGCATATATTTATATGTATGTCTCTCTAAGGCCTTTGTTGAGGAACTACATTAAATATTGCATGTTATATAGCACCTAGACCATTGTTTTTGCTTTGAATATTACATCAGAGAGAGGAAAACCTGCCTCTTTTTATTCCTTAAAATCATTTATACAAAATGCATGCAAAGAATTTACAAAATGTTTCTGAAAAAATGAATGATATTTTCCTTTGGATCATTCATTTTATGATCACAAATGCCTGTGCCACTGGATTTCCAGGAGACTAAGCTCTTTCATTTGCCAGCTCAGTAAAGGGATTTTTTCCTTTTTGTATTGTTGAGAGTCCTAAAAGGTTTTTCTTGAACACTAGGAAGGGAGCAACAGAAAGAGGGCTGGAGGTGCCAATGGCAGCAAAACATAGGGAGATTAGCACACTTCTGACGAAAGGAGGCTTCCCGGGGGGGTTAGAGAATGAACATATGGATGGAAGTGTTGGCAGAGAGAAATGATATTGAAATAAATCAGAGAAGAATTTCTCTAAAATAGGTTAAAGATTCAGTTCTCTGTACTTACACAAACATATTCAATTCACCTCTCATTCTCTGTCCCTCATAATAAATGTATTATGATATATCCCTCTTGTGGAGTAATAATTTTCTTTTGAAATCTCTCCAAAAAGGTATGTTCACTGTATCTTGAATTTTCATGTACATTTTGTAGGTTAAATGTACATTTTATAGGTCTTCACAGTTCAAGACACACTCTTCACTCTTTATCTAAAGAATTCTCAAGTTTTTCTTACATTTCAAACAGATGTTGTCATGTTACTCATTATTTGGAAAATTTGTTAAGTTTTGATTATTTTTTGATACATTTATTTAACTATTGAAAGAAGTGATTCAATATGAGGATAAAAGTTATGTTAGCAACAACAGAAAATTGCGATTTTTATTTTATTGATTCTGAGAGGTATTTGGATGTCTGATTTTATCTTTTGAGAAAACTCTTCCTTCAGATAAAGATTGGCAAGCAAGTCAAGGGTAACTTATAGTCTTAGAGGGTTTTCTGGGCAGGTGCCTTACAGTAACTTGTCCAGAGTTATACAACCATGATGTAAAAGATTGTCAGCAGCAGCAGAACTTGATTCCAAGGCTGCCTTTCTATCTATTATGGCCAGCTGTGTTATGAGTGAATGAATAAATCCTAAAATGTTCTGATTAATTATGCACAAAGAATGTAATGATTGAGATTATAATACTTTTAAGGTTGATTTTGTGATTTTGCAGTTATTATTTCTCCCTTGATGCTTTTCTTTCCTTTAGGAGGGGGAGGGGAAAAGGGCATATTGCTTTTTCTCGTTTTAGTATGAATGCAGTAACTATTTTTCTCAAGATTGCTGTGATGAATTGTGGATCACACAGTACTTTTAAAGAAACTAGTGAAAGTCTGTTAAGGAATTTGACTCTAGCTATGCCAGAGGAAAGCTAGTAGATTAATTCAGTAATGTGGTGAATTTATTTTTTGCCATCGTCTTCACTGCAGCAAGGCAAGTCTTTTACCCTTTGATAATTGACTCATTATCCCACTCACCATTACAAGTTCTCCAAATTTTTTTATCCCTCTCCAAACCTACCGTGGGTCTCCTAAATCCGCACCCTCTCAGCCGAGAACTTTGCCTTTTATTTTCATGAAAAATGAGTTTCCAAGAGTTCCAAATTTGCCAAGAGTTCCTTCTTCTCCCCTCCTCATCTCACATTTTCTCTTTTACTGCTGTCTCACAAGAAGAGATGGCCCTTATCCTTGCCAAGACAAAGCCCTTCTACATGCACAAGTGATAAAATTCCATCCTGTCTTCTTTAGTAGATTGATCCCTCTATCATCTCTTTTGGTTCCTGTTCAGTCATTTCAGTTGAGTCTGATTCTTTGTGACCCCATTTGGGATTTCCTTGGCAAAGATACTAGTCTGCCGTTTCCTTCTCAAGCTCATTTTGTAGAGGAGGAACTGAGGCAAACAGAGTTAAGGGACTTTCCCAGGATCACACCACTAGTACGTGTCTGAGGCCGGATTTAACTGAACAATTTATGTCTTCCTGATTTCAGGCCTGGTACTCTATCCACTGTACCACCTAGCCCAATCTTTCCCTTTTCCCTTTTGCCTACAAACATGCCCAGATCTCCCTCATTCTCACAATAAAAGCCCTCACTTGATCCATGCTTCCTTGTTAACTTTCTTTCCACATTTCTCCTCCCTTTGGGGGCTAAAGGACTTGAGAAAGCTACAATTGATATCTCCACTTCCTTTCCTCTCACTCTTCTTCACCCTCACATTCTGGTTTCTGAAACTGCATTCAACTGAAACTGCCCTCTCCAAAATAAAAATGATCTCTTAATTAACAAATCTAATGGCCTTTCCTTGATCCTTATTCTTCTTGGCCTCTCTGATGCTGTAGGCTGCCCTCTTCTATCTAGATTTTAGTGACATTGACCCCTCCTGGTTCACCTCTTACCTTTCCAATCTCTCCTTTCAATCTACTTTGCTGAATTTTCATCCAGGTCATGCCTCCTAACTGTGAGTTTTCCCCAAAGCTCTGTCATGAGCCCTTTTCTCTTCTTGCTCTATATTATTTTCTGGTGGTGATCTCATTGTCCCACATTGATTCAACTGTCATTTCAGTACAGATGATTCTCAGATCTATTTGTCTATCTCTGACCTCTCTGCTGACTTGTAGTCTCACATGTACAGTTTTCTGCTGGATAACTTAAGCTCAATGTTAAGTAGATATCTTAAAGTCCACATGTCCAAAACTGGAACTCATTATATTCTCTCTGCTGCCTCCACCACCCACCTTCTCCTTTTCTTAACCTCTTTATTACTATCAAGGTACCATTATCCTCTATCACCCAGGATAGAAACCTAGGTATCATTCTCCACCCCTTTCACCCACTTGTATCCAAACAGTGGTCAAGTCCTGTCATTTTAACGTTGCTAACATCTGTCATATACACTTGCTTCTCTCATCTGACGCTGACAGTATCCTGGTGCAGGCTCTCAACATCTTACATCAGGACCCTGGCAATAGCTTACTGGTTGGCCTCTATGCCTCAGTCTTTCCCTACTCCAGTCCATATTCCACTCACCTGTCAAACTGATCTTCTTGAAGACCGTGTGTGATCACGTCACTCCCTACGCTCTATTCAACGAACTCCAGTGGCTCGCTATTGCCACTGGATCAAAAAGATCAATGATAAATACTGTTTGACTTTTAAAATCCTTCATAAACTGGCCTCTTTCTGCCTTTTCAGTTTTATACTTTATAACCCTCCACACCACCCCAACATAAGCCATTGATATTGACCTCTTTACTATTTTGTGCACACAACACTCCAAATCTTGCTTCTGAACATTTTCACTGTCTGTCCCCCCATGCCTGGTATTGTCTAGCTCCTCATGTCTGCTTCCTAACTTCTCTGGCTTCTTTCAAGTCTCAGAGGAAGCTATAGCTCCTATTAGAAGCGCCACTGTCCTTAATTTTAGTGCCTTCCCTCTGAGATTATCTACAGTCTACCTCGTGTATATTCTGTTTGTACATAGTTGCTTGCATAGCGTCTATCCCATCACACTATGAATTCCTTGTGAGCAGGCACTTTTTTTTTTGCTTTTATATCCCCAGCCCTTAATATAGCTCAAGACACATAGCAGGTTCTTAATAAATGCTCATTTGCTGTCTGTTGTAAACATCATATTTGCCTTCAAATTGCCATCTTTATATAGTTAAGTAAAGCACACCACAGTCCATGTCTCCCAATCCATCCTACTTTTTCCACTCCCATCCCTTCACTGTCTTACATACAAGTCGTTTCTTCTTCTAGTATGAGATAGCTCCTAATACTTGCATTTGATGGATTAACAAGAGAAAATGAAAGAATTTCACAAAAATTCCAACTTGGCAAGTAGTAGCAATTCTTATCATGCAGCAGTCTGATAAAACCCTTCGATAAAGTACCAGGAAAAGTGGCCTGGACAATATCTTGGAAAATAGTGATTCCTTGACAGTTGTCTTGCAAACATAGTGCTATGTATGGGACACAGTCACATGCAAATCCAGGGGACAGCAACAAGTTGCCTAGCCATCATCCTTGTGCTGTAAATGTTATCTCTGACTTTTTATTTCTGTCCTTAGAAATCTAAGAGATAAGAAGTTGATATTGTTAAGAGGAGCCTCCTTTGTCACTCTTCTCAATTACGACCTCGGTTATAAGCAGTCTTTTCAGGAAGGAAAGACATGACAAAATAAGTGCTCTCATTCCTAAGTGAGGAAAAAGAAAACATGTGACCTTGATCTTGGCCTGGGTAATACGTTTGCTGATTCTTTTAACAAAAATTTTTTAAAAGAAAATGTCTTTATAATTCAGAGCACAGAATTCCTTCTAAGAGATCACCACTGTATTTATTACTGCCTCTCCACTTGTTCTTACATTTAAAGTGACTTTTTCTGTTTTTTTCTATTTGACTTCTATTTCATTCAGAAAAAGAAAATATGTGTTTGCTGGTCTATATATGCAGAGAAATCCTTATGCTTTCTATGTATCTTTGGCCTTTAATTCCCCCCAACCCCAGCCATGAAATTCAGTGGTTTAAGAGTTGGGAGTACTATAACAGTTGTGACAGATGTTACATTGTTGTTCAAGGTTTAAAATAAGAAAATTCTTGGGGCAGCTAGGTGGTGCAGTGAATAGAGCACCGGCCCTGGAGTCAGGAGGACCTGAGTTCAAATCCAGCCTCAGACAATTGACACTTACTAGCTATGTGACCCTGGGCAAGTCACTTAACCCCAATTGCCTTCCCCCCTCCAAAAAGGAAAAAATAGAGCCATAAAATGATAAAATTCTTAACTATCTTCATTATTCGTAGCTGCAGCATCTATTTAATTTTTTCTTGGAAACTTGGATTCTGCTCATTGGTTCTTTTGGCTCTGAGAGATGAACTGCCTTATCTTGCCATGACTCAGGCCTTCCATACCACTTCCCAGGTATCAGCACACCCCACCATCTGTACTCTTACCATCACTCTCATCTTCCTTGTGCCAAGAAATCTCGAATGGCACTGGTTCTCCTGACTCTTCTAGGTGAACTTTTGCCTGCTCTTACAGTGGGACAGACATCCATGAACCTCTGAGGCCATGACAGTAGCATGCCACTGTGAATATGTCCTTTCCAACAACTTTTTATGTGTTGTTTTTCCCCATGAAAATGTAAGCTTCTTGAGGTCAGGGCCTATCCAGTGTTTGCCACAATTCTTGCCACAGAGTAAGCACTTAATTAATGATCTATCTATGTCATCTATATTTCTTTAATCACCATCTGTGTTCTTTTTCTCAGACGATATTTCTAAAATCAGGTCCGTTCATTGCTTAGTGGCTGCTTCCAGGGTGTTGGCAATGCCCTGGATAGAATATCACTTTAAAGTACTCTATGAATGCTTTTATTTAAATGGCATAGCTAGCATTTTTATAGCACCTCGAGGTTTGTCAGTTGCTGTTTTCCAAAGATTATTTCATTTTATTCCCATGACAATCCTGGGAGGTAGGTCCCCATTTTACTGATAAGTTATGTGAGGCAAATTCAGGTTAAGTGGCTTGCCCAGGGTCCCTTACCTAGGAAATGTCTAAGGATGGATTTGACATCAGATCTTCCTTATTCTAGATCCAGCAGTTATCCACTGCACCACCTAGTTGCCTATGTATTCTGCCTAGCAGATAGGAATAAAGATAGAATTAGGAGCCATATCTGTATATTTCCTTTACAAGTTCAGTTGAAGTTCAGTTCATGAACAAAGTATACATTTCTCATTTTCATTTCTCCATCCACCCAGGTTTAAGGAGACTTATAAAGCAATGGAGTATGAATTGAGAGGTAGAAAGAAGTAAAAAAGAAGAGTGTGTGCCCTCAGTGAGTTTCCAATCCAATCAGATGCCTAGCAATAATTATGGGAAGGCTTTTGTAGACTCATACAAGATTATGGATGAAAAAGTTAATTTTAAATTTATATTGCATATATTTAAAAACTGATCTATGTAATAAGACAATGATTAGAGCTTTTAGGTATCTCATGTAAGATAATAATTATAACTCATATTTATATATCACCGTAAGGCCTACAAGGGACTTTCCTTTATAATACTTTTTGAATTATTAAATCCTAATTTAATTGTTGAAAATATTTGTTTTCCTCATCTTGCCCTGAATATTCAGCATTAGGTATTATGGGAGAAAAAATTAAGTAAAGGAAAAAAAGCTTTGCTCTCAGGGAGTTTCCAACTTGGTCAGAACCCTGCCAGTCATAGAAGGAAGTCTTCTGTGGAAATATAAAGAATGATGTAAAGTAGAAAGTCGAATTTTCTTTCTTTAGGTTTGAAGAGCATTTTACAGAGCCAGAAACATAGTATCAGTAAAGTTATGCCGTATTAGCCTATTTTTCATCTTGGCCTTGTGTCTCTTCTTCTGTTCTCTTGCACTCCTTCCCTGTATCTTCTTTTATCTGGTGAAGCTTATTTATATCATTTTACTGCACTGACAACAGGAGAATAATGTTGATGGGAGTCTAGGGTCATCAGCCTTACGAACTCAGTTATAAAATGGAAATGAAAAAAGGAAAGAAAGAGAGGAAAGGAAGGAAGAAAGGAAAGAAGGAAAGAAAAAGAGAGAAAGGAAATAAAGGAAGAAATAGAAGAAAGAAGGAAGAAGAACAGGAAGGAGAGAAGAAAGGAAAAATTGAAGAGAAAAAAAGAGGAATTGTGGGAAGGAAGGAAGAACATTTGGTTTGAAACTTAGAATTGTGACTTTTGCTAAATGTTGAATTCAACATGTAAATGGTTAAGATGCCATGAGCATAAGGATGCTTACTAAATACTTTTTTATTGATGGTTAAAATCCAGAAAATAGTCATATACATATAAAGGAAATGCTGACAGATCCTTACCTTAAAAAGTCCTAGCAGGTACAGTTGAAATAAAAAAGAAATAGCTGACAGACCCCTTTTTATGTTTACATATAGAGATGTCTATAAAGCACAAATAATAACAGATCTTTTCCAAAATTTCAGAAGGTAAGATATGTAACTCCAGCCTGGTAATGTGCATTGGGGAAACTTGAGATCATTTTAGGGAACATGTAAGAGAAATACTTATACTTTGCTTTTCTGTGGAATTTACCCGGTAGATTTAACCGTCTTATCTTTGGCCATATCTGATGAGAACAGCCAGTAACTTTGGTAGAAATCATGATACTGGGTGAAGGAGAGAAATGGAATAGTGGCAAGGGGAAATTGTGTAAAATATTGGTTGAATCAGGAAAACAATATTGCTTTCTAAGGCATATGAGAAAAAAAAAAGAAGAAAAGAAAAATTGAATTGAAAATGCATTAGGTCATGCTTGATCTAGGAATTAATCTGCTTACTTCCACACAGCAGAGATATAAATTCTCTTGAGATAGCTAACTTAGTTTCTGATGTGGTATAATCCATGTTTACACATACATACTTAAATTGTACTGTACTGTAAAGCAAGAGGATTCCTGTGTGAAATGTAGTACAGATGGAAAGTTGAATGAAAACATTTCTTTTCAATCAGTAACTCTTGTTTTTCCACCATTTATTTCAAAAGCACATTACCTGGTGAAGCATCACTTTAAAACACAATGTAGTAAGTGGATATTTCCCCTCCCCACTCTGCAACCCTCCCCCCATCCATTTACAACTGCGTGAGCAAGCACACACACACAAAACCACACACACACACACACACACACATACACACACACACAGAGAGAAGGTACTTAAACAAATCTAAGTTTAGAATCTTTGGTATCTGTTTTGTGCTCAATATAACACCCACTGTTTGGAAGAGAGCTTCACTCTCTGTGGAAATGATGATGCTAGAATCAAACCTTCAATCTTTTCTAAATTTCCTTTTTATTGACAGTTTGAATGGCCTACTTTATTCTTCTGCAGTAGGACCTTCCATTAGGCATTTGTTTTGTTGACATGTGAATGCCCTTTTGTCAAAGATTAACCATGCTGCCGACTCTAGGGTAGGATGCCATTTAAGATAGAATTTCACTAAATTCCTAGAGTAAGGATGTATGTCAGGCCAGTTGGGGACAAGTTTAGGTGCCAAGTAGTGATTTGTGGATTTTATACTTCCTTTCCATTGACTGCTAAGAACATGGTCAAATATGTCTGTATGAAAAAGCCATGCTTCGCCGTGTATCCAGCTACATGAGATCATTAGTACTCTTGGTGGGTTAAGACTAAGAGCTTAAAATTCATTACATTGGTGGTGGTGGTGGTGGTGGTGCTGGTGTGTGTGTGTGTGCACGCGCAGGCTTATGTGGCTTGTATGTGTGTCTGTGCCTTTCTTTGTATCCCCACCACTTGAAACAGTGCCAGGCACATAATAAGTGCTTAATAAATGTTTGTTGACTAACTGACTTATTGACTGGATCCAGGAGTAAGTTATGAAGGAAAAGACTTAGAAGTAGAAAAAAACCTCAGTGAAGTATAAACCTATTCTGGGAGTGTCCTCTAGTTTTAAGCACTTTAAGATTTCTTTTATATTTAGTAATTGTGTAAGAATTGCATCAAATTAAGATCAGACCAGTAGTGCAATGTATTTTAAGATGATAGCAAAATGTTTTTAAATTATGGTCAGATAAAACATACATATATAGCTTATAGGCAAATATTTTATTTGCAATAATAAAGTTCAACTCAAATCAGAGAAGGGGAGAGAGAGAGAGAGAGAGAGAGAGAGAGAGAGAGAGAGAGAGAGAGAGAGAGAAAGAGAGAAACATGGAGACTGAAGCAAACATAAAAAGAAAAATTGCCTTCAAGAAGTTGATTAAATTGTATACCTAGAAGGACCTTAGACGTGTCTGGACCTAGTCTGATTCTTCCATTGTACAGATGGGAAAACTGAAGTGTGGTGAAGTGATGTGGGAGTTATGACTTTAATCCAAATTTAAACAATTCTGATTTTCTTAAGCTGCAACAAAAAACCATGTATGCAGCCTCTCTGTTATTCTCTAGCTTTGTTGTCCAATGTGGCTTACATCATCAGTAAGATGACCTTTTTCAAACTGTTGAGGTACTCCTCACCAAGAGGAAAAGAGGAATTTAAAACAATAATAATAATAAATATAAACAGTATCTGGAAATTAAAAAGAGAAATTTGTTTCTCATATGTTCGCATGTGGTAATATAGTAGTTCCTATTATGGTAAGGGATAGGTTTTTGTTTTCTTGACCACATCTTTGTCCTCTATGTGTTTTTTTTTCTTACACTCACTCCCTGCTCCTTTTCATCCTGCCTAAACTAGCTGTTTCTTCTCTTTTTTGCCTAAATGGAGATTCTTTTCTCCTGACTTTTTTCTCTTCCATTATTCATATTCTTGTCTCTCTGAGTTTTTTTTCCCCATCTCTCCTCTATAATTGCATATTGTTTGTGAATGTGGTTTATAACTTTCCACCCTTTTCCATCCTTGTGTTCCCCGCTTCATTCATTCGGCCACTCCCTACCTTCAGCTCTGCAGTTCTGACACCTTTCTGCTAATGTACCTCTTCCTCTCCCCTGCTGCCTTTCTCCCTCATGGTTCCCTTGTGCTGACAGCAGTGAGGTGGAGCTTTGGGGTCTCTGATGGGCAGCAGTCAGCTTTACTGGCCACTGATATTATCTAGGGCAAGAATAGCTTTCCACCAACTGTTCTTGAACACATAACACCACACACCCCCACAAAAATAACCAAAATGTTTTCCATCCCCCTCTCTTGCAGCCTAAAAGTACTCCCATTAAGAGGGACAAATGACAGGAAGGGGGTTGTTAAGGATAGACCATAGACAGAAAAGCCAGAAGCAATGGGAAAAAATGCACACTCATGTTGTAACAGGAATCTGACACGTCTGCGTCCATGCTACTATTTCTGTATGTATTAGGTGTAACTGTTTGAAACAGACCTGAGAAAAACATTGCGTATTTTCTACTCTTTAGGGATTATATTGTGATTTTTAGGTCACAGTGAAGCATTTTCATTCGATAGGTGTAAGCCAAAGGTGCATTTTTCAGCAAAGATTTAATCTGAAGGAAGTAGGGGGAAGGGGTGGCATGCAGACCTCCAGAGAATAACATCCGGAAAATAGGGGCAGCTCATATGGGTTTGGGGAAGTGGCTTCAGAAATTTCATGCACTAGCATAAGAAAGGGGCATAGAAAATCATAGCAGGAAAGAAGATTCATGCAAGTACAGTTGCCTTCCTACGAATACCTCTCCAGTCCCTTTACAAGAGACACCTGCAGTATTTTTTGGAATAAAAAATATCTGAGTCAAGAGAGGGCTGCTCTATTGTATTAAAGGCTGGCATTAGTACACTAATGCCCTTTACAGCAAAATAAAAATAGGAAGGATTAGGGGGATAATGCAAGGTCATTATAAGTATTTATCAGTGGTGAGTCGATAAGTTAGTGAGGGAACAGCAACCCCCTGTATTCTTAAAATAGCTTCAGTTCCTTGATTTTTTTTTTTACTTAACAATGAAACTGCACAGTTTAGAGTTGAATGTTCTTAGGTCTAGAAAGAAACTAATGATAAAGTTATGGATAGTTTGTTGATTCTGGTGCTGTGGCTCTCTGTGGAGGCCATTTTCTCCAGGTTTTATTTTTTTTAATATGCCATGAATATTATCCAAAAATTGAAATTGCAAACTTCTTGGACAAGACTGTCTATTAATTCTCTCTATTCACCCTGATCTTTTTTTTTTAGCAAAATAAAGATATAAAAGATGGCAATGTACATTATTTCCCTTTATTTAGGCCTTTAAATCATCAGAAAGTGTTATTTACTGCCATAAAACAATCACAAGAGCATATACTTGCATGTTGGATTCATTAATTCAAAGAGACCACCCTCTAGTCATTCTCATTAGTGGGAAATGGTAAGACAACTTTCCTTAAGCTTCATGGGACGCTAGTTAGACCATGAACTACTGATTTCTTAATTCTAACAATGAAGGAACTTTCACCAATAGTAATAAATTTCAGTTTTGACTGATATGAAAATAACATACTATAATAATGCTATCAACAATGAACTACTCTTTTTAGTATAGTGGTTACAAATATATTTCAATGTAAATGGGAACAGTTCAAAGTATGTATGTGAATATACACATATGTGAAATTCATATATACATTTATATGTGAAGATATTTTTATATATATGAAAAATTCATCTTTCAAAAAACATTTTATTCCTGTAATACGACAGGCTCAAAAACTCAGTCAACTTTAGTACTCCAAGAACCACGGACAGTGAACCATATTCATGCAGTTACATTGTAGTGAATTTTCTAAAGTTGTCCATAAAAATTCCCAGTAATCAGTGCATTATGCATTAGACTAGCATAATATAAATTAGTATTAAAATAACAGGTGATATTCACCTATGTCAGTATACAATTCTGATACAGTTCACCTGTATTAGTAGCTGCAATGCTACATTTCAATACCTTACTAAGTTTTTACCAAACAACACATAGAATATCAGGAAAACAATATACCATGTATTCTCAAATTTCCAGAAGGGATAGACAATAGTAGGTATTCAAAGTTGAATATAGTATATGTGTATGGGGGTGGGGGAGGTAGGGGATAAGGAGAGTAGCTTTTTTTAAAAGCATTTAAAACAAAAATTTGATAAACATTTTAAATTAGTACTCAAAATGCAGGGAGCTTATTGTTAAAATGCCACTTGATTACTATTAGGCTTACACGAGATTACAAAAACCTACTGATAATAGAGTTAAATTCAGTTTCAAAGCTCTGCATTGAAGATGTTGAAACTGCAACAAACCTTTAGTATCATTTAGTTAAGAAGGAATAGAGCAAAAAATTATCAATGGGGTGAAGAAGATTCTGTGCCAATTATAATTGCTTTAAAGGCTAATTTGTTTTCTAGATACCTTGTTTTTAGAGCTTTATTTAAAAATACAACAGTAGAAAAATCAATGATATAATGAGGAGCAATTTCAAATGTCATCTATGATGTTAAAGAAGACCTTACGTGTTTCACATTTGGAAACAGAAGCTTTTATTTACCAGTATTATGTCTGTTTCTTTTTTTAAATTTTTTTTCATATGACAACAGTAATGCAGCATACATACTCCTGAAACTGATGATTCATTACTGAAAGTCCAATACCTTCTGTATTTTACAGTTTCATTTGATCCGAAATGAATTTTCTCAGTGAAAAAAATAAAATGTGTTAACTATCCTTTAGATTCAATTGAATCCCACCTTGAATAAAAAAAAGGAAAGAAAAAGAAAATTCTAAGGATAAATATGCTATGGATATATGTCAGATGTTTCTTATTCCCTCTCCTTTTTATGCACACAAATACCAAAATGCACACATATATTAATATATATAATATATGCAGATATTGATGGAATTCTATGAGTTGAAAGAGAAGGAAGATGTCTTGAAGGATCCATATCTCTCACAGCAGATATGTGTTATTATCACTAGAATGTGGCCTTCAGTCTTGAAACAGTTAAAAGAGTTCTACGGCCACAAAAGAAGAGATTTCTTCAGAATTATCTCCCGCCTCACATTTGCTCTTAGGCAAGCAGTTTAAAAAAGCCCAGTGATTGAGCCAGTGATCCAATTTGAAATGCAGAAATGATTAGAGCTGCTTGCCTCATTTCATATCGAAATTCTCTGATTTATGACAGGGCTGCAGCCAAGATCTATCTCCAAAGGGAATTAGTGTGCAAGTTTGCATATTTTTGTTATTTAGGTTTCTGATAGCAGCTGCTAGCTAGAAATACTGAACTGGGAGGTGGTGGGGCAGGGATTTTCAGTCACTGGAGCAAGTGAAAGATAAGAGCCTTCTGTTTAGGACATTGAGACCCCCTTGACCTTTTCACCATTTTACATACATATACACATTTATATATGGGTGTCTTTCTCAATGGAGACACTCCTTTATACATGTACATATATACACTTATATGTGTATACACACAAACTATTTAAACCTGTACAACATGGAATAGAAGTATGCCTTGGAATGGTTAATTATAGTTATGGAGAAAGGAATTACCAAAATTCTGTCTCCATGTTTTAACTAGTGGAATTTTAATGAGGCATAAAACTTCAATCATGCAACTGACCTGTGGGGCAGAGTATAGAACATATAATGAAACAGAAATAGAATTCTGAAAAAAAAATTATTACCTTATCTGGAATTTACATGAAGTGTTAACAGGAAATTATGCAGCAGTTATAAATGAAAAATATGGGATTTAATGTACTTATTAATAAAGATTTGTTACATACACTGATACCAGTGTCCCAAATCTGCTGTCCGCAGCTGTCCACAATTTCTTATGTCTCTGTCCTCAGATGCTTCATTTAGAGTCATCTTATTACTGGGGAAGCTAATTCTACTTTCTCTTTTTCTATTCCATTTTAAAATGAAGAGAAGCATCTTCGTTTGACGGGGGGGGGGGGGAGGTGTCAAGAAGCCAAGAATTGTTATTGAAAAATTCAAATTTTCCTATGTACACATATGAACATGGACATAAATAAAACAAACCAAAAACTTTTGTGGAGTTTAGCCAATGTTTTCCCTTGAATTTGTGTGCTGAGATGAACAGAGAAAAAAGCCTAACTCTTCAAGGAAAACCTGCACTGGAAGAAAGATGAGTAGCTGCCAAATTATGCTCATACTGCACAGAGCAAAGAAATCACACTGTGAAAGTTTATTACCTTAGCTCCTCTCCAGCTCCATATGGAGTCATTATGGCCTAGAGTCTCAATAGTGTTCCTAAATTGACCTGACCATAATGCAGCTGTGCTTCTAGGTATTAAAACCTCTCTCGTATTTCACTGAATATTCTCTAGGGAATCCAAGGTTATTGTAGTAAAAACTTTAAATTTTGATTACCTTGTTCTTTGACAAAGAATGTACTAAGATCTAAGACATCTTTCCACTGAAAATGTTGGAATTAATTTATTTAAATGAACTCATCACCTGTATTTCCAGACCTACCAGCTCTTTAGCTAATTTAGCAACAGTAACACTTCGTGTTGTTGGCATTTGCCATGGAATATTACCACTTTCTAAGTGGTGATGCTAATAATTGTACCACTTTCTAAGGAAAGTGGTACCAGATTCTTGACCTCCAAAGCAACAGCCTGGCACTGCACTTAAGCAAGTTCTGATACTAAGTCGGAACTTAACTATGGCCTTTAACCTGCAGAAAGAATGGAATTTTCTTTGGCATGTTAGCATGTTTACAATGACACCTTAATCACTTTGAGTTTTGAAATTATTTGCATTTCATACCTTATCCAGCATCTAGCCTGTACGATTCTGCTGCCTTGTCCTTGTTTAAGAAGAGTCTAACTTTAAAGAGGACACCCATGCTAAAAAATAAATAATCATTCTAGTGATGATAGCTAAACAGTACTTAGTTTAATGGTGATGAAACAAAGAGTGTTACGATTCCCGTATAGTGGAAATTAATTTTCAGATATTTAAACTATGTTCTTTCATGTCTGAGACCATCATACTTATGCCCATACTTGCAGGCATTTACTTATCTTGATTGCCTATTAAGTTTTTTGATCACAAAGGACACATCATCTGACCTATTGTTTATCTTATGATTGTATGACTTTACCACCATAAAGTGGTAATGTAAGTGATGTCTTATTGTTGGTTTTGCCTACCTCCTTCCCCCCAAAAAAGCAGTTTGACTAATTTTTCAGTAAAGTAACCATCTGCTTGGCTGAATTAGCCAAAGTGAGTAATATCAATTCTAGCTTGCTCAAGGTAGAAACTAAGTCTTTCATTTCTTGTTATTCTTCGTTAATATTAGTTTGTACTTGAAGGTTTAAAAGTTATAATCTCAAGATATAATGGTTAAAATTTCTAGGGCATTGAGCAGGTGACAATTTACATAAATTAACGAACAATTATACTTATCACTAAAGTGTTTTATCCCAGTCTAGGCTGAAAAAGAGGATGCATGAAGAACGAATGAGTGAATGAATGAATGAATAGCATTTATTAAGCACTTATTATGTTCTGTGCCTTGGGGATAGAAATAGAAGTGAGCACAACAGTTCTTATCCACATGGAGCTTACATATAGGGTAATAGTGAAGAGGGGGAAGAGTGTTCTAGGCAGGAAATTCACAAGGATGGTATAGGAAATTAATTGACATGTTGTTTTCAGGAATGATAATGTTGATTTTATTACTTTTCTTTGGAAAGCAAAATGGAAAGTAGGGGAGGACGAAGTAGAAGAAGAAAAGAATATCTGCATCATGGAACGAAGGTGGTAAGGGAAGAAGTATGGTAGGTCTGGGTCTAGTTAGATATAGTAAACATTCCTCAATCAGAGCCAAGGTTTCTGTGGTGAGAGAGAAAGAGAGAGAGAGACAGAGAGAGAGAGACAGAGAGAGAGAGAGAGAGAGAGAGAGAGAGAGACAGAGAGAGAGAGAGAGAGAGAGAGAGAGAGACAGAGAGAGACAGAGAGAGACAGAGAGAGAGAGAGAGAGAGAGAGAGAGAGAGAGAGAGAGACAGAGAGAGACAGAGAGAGAGAGAGAGAGAGAGAGACAGAGAGAGACAGAGAGAGAGAGTTGTTGTTCAGAAGTGGAAGCTGTACGAACATGGTAGGTTTAAAGATGATCAGTAAATGTGGTGGGTCTTAGTCTAAGCTGAGGAAAGAAAGAAGCACTAATAATCAAAGAAACTCCAGTTAAAGCAAACTCATAGGTTCTACCACATAAACGTCATGTTGATGAAATTGACCGAAAAAGAAAATTACAGATGTTGAATAGGTTGATGGAAAACAAGTTCACTGTTGCATGGTTGGTAGAGCTATGAGCTGGTCTAGTCCAGAGATGGAGGGTGGGGAACGTGCAGTCTCAAGGCCACATGTGGCCCTCTAGGTCCTCAAGGGTGGCCCTTTGACTGAATCCAAACTTCACAGAACAAATTCCCATAATAAAAGAATTTGTTCTGTAAAACTTGGACTCAGTCTAAAGGCCACACCCAAAGACCTAGAAGGCCACTGTGACCTCAAGGCCACAGGTTCCCCACCCCTGTTCTAGTCATTCCAGAAAGCAATTGAAACTCTATGCCCAGAAAATTACTAAATTGTGCATTCCTTTTGACCCAGCAATGCCACTATTCAGTCTATACTCCTAAGAGAGCAAAGAAAGAAGAAAAAGTCCTAAATATATACATATATATATACCCACATATATATATATGCATATATGTATATATGTGGGTGTATATATACATATACATACATATATATACATATGCATATATGTATCAGTTCTTATTATGACGGTAAAGAACTAGAAACCATGGGAGGTAGTACCCTTCAAATGGGTGAGCAAACTATGGTATATAAATGTGATGGGATGATAACAGAGTATAGGAAATGCTGAAAAGGACACTTTCAGAGAAACCTAGGAAGATTATATGAACTGATTCAGAGTAGAGTAAGCAGAACTAGGAAAACAAGTTATATTGTAATATCACATCATAAAAATAAACAATCCTGAAAGACCTAGGAACTCAGCTCAGCACAGCGATCAATCGTGATTCCAGGGAACCTACAATGAAGAGCGCTACCCACTTAATTACAGAGAAGTGATAGACTAATATGCAAAATACGATACATTTTGACTTGGCCAAAGTGTGAATTTGTTTTGCTTCATTATGCTTATATGTTATAAGGGCTTTGTATTTCTTCCTTTTTTTTCCCCTAGAGGAGAGAGGAGTAGAAAGGGGTGGGGGGACAAATGTTTGATAATTTTTAAAAATTATTTGAAAAAAGAATGAATTCAGAGAATCAGGGAATTAACAGATAAAATAATGATAATAAAAATGTAGCATTTTTATTACCAAGCACTTTAATCTGATTAATTGTGCAATATTCGCAACATCCATGGGTAGTTAGTGGATGAATATTATTATTCCCATTCTTCAGATGTGAAAGCATCACCAGAGTGACCATCACTGATACTTCATTGGCATGGAGAGGTGACCCTTTATTTTAAAAAGTCATTCTAGGTGAGCACAAACTTTGACAGATTTTGCCAAACTGAAAGGGCTTTAAGCATGGGTGTGGTGATCAACTGTATCTCTGTAATCTGAGGACCAGCCTGGTCAAGTTTGGAAAGGCTTATTGCTAAAAGATAGGCTTCGAGGTTATGAATTTTATTTTTTGGCCAGAGTTCCTGATGGGGCAGTCTAGTAAAGCATGAAGGAAATAGAATACGCATCAGTGAGATTTGTACCTAGACCAAGGCAATCACTAGTTCTTAAAGTATCTAAGTACAGATGAGGAAACAGGATTAGAGCATTTAAGTGACTTGTCCACAGACACACAGGTATTAATTGGTTGGATGAGATTTAGATTCTAGACCTTTTAACTTGAAGTCTATGCTTCGTTCTCATTCTATCATACTACTTCTTCCTCTAAAAAAGAAAAGAAAATAGACAAATAGGATACAATGTTCTGCTAGTAGTCACAGTATTTGTTTTAGCTGTACAGTTGAGTGCCACCTCCAGTCTGGTATGTTCTGTTTATAATTAAATTATAAAAAGTATCCTGACTGCCTTTATACATATTGTGACATTTGTAGGCTTCACCAATAGCCTATAAGTAAGTCTCCTTGGGAATTCCAGCTAGTTACTTTAGACATAGACTCAGTAAATGCAATTTTTATAATTAGTCATTTTCATAATTAGTTTTTTTTATGTTCACTTAAAGTCAGAAGACTCCTGACTCTGCCACTGACGTGACTTTGTTAGAATTACTTCATGTCTCTGTACCTGAGGGTACACATCTGAATGTAGCTTACTTTTGGCCATCCCCATAGGGAGTTGAGGAACTTGACAGGGAAGGCTAACTTTCCGATCAGGTGGTTTACTCAGATTTCCAGGTTCTGGGGTTAGTCATGACTTTTATCTTTTTATCCTATTACCAAAATTTGGCAATATAGGTAAACTGACTGTCTAGCAAGCCAATCCCCTCCCTGGAGGTGCTGTTCCCTCTGGAGGTGGCCAAGAAGAAGCTACATTTAAAATAAGTGACTTGGGGCAGATGACTTCTAAAAGCCATTTTCAGATATATAACTCTATGAAGCTTTGAAGAAATATGCTGTGGGAATTTCAGAGAAACATAAATGTAGCTTAGGATAAATGCCATATTTATGATGGCCACGGGAAGAAATGATTGAATAATGCATATGGGGAAAGGGGTTTAAGAATAATTCTTGATAAAACTTTGGTGAATAGAATTAGTATTGTATTATGAAGAGGTCTAATTTGTAGAGGGATTGAGCCAAATCAAGACTCTGGGGTAAGTTGAAAATGGGAGAAACAAAACACCTAGGTTTTCCTTTCTTTTCTGAACATGATTTCTTGGCAAACTCAAATAATACATTTCAAAGGTGTTTTACAGTGGTTCTATTTTTGAGGGTAAGCCTCTCATGCTCCCATTTTATGAAATGAGTAATTTATATTCTGATCCCATGGAAGAAAGTAAATTTCTCATGGATGTTGAGTTTGGGGTCTGAGTTTGATTCATTGTCAGTGTTCTCTTTAATTTACTTAAAAATAATGAGTAGGTCTTTGGAATGGTCATGCTTAATATGGTCAACTTAAAAAATATCCTTTCATTTTCTTCTTATATTTTCTGGTTACCTGAGAAATTAGTTTTAGTTTGGGTGAAAGCAATGTCAAGTAATGTATTTTTTCTCTTTTTATGCTTAAAATGTGAAAAAGATACAAAAATTCAGCTATTTTCAATTTTTGTGTATTTTTCTCTTTGTGTTATTGAAGAAAAGAATTGATTAAACCCAGTGCCTCTCACCCATGTGATTTGCTTACACACATCCTTGCAGAGTCTCTCCTGTATTTCAAAATGTAACAAAAATACTGTATCTTTTTATTCCCATAGTTTGTGAAAGAATGATGGTTGGGCAGAGGGGAACCAAATTTAAAAATAATTGAGATTGATAAAATATAAAATATTTTTCTTTTTCTCTTCTTTCACCTCCTTTCCCTATACTATGTATTGCTTATCGCAGATGCATATTCTAATGATAATGGTATTTGTAACCAATCCATCTTTTTCTTTGTAAAAAAGAAGATAGCATAAAAATGTTACCTTATCACTAAGCAGAATGATTGGAAAGTTTTCATATACTGAAAGGAATAAAGTATTTTTGAACTTGCCTCACTTTTGATTATTTATTACAAAGAACAGCATTCATTCCATTTGGATTAATAGCTAATCAAATTCCTAATAGCACTACTGTACATACTTACCATATTATACGTGACTATTAACAAGGATAAATATTACATTTGAATAAATATTGCAGGTGTGAGACATCAGAAGTAAATTCAAAGGGATTAATTCTACAGGGGATCTTTATTTAATTTCTTTCCAACCCTGTTGTTTTATTGAATAAAACTTACTTAAGTACCTCTCTGGACTGTTCTAACATCTGTTGTTCTTGGAAAACAGTTTTTGTCAGAAATAGCTCTGTTATTTTGAAATGTTGGCCCAGAATGCCTTGCAGGGAGTAAGCTATGTTCTTCTAGTGTTCCTACTAATTAATTCCCGTGAGACCTGTGCCTTACAACTGGGCTAGCTCTCTCTAAGTCCAACAGTGAGAAGCAGTGCCTCTGGGAAGGTCACTCAGAGAGATATACTACACACACACATACACACATATATCATGTAAATAGAAAAGAAGATGAAGGACAAGATGGGTTTAAAATTCAATAAAAATATAGGAGAGAAATTATTTAAATTATGGCCCTGATTTCTCACAAAGTGCATTTGTTTCTATGTAAATGAACATATTTAAAACTAGAATACTATCCTCATCCCTCCAATTACAAACTCTGAGCTTTTTCTTATCAACTTCCTTAAATATGATTAAAATTTTAAAGGCAAGTTAGAAAATCTTGAAAATTCACTTTGGGAAAATTATCAATCTTCTTTCCTCCATCTTCCTCCCCAAATAAAATAATTCAGCAAATGTTCCCTAAAGTATTGCCCATCATACTGCTGCTACTCATATAGAATAGTTTTATTTCCAAATAACACCGATTCCCCACCTTCTTCCTCTTCTTTCCTGCCTCACCCTTATAAATGAATTGGTTTTAATTTCATGGGACTGACCAAGAGAGATAATGAAGTCCTTTCAAAAACTCTTTATGTGTGAAACCCTGGAGGAAAACCCTAGAGCTTTCTTACTTCTAGCAACCAATTACTACACACAAAAAAGTTTCCCCAATTATGAAGTCCACTAATGCATCCTGCACAGACTCAATTCCGTGAAATACATTGCAGAGACAGCACTCACATAATTAACAGGAAGACACTGCATGTGTCCAGACCTTCTGCTAATTGATTAAATGAGTCTATTCCGAAATCTGATTCTAATCACACCACAGCCATGCTACAGAGCAGAGAACCACCTCTTGTTTGCTGTATGTGCTTTGCACATAAGGAATCCTCCAGAAATCCAAAGCAGAGAGCTATCCAAACAAAAATACGAATACACACAGAAAGGTACTCCAATCTGGGACAGTGCATGATATCAGAATAAAAAGACTGCAGAATTAATTTGAAATGTCTCCCTTCTTCCTCACTTAGACTTTGTTGGTTTTCCTGCTTCTGTTTATTTTATCAGTGTCATTTTAGGAGTCATCATCCACATCCGCATGATACAAAACATTTCATACCTTGGCCTCAGCTTCATGATTATTCCGATTAACAAGTGTTGGATAGCTTTTCCCTCTGTAATTTCCTAGTAAAACACAAACCCTGCCATCTGTGTGTCAGTTTTCTTTTCTTTTTTCTTTTCTTTCTTTTTTTTTATTAAGAAGGCCACAGTGTTCCCTAAGGGTTGCAAGAGAAGTTCATCCCATTGAACTGGTCAGCAAGATATCATTAGCTCGTTGTGTACATGAAATCCAGGGGTTAGAGCACCAAGCGTCACAAGCCAGTTTCTTTACCTCCTTGAGCTGATCAGAGGATCAGAGTATCAAGGAAGGATTAGCACTGACTTGGGATTTGTGTGATTGGTTAATTTATTGCGGCAATGGCAGGCCTTTCATCTATGGCAACATTTAATCAGCCCGGCCATGGAGGCTATTACGGGTTAGCTCCTTTCTCAAGTCAGCCAGGGCTGTACCATCAGCCCTATCACAATTCCCCTGAAATTTCCAAATTATCTGGAACAGGCTTTAGCCTCACAGTAATAAAAATTAGAAGAGATTCCTGATAGCACTAGTGGAAAAGGCTTTCCCTTGCACAGGGCAAATTATAAATAGTATGAACGTACACTTAAAAAAAAAATTCTCCACCTCTTAAGAGATGTGCAGGACTTATCACCCCTGCTCTGATCCAAATCCTCATGGTTGAAAATTTATATTAGATTTTATCAGAGAGGCCTAAGTCTAGAAAAATCAATGAAGGTTATCTTTTATGTTGCAGGAACTTGTGGAAATATTGATTTTCATTTTATAGTGAATTTGGAGCATGAGTTGGTAATCACTGCTGAGCTGACTACAATGTTTGCCTACTGTATCTTTTACTGAGTTTTGCTCAAGTATTTAAGATAGTATATTCCTGTTGATTTTAGTCTGTAGTTTGAAGTCAGATGTGTCTAAAACACAAATTGGTACTAAAAACCAAAAACAGTAGCACCAATAAAGCCTTTTCCAGTGCAGTGATCAGCTCAGAGTCTGGAGAGTGACCTTTGTCTTCTAATGGTGGCTTTGGGGAATAAAATAATTCCCCTAAGAAATAGGTTTTTAACCTGGTATATGTGAACTTTTTTAATATTTTGAAAGCTATTTCAAAATAATTCATTTTCTTTGTGATCCTATGAAGTTTATTTTGTGCATTTAAGAACATTATATTGCAAACAGGTCCATAGGCTTCACCAGACTGACAGAAGTTTCCATGACGTAATAAAGGATTACTTCCTTAGAATTTATTTGCAAGAGAGATTTCTCCTTTTGTGTTTCATTTAAGTGTAGAACCTTGGGAAGTTGTGCTAGATGGAGAAAAGATAAAAATATGCAGAAATCAAAGAAGGCAAAGGAATTAATGTTGGTTTAAGAGAAGAGATCTTTAAATATTTACCTGATTATTGTGGCCTATGCGGCTTGCAAATTCCAGTCAAAATTTGTGTTTGTATGAAGGTAACAGAAATTTATTTCTTTCCTCTACTTTGACTAGACTTTTTAAAAGAAAAAAAAAGAGGAGAGGTGGGAATCTAATGGCTGGCTTAAGAGAACCAATAGGTATAAAGGGTTATTACCTGTTTTCTCAGTTCGCTGAAGAGTTTATCTTAATTTTCTATACTTCATTTGGGCCCATTTCTCTAAGGCTATAGTCGGCAGATTTTGTTTACTTGCATCTTACCCTAAAGGATTTATTGGTCTATTTCTTTGAACTGCTGAGGAGGGTCTTGTACATAAAAAGCAACTGCAAGAAAGACTTCAAGACATTTATTTGTAAAGAAGCCTATTAGTCCTTACATAACTTGGACTGATATTAATTTACTACCTTTCTTTTTATTTAGCTGCACTACGAAAGACAACCATTTGTTTCTGGAAAAGTTAATGATGATCATTTTAAAAAATATGAGATGGAACGAATATAAGCTGTTGTATTTTATTGTGTGGAAAGGATTAGATTGTTTTATAATGTTTTGGTGAATTTTTCCTTTTTAATTCAGGGGAACTTGGGAGAATCCCAAGGAAATGTTCCATTTTTTCCTCTCTGTCTTAGCTAAATGAATTCTTGAATGCGGATGCAAACTCACTGAAACACCACCTGAAGCTATTTGCCATACTGCATGGAGCCTGGGAGTAGCCAACACTCCTTGGTTCCCTGAACACATTAGTATGTATGCTTAGGCAAAGTCTTTTGTAAGAGCTTAGATAAAACTGAAATCTCTTGCCTTGTCTTAAGAATACTTCACCTGTCCCCTGATCTTGCTCCATTACATTTCTGGGAAATTAGGTTTACACCTTGGCAAATCAGGACCATTCTTAGCTAAAATGATGAAGTAGTTGGGTCATATCTGCCCTATACTTCTTGTTACACCTTTTAAATTCTCTACCTTGTCCCCTGAGCTCACTGTCTTCCCCCAAACCCTACCCAACACTGCCAGAACCATTTTTAGTTATCCTGATCTATATTTCACTACTGGATCCAGATGGCTCCAGAGGAGAAAGTGAGGATGGTAACTTTGCACAGCCCTCCCTCATTTAAATACAATTCACTTGCAAGTCATGGCATCACCTCCCTGATGGCATGGTCTTCTTTGAGAATGAAGGACAAACAATAACAACCCAATACTGCCACTGAAATGCAGTGACAAAATTTTTGCATTTGGAGTCAAATCCCTGTTTTGTCACAATATGGTCTATGTGACCTTGGGCAAGTCACAACTTTTATGGGTGTTAGTTTCCTCATTTGTGAAAAGAGGGATTTGGTTTTAATGGCTTACAAGGTTCCTCACTATATGGACCTATGAGCTGCATTTAACAAAATTTTATGTAAGAAATTGTAAGGGCAATCAAAGTGGGACTTTTTGTTTTCTTGCTTGGAAGTACTTCTCAGCACTGGGGCAATCAAGTGCCTTTGATTGAGTCTTGCCTTTGTTTGTAGGAAGGCCCACACCCTTTCTCTAGTTAGGTCACAAGAGGTATGAAAAAACCTTCAAGAGGTGTGAAGCCTTCAAGATTTGTGAAGCCCTGGAGAGATGTGAGCTCCTTGAGAGGTGTGAAGTGCTCTGACTCTGAAGAAGTGTATATATACTTTCATGTTAGCATTTTGTTTGGGGCTCCCTCATTGGAAGAGTGTTGGAGTAGCCGTTAAGGAGACCCCCACCACCAGCTTTGAAAACCCAGATGTTAGTGCTTTTCTCTCTGGTAACTGTGTATGTATAGCTTTGGTCAGAGAGGTAGAAGCCTGTCTGGTGATTTGTGTTATTTGCTCTGTTTAAATTGTCTGTTTGTATTTGCTCTGAAGTTCAAGGTGCTGACTTTCCCCCCCTGAACTAAGTGAATGATATATGTATGTTTAGTTAAAGTAAAATTGTTAATCCCTTAAAGTTTCTTTCCTTAGAAAAGCAGATCAAAGAACCTGTGCTAGTAGCCCTCCTGTGTGCTGGTGTTATTGGCTTTATACAGCCACAGTAGCCGAAAACAGCACTGTTGTTACAGAAATGAAAATGTATGTGGCTTAGTTGAAAATTAAATTTTAGTAGAAGCATCTGATACAATGCTAATTAGAAATCAATACCTCTCATACCTGTCCCTTCTGTCTTCTTTCTCTCCTTTCATATTTCTTTCTTCTTTACCTCGTTCTGTTTCCCCTCTCTTGTATTCTTGCAACCATTCTCTTTGAATCATTCTTTCCTTCTTCTCCTTCCTTTTCTCTCCTGAGATAATTTGATGAATCTGTGATCTTATCAACATGAGTATATCTATTACTCATGCACAATGCAATTCCTTCCTGTATTTTCATCCTGTGTGATGTCAAATGTACTTCTGTGCATCCTCCATAGAGGACCTACCTACATGTTGTATCCACTGGCACTCAACTTCTTTTAGTATCCAAAGGGCATCAGTCAAGTGACTGTCCCCCTATCATTTCCCATTTCTTGCTATATGATTTACCTACCTGCACTTCCAAGTTCTTGAAGCCATCTTTTGCTAATATTCTAAATCAGTGGTTCCCATTTAGTAGTTCATAAACAAGGGGTTGGTTTGTTTTTAAGAATGCTTTAATGGCTTCCCAATTAAAGCATTCCAGATTATTTGGATTAGTGTATTATATTCCCCAAGGTGTTCACAACACTTTTTTTTGTTATTGAAAGTGGTATCTTGTCCAAATTTTCCTTACGCATTTCATGCATCTTTCCATGTATGTTCCTATGTGCCATTGTGATTGATCTGAGATTGTATTTCATTATTTGTAGCTATGTAGCATCATTAGGAACATAATGGTCAAACTGACCTGCTAGCTGGTCTTGTATGCAACTTTCCATTTTTTAGCTTGTGGCCTTTCCCTGATGGTATCTCATGTCTGGAATGTACTACTTCCTTACCTTTGCCTTGGAGAATCCCTAGCTTTCATCAAAGTACAGCTCATGTGATTTCCCTCCAACCTGAAGTAGAATGTAATTTTTTTAAGGGTAAGAGTTTTTTTTTTTCTGTCTTTGTTTCCCCAGTGCTCAGCACAGTTGATTGAATGAAATTAGCATTATAGCAGAAAAAGAAAGATAAGACTATGACTCAGTTGCTGTATCTGATATTATTCTGTATATATTGGGATATCCACCTTAGAAGGTATTTGGGGAGATTTTCTGATATTATTGCCAAATTTAACAATTACATAAATAGATTTTATTTCCTCGCCTCATAAGTAACCGTTTGAAATCACCATGTTTTTTCACCTGCTATCACAATCACTTATATGTTTGTGTCTTCATTTCAATTTTGAGCAGGTTAGAAAGGGATTTAGTGAGAAGATCCAAACATAAAAGATGGAGAGGAATGAAATGAAAAAATAAATCATTCTCCATTTCTAGATGGATGTTGCCAGATTTCCTGGGTTACGTATTCCACCCCATTGCTATGACTCATCTTGGAGAATGTCCTTTCTGGATGGTTGGCATCATTCTTTTTCCTGGACTCCTCATCCTCAGGATAGACACTTATAGATTTTATGCCATGGTGCCTTCCCGGGGAGTGTCCCCTGATTTCACCTAATCCTAATTAGAAAGTCTAAAATTTACAATCCTACACCAACACAGCCTTCCTCTTGTGACTTCCCAAAATGAAGCTATCTGTTAAAACAAGCAGTACTAATAGATTTCTGGGAGAGAGTTTAGATTTCTCTCTGCTCCAGTGATTTTCTGGGAACAACATTCTCCTTTTTGTGGCCTAACCACATAGAGGAACTCAATAAATAAATGATAGTATAACACTTTTGATATCTTGTAGTGGAAACAAAGGCAACGAGGAGCCAAGTATTCTAAAGGTCCTAAGTTATGTGAAATTTAGGTAAAAATTATGACAATGACAGAAAATGTATATTCAAATGTAGTTTTTTCTTTGTTTAATGGTAGTACTACAAATTTTGAATTTATGTTGAGATAATTTCTGATGTTATCTTATAAGTAATGTATACATAGGGAAGACTGATGATTTCAAATAGTGACACAAATAAATAGTGTATATTATTAGCATTTAAGTAATTCTGTGAGTTTATTTTCTGATCAATTCACTGATGAAGATCATAGATTACCTATGGTTTCTCTTTTCATGAGAATCTTTTCCATCTTCTATTACAAATGCCCCATATGGCAGTGATCTTAACCTTTTTGTTGTTACAAACCATTTTGGCAGTTCTTTTAAATCTATGGACACCTCATTATAATGCTAAGTTTTTAAAAATTATAATTGAAGGAAATGCTAAAATTGAATTAGAGATTAGGGAGAAGTTAAAATGCATTTTTCCCATCCAAGAAAGATATAGTCAGAGCCAATTCATGGAAGGTTTTAAATACTGAGGAGTTTATCTGTTATCTGAGAGTAACAAAGAATCATTGAAGTTTTTTGAACAGAGGAATGATATGGTTGTATATTTGTCTTAAAATATAATTTTTGCTGCTATTTTGATTTAACCAATGAGAAGCAGTACAAAGGATCTTATCAAAGAAATATATGACTACTATCCAGACCAAAAAAAGATAAGCCATTCATGTAGCAAGAGCAAGGGATAGCCAGTGAATAGGTTGTATACTTTCCAGTATACTTTCCAATCATATTCATGCAATGTCAAGAGAATACAACGAAGGCCCCAACCCACTGGATGGACCTCTTCTTATAAACTTAGGGGAAGACATGGACAGGAGTTGAACAGAAAAGGCAGACATGGGTGGATTACTGTCTACATGATTGGAAAGAAGAATGGAATCAGTAAGATTGCAGATCAATTGTAGTGAAGGACAGATTAGAGAGAGGAGAAACAGGAAGGAATAAGAACAAGTAGGATGCTGCTACAGTTAGCTAGGTGAGAGTTCATAAAGGCTGAACCGAGGTAGTGACTTTGTGGTTGTGGAAGAGGGATTGGATGCCAGAGATACTGTCGATTCATATTCTTGGCAAGACATGGCAGCTGATTTTATTGGTAATGAGGGAGACAGAGATAATTCAAGGATGATTTCAAAATTGTGAAGTTGGATAATAGGAAGGATGGCGATACCATAAAATGAAATTGGGAATTTGAAAGGAAGATTCAATTTAGAGGGAAAGATAACATTCTGTAAATACAAGTACAGCAATAGGACTTTCCATATATTATCCCAACAGTTTTATTCTATGGCCAACCTGCTTCTTTTTCCAATCATACATTTCCTAAATGGTACACTTTATGCCTCTTCTTGTACACAAGTAATTATTAGTAATATACATGTCTGCTTACATGTCTCTTCATTGTTTCTTTGAGTGAATGAGTCTCTTTGAGGCTTTAAAGTATATTCCATGATTTCCTGAAAGTAGCATAGCTGGCAGAATTGTAGTTTTTAAAAACATATATGTTTGTGTCCAATAGAACGTCGGACTCCTGATGTCTATTGTTTGAGGCCCAGATAGACCATCTTCAGAACTTTTCCAAGATGTACATTGTTGTTGCTCATTTGTTCTGTTATGTCCAATTCTTTCTGACCTTATGGACCATAGAACACCAGGCCTTTCTTATGCTTCACTGTCTCCCAAAGTCTGTCCAAGCTCATGATCATTTCTTCTATGACAGTATCTATCCATTTCTTCCTCTATCATCCCCTTCTCCTTCTGCCTTCAAGCTTTCCCAACATCAGGTTATTTTCCAATGAGTCTTGTCTTCTCATTATGTAACCAAATTATTTAAGCTTCAGCTTTAGTGTTTGTTCTCCCAGTGAGTATTCTGAATTAATCTCTTTATTTTATCTCCTTGCTCTCCAAGGGACCATCAAAAGCCTTCTCCAGCACAACAATTAAAAAGTTGATTCAGTGGCTCTCAGCTTTTCTTATGCTTTGACTCTCGCAGCCATACATTACTACTTGAAAAACACAGTTTTGACTATATGGACATTTGTTGGCAAGGGGATAGCTCTGCTTTTTAGTATGCTGTCCAGATTTGCATAGCTTTCCTTCCAAGGAACAAGCATCTTTTAATTTCATGGCTGCAGTGGCCATCTGCAGTGGTCTTTTTTTTATTTAAATTTATTTAACATATTTAGTTTTCAGCATTGATTTTCACAAGAGTTTGAATTACAAATTTTCTCCCCATTTCTACTCTCCCCCTCCACTCCAAGATGGCATATATTCTGGTTGCCCTGTTCCCCAGTCAGCCCTCCCCTCTATCACCCCACTCCCCTCCCATCCCCTTTTCCCTTCCTTTCTTGCAGGGCAAGATAAATTTCTGTGCCCCATTGCCTGTCTATCTTATTTTCTAGTTGCATGCAAAAACTTTTTTTTTTTGTTTTTGAACATCTGTTCTTAAAACTTTGAGTTCCAAATTCTCTCCCCTCTTCCCTTCTCACCTACCCTCCCTAAGAAGTCAAGCAATTCAACATAGGCCACATGTGTATCATTATGTATAACTCTTCCACAATACTCATGTTGTGAAAGACTAACTATATTTTGCTCCTTCCCAACCCATCCCCCTTTATTGAATTTTCTCCCTTGACCCTGTCCCCTTTCTAAAGTGTTTGTTTTTGATTACCTCCCCCCCATCTGCCCTCCCCTCCATCATCCCCCCCCTTTTTTTATCTTCCTCCCTCTTCTTTCCTGTGGGGTAAGATACTCAATTGGGTATGTATGACATTCCCTCCTCAGGCCAAATCTGATGAGAGCAAGATTCACTCATTCCCCCCTCACCTGCCCTCTCCCCTCCTCCCACAGAACTGCTTCTTCTTGCCACCTTTATGCGAGATAATCCATCCCATTCTATCTCTCCCTATCTCCCTCTCTCAGTATGTTGCTCTCTCATCCCTTAATTTGATTTTTTCTTTTAGATATCTTCCCTTCATCTTCAACTCCCCCTGTGTCTGCTCTCTCTCTCTCTTTCATATATATATATAGATATATACATATATAGATATATACATACATACACATTCACTTATATATATATACATAAACATATATATATATATGCATATTCCCTTCAGCTATGCTAATACTGAGGTCTCATGAATCATACATGTCATCTTTCCATGTAGGAATGTAAACAAAACAGTTCAACTTTAGTAAGTCCCTTGCAATTTCTGTTTCTTGATTACCTTTTCATGCTTCTCTTGATTCTTGTGTTTGAAAGTCAAATTTTCTATTCAGTTCTGGGCTTTTCACGCTTGAAAGTCCTCTGTTTTATTGAAAATCCATATTTTGCCTTGGAGCATGATACTCAGTTTTGCTGGGTAGGTGATTCTAGGTTTTAATCCTAGCTCCATTGACCTCCGGAATATCGTATTCCAAGCCCTTCGATCTCTTAATATAGAAGCTGCCAGATCTTGGGTTATTCTGATTGGGTTTCCACAATACTCAAATTGTTTCTTTCTGGCTGCTTGCAGTATTTTCTCCTTGATCTGGGAGCTGTGGAATTTGGCGACAATATTCCTAGGAGATTTCTTTTTGGGATCTATTTGAGGAGGCGATCGATGGATTCTTTCAATTTCTATTTTGCCCTGTGGCTCTAGAATATCAGGGCAGTTCTCCTTGATAATTTCTTGAAAGATGATATCTAGGCTCTTTTTTTGATCATGGCTTTCAGGTAGTCCAATAATTTTTAAATTGTCTCTCCTGGATCTATTTTCCAGGTCAGTGGTTTTTCCAATGAGATATTTCACATTGTCTTCCATTTTTTCATTCCTTTGGTTCTGTTTTATAATATCTTGATTTTTCATAAAGTCACTAGCTTCCACTTGCTCCAATCTAATTTTTAAGGTAGTATTTTCTTCAGTGGTCTTTTGGACCTCCTTTTCCATTTGGCTAATTCTGCCTTTCAAGGCATTTTTCTCCTCATTGGCTTTCTGGAGCTCTTTTGCCATTTGAGTTAGTCTATTTTTTAAGGTATTGTTTCCTTCAGTGTATTTTTCAGTATTTTTTTGGGTCTCCTTTAGCAAGTCATTGACTTGCTTTTCATGGTTTTCTCTCATCCTTCTCATTTCTCTTCCCAATTTTTCCTCGACTTCTCTAACTTGCTTTTCCAAATCCTTTTTGAGCTCTTCCATGGCCTGGGACCAGTTCATGTTTTTCTTGGAGGTTTCTGTTGTAGGTCCTTTGACTTTGTTAACTTCTTCTGTGTGTATGTTTTGGTCTTCTTTGTCACCAAAGAAAGAATGCAAAGTCTGAGACTGAATCTGGGTGCGTTTTTGCTGCCTGGCCATATTCCCAACCAACTAACTTGACCCTTGAGTTTTTCAGTGGGGTATGACTGCTTGTAGACTAAAGAGTTCTATGTTCCACGTTTGGGGGGGAGGTGCCAGCTCTGTCACACCAGCACTACTCCTTCCCCAAGAACCCCCAACCCCGACTGGGCTTAGATCTTCAGCAGGCTGTGCACTCCTGCTCTGATCCGCCACTTAATTCCTCCCACCAGGTGGGCCTGGGGCCGGAAGCAACAACAGCTGTAGCTGCCCCACCTCCACTGCCCCTGGAGCTGGAAGCCGAACCGTGAACTCCTTCCACTCCCGCAACTTTTCCCACTAACCTTCTCCACTGTCTTTGGTGTTTGTGGGTTGAGAAGTCTGGTAACTGTTGCAGCTCACTGATTCAGGGTGGTAGGGCACATTCCGACCGGCCCCTGGTCTGGTTGGTCCACGCTGCTCACACTGGGCTCTGCTCCACTCCGCTCCCAGCTCCATGTGGGATAGACCTCACCCAGAGACCATCCAGGCTGTCCTGGGCTGGAGCCCTGCTTCCCTCTGCTGTTTTGTGGGTTCTGCAGTTCTAGAACTGGATCAGAGACATTTTTTATAGGTTTTTGGAGGGACTCGGCAGGGAGCTCATGCTGTTCCCTGCTTTCCAGTCACCATCTTGGCTCATCTGCAGTGATCTTTGAGCACAAAAATATGAAATCTGACACTGTTTCCATTTCTTCTCCTTCTATTTGCCGCAAAGCGATGGCACCAGTTGCCATGCTCTTAGTTTTGTTGTCTTATTTTGTTTTACATTAAACTTCAAGCCAGCTTTTATACTCTTCTCTTTCACCCTCATAAGGGGCTTCTTAATTCTTCACTTTCTGCCATCAGAGTGGTATCATCTGCACATCTGAGGTTATTGATTTTTCTCCTGGTATCCTTATTTCTGGTTTTTGATTCATCCAGCCTGGTATTTAGCATGATGTAAATAAAGTGACAATATACAACCTATTCATATTCTTTCCTATTCTTAAACCAATCAGTTGTTCCATGTTTGGTTCTATTGCTTCTTTATTTGCATACAGTTTCCTCAGGAGAAAAGTAAGATAGTCTGGTACTCCTATCTCTTTGAGGACTTGCCACATTTTGTTGTGATCTGTAGTCAATGAAGTAGAAGTATATGTTGTTGTGTATTTGTTTGTTTGGTTTTTTTTTTCTGGAATGACCTTGCTTTCTCCATAATTCAATGAATGTTGGCAGTTTGGTCTCTAGTTCCTCTGCTTCTTCAAAACTCTGCACTTCTGGTAATTCTTGGTTCATATAAGGCTGAAGCCTAGCTTGCAGAATCTTAAGCACAACCTTGCCAGTGTGCAAAATGAGTTCAGTTATTCAGTAATTTGAGCATTCTTTTGCATTGCCCTTCTTTAGAAATGGGACATAAACTGATCTTTTCCAATCCACTGTTGAGTTCCCTAAATTTGCTGGCATACTGACTGCAACACTTTTAACAGCATCACCTTTTAGGATTTTAAATACCTTAGCTGGAATTCCATTACTTCCACTAGCCTTATTGTTAGCAACACTTTATTCTCTAGGATGTATGGCTCTAGATCAGTAACCACACAATCATGGTTATCAGTGATATTAAGATCTTTCTTGTATAGTTCTTCTATATATCATTGTCACCTCTTAATTTCTTCTACATCTGTTAAGAACCTACCATTTTTTTTTGTCTTTTATCATGCCCATTTTTGCATGATACTCTCCCTTGATATCTCTAATTTTCTTGAAGAAATATCGTGTCTTTCCCATTCTTCTATTTCTTTACAATGCTCATTTAAGAAAATCTTCTTATCGCTATTCTCTGGAATTCTGCATTCAGTAGAATATATTTTTTTTTCCTTTCTCCTTTACCTTTGGCTTTCCTTCTTTCCTCAGCTATTTGTAAAGCCTCATCAGACAGCCATTTTGTGTTCTTGCTCTTTTTTTCTTTGGAATGTTTTTTGTCACTGCCCCCTCTACAATACTGTAAACTTCTGTCTGTAGCTCTTCAGGTACTCTGTCTACCAGATCTAATTTCTAAAATCTATTCCATCTTTTACTTAGGTCATATGTATGTGGTCTGATGATTTTCTCTACTTTCTTCGATTTAAGTTTGATGTTCACAACAAAAGTCTCATGATCTGAGCTACAGTCAGCTCCAAGTCTTATTTTAACCGACTGTATAGAGCTTCTCCACTTTTGGCTGCAAAGTATATATATATATATATATATATATACTTTGATATATATATCAAACTGATTTCAATATTGACAGTCTGGTGATGTCCATTTAAAGAGTCACCTTTTGGGTTGTTGAAAAAGTTTTTCCTATGACCAGTGAGTTATTTTGACAAAACTCTATTAGTCCCTCTCCTGCTTCATTTTTACTCCCAGCCAAATGTTCCTATTATTCCAATTATCTTTAGATTTTCCACTTTAGCATTCCAATCCCCTGTGATCAATGTAACATCGTTTTGGGGTGTTATTTCTAGAAGATGTTGTGGGTTTTCATAGAACTGATCAACTTGCTGAAGTTCACAAGTATAATTATATTCTAGAATCATGACTTAAACTCAGACTCCCTGACTCCAGATTCATTAATTTTCTGACTGCATCACATTCCTATACCAGTATAAGTCTTAATCCCATTTTCTAGATGAGACTCTGTGAGATTAAGTGTAGGAACACATGAGTACACAGTCTATGAGTACATAGCTAGTAAATATCCAAGGCAGGAGAAGGTCTAAGGTACAATGGGAATACCTCCAAGGTAATGAGTGCCCTCCTCACTAGAGATCTTCAGGCAAAAGCTGAGTGGTTACTTGATGGGTGTGTTGTAGAAGGGGTTCTTGTTCACATACCAATTGGACTACATGGCCTCTGAGGTATGTTCCCACTCTGAAATTCTTTTTAGTCTGATGGTATATATATTGACTTGGTTTGGAAGATCTTGTCAAGTTCTTTATAGAGTTTCTCAGCACGTTTTGGCATATAAGTTAAAGTTATAATCTAGGTAACCTTTTAGCCTATGAACTTCATGAACACTGCAAGTTGAGATGACAGTGTATCCAATAGAATTATGTTTATTATTGCCTTTGGATACATAATGAAAGAAATGTTATTTATTTTCTTTATTTGGGGGCTAGATGGTACAGTGGATAGAGACCTAGTTTTGGAGTCAGGAATACCTGTGTTCAAATATTCTCTCACACGCTTAATAGCTTTGTGAGCCTGGGCATATCACTGAACTTTAGTTTCCTCATCTGCAAAATGGGGTTAATCATAGCACCTACCTCACAGTTGTTGTGAAGATCAAATGAGGTATGTAAACTGCTTTGCAAATTTTAAAGCAATATATAAAGTCTGACTATTATCATTTGCCTTTTTCAAAAATATTCCTTTCATGTAGCTATGACTTCCTTATGTCTTTTGGTTTCATCTATCGTGATAGCATCACTATAGGTAGAGGTAATTTCTTCCACTAATGTTGTTTTTGTTGGTTTTTGTTGATTTTGGACAAATACCTAGACTGTCCCAATCTAGAGCATCCTAGTAGTTAAATTCAAGTTTACAGATGTCCTAAAAACTGCATGATTCTTCGTATGCGTTGCCCACATTTTTCTGTCTCAACAGAAGTGGAATCACAGGACTGAAACCCATTTTGTGTATTTTTCTTTGTTTCCTGAATTGCCATGGCCAAAGAATTAATTGCCTATATGTACAACCTATTGATGAAAAGCCTCTCTGGGCTTGGCTGGGCTGGTCTCTGATTGTAGACACAATTTATTGTCAGGGTTGTACTTGATGCTTGGTACTACCTGATAGAACTCTCACTCTTCTGGCCTCACCTTCCAGAAACAAATTTATCTTCATGGAACAATGAGACATATGGAGTAGGATTTTTTTTAGAAGGTAATACACACACATTCGGGCAGCATGGAGTAGTGAAAAGAATATTAGTTTTGGATACAAGAGCACTGGGTTTGAGTTCTGACTGATGCTTAATCCCTTGAGATCATGGGAAAGACCCTTAATTTCTCTTAGCCTAAGCTTCCTTCTTCTGGAGAATAGAGCAGATTATAATACCTGTATTATCTACCCCCAGGATTGCTGAGAGAAAAGAATTTTGTAGACTTTGCAGGGCTATATGAATAAGCTGTTACCATGTGCATATTTATAAATACTGATGTCAAAAAATATACTTTTGGGATACTGAAAGTCATGGAATCCCATTACCTCTGGAGATTAAGGGAGTAATTTGGAGCGTTTGCTAAATTTAACATTTGCAAAAATGAAATCCATAATAAAACCAAATTAGATTTTTATTTCAAAGACAAACATCAAAGTCACTCAAATTATATTACTTACATTAAGTTACTTTTACAAAATTAAAATAAATATGTGAAAACCTTGGGAATCTTGACAAGAATTATGGGCTGAATGTGAAACTGATTGAAGGTGTGTTGATGTAATAAAACCTATGATAAAAGTTTCAATTGAAAATATAATCTGCTTCATACTTGGTTATCACAAGAAAAATAACTACAACTGGTCATACTTAATATCCTTAATGCAATGTGCTTCATTTAACACTGCATTAACAAGTTTTCACTGAATTTGGAACTCACAAAATTTTCTAAAGTAGTTCACCCAAAAGGCAGTAGAGACCATAATACTTTAAGATTTTCAAAAAACTTTACATAAATTATCTCATTTGATTCTCACAACAAGAATGGGAAATAGGTGCTATGATTATCCCAACAATAAGGAAACTGAACCTCGAAAAGATCCAGTGATTTGCCCAGGGTCATCCAGTAAGTGTCTGATGGAGGATTTGAACTCTTATGTTCTTAATTCTAAGCCCAATGCTCTATTGTTTATTCTATCATTTGTCATTGAAACATAATGCCAGTGATAAATTACACAGGAAGATGTTAGCAGAGACATGTCTGACTGCAATATCAGGGTGGGATAGTCATTATAACAAGAGCGAGTGATAGCCAGTGAACAGACTATATAATCCTTTGGTATTCATACAATGCAGACAGATTTGGAGGAATGCCCCTATTAATCCTTGGATTAATGGGTGGAAATGGACAAGTGTTATAAGGAGTGAGAAATCATAACTGGGCTGTGATCTGTACCACTGGAGGAAGTAGCTGCCTTGATAAGATCACAGATCCATTGAAGTATCAAATTATATATTTTCATACATATAAGTCTGTATTTTTTTCTTGATGAATTTGATCCCATTTTGCCATTAACCTGGCATATACATGAAATAGCACTGAATATTTTATGTAGTATACTTTAGGCCAATTTTTGATACAAATTAATTGGTTGGTAGATGACATATTTTAACCACAGAAGTTTGGAGACATTCATAGCATTCCCTTCATTACTATATTTTTTGTTAGCCTAAAGCACATAGTCTAGCTATTTTCATAGTCAAGTCATATTGTGTATGATAGCCTCCTGGGTCGTAAAATTTTCATCGAAAAAAAATTACTGAAGAAGAAAAACCATTATTTTTGTCTCAGTCACAAGCCAAAATATGTCCTGTAGACTTGTAAAATTATTGCTATGATTCTTTTCATGATGCATCCATAGTAGTAAGCAGAGGCCTTCCATATGGCAGCTCTTTGGTGCCAAGAATTATATGGTGATGGGAGATAGTAAAGGGATTATATACTGGAAGCTTCCTCTCTGGTCACCTTACATAAAGTAAGTTTTGTCATAGGGCCTTTTATAGTAATGGTATGTGTACAGATTTTATATTACATTGGTACCTGCTTATGAAACTGTTCTTAGTTAAATTAAATGCAAATAGTGCAATATTTATATTCTCATGTGTGTACATATGTAATTATATGAAGAGCAGATTTGTACTGAACACAGAACAAAGTGCTCAAGTCAAGGAGACTGATTTACCATAATGATATAAGACAGCAATTCCATGTAAATTTTGTAGGTAGGTATCATTATAAATTACATGATTTGCACTGTTTTTTTTCTTTTTAAGGGCATATTGGCTCCCAAAAAGGAGGAGTTTTCACAGATACTTTGGATTTGACAGCTTTGCAAAAATTAGTCACATGCAAAGCTTTGACTAATGTGGAGCAAATAGGGCTTTGCCCTAGGGCACTCAAATTTGAAAAGTAAAGAGAGCATTTTTACTCCAGCAGCATAGAAACAACTGAGCTTAGCATTTGGTTAGCCAGAATAATTAAAAATAAGAAGTTACCAGATGTCATATTTCTTCTATTATCCCCCATCCCTGACTCTCAACAGCTGTATCTCCTGTGATCAGCATCTTAGTGCTTTCACCCCATGGGCCCAGTATCTCAGTATCTATGTATATCTCACCTTCTTAGGGCATGTCTTTGAGTCTTACCCTTGTCCCCATGGTGGATGTGTATACTGAGGTCTTTCCCCCATAACTGAATTCATGTTTAAACGTTTATTGTAGGGTACATGTCATGCTGTGTGCTCCAGATATGCTTATGAAGTTTTACTTTGGCACCAAAATGGCTAGTTTATGAATCCTGGTGTATGGTTCCTCAGCGACAGAAGGTGGTACATTCATCTCTAGGCTCTCCATTCTCAGGACAGCATTGATAAAATGGAGAGTTTCTAAAGGAAGGCAATGAAGACAGTGAAGGGCATTGAGGTTATAGTATGAGGAATAGAGGAATTGAGTATTCTTAGCCTGGAAAAGAGAAGACATGGCAGCCTATTATGTGTCTTTGATTATATTGAGGGATATCATGTGGAAGAAGGATTAGTAGAAGGTATAAAGAGCCAAATTTAGGTTCCATGGTGGTAGGAAAGCATTCAGTTTAATGGCTAGAATTCAATCCATTCAGTCTGCCTCATGAATGGTATGCCTCCTGTTGGTTGCCCTCAGTGGAAGTCTTCAGGCAGGGACTGAAGAACTACTTCTTGGGTACTTTGGAGGGAGGTTCTTTTTCAGCTTTAGGTTGGATTGCATGGCCATCAAGATCCCTTCAAAAATTAAAAGTCTACATTTCCACAGGTCAAATTCCTAAAGTTAAATATTGATTTTGCTTCAGATCTAGAAGTTCAGAAGTTAAGAAAGGAATGTGTTATGTCAATGCTTCCCAAATTAATTTAGCCATGCAGCACACTTAGGCATTTAAAATATATTGGCTAAACTTTGGAGGCCTCTTTCAAATCTGATTTCTAAGATAGAAGCAAGAAAACTGTAGGTGATTGGTGCTAGAAAGTGTTGTTGTTTGTTTAGTTGTATCTGACTCTTTGTAACTCCATTTGGGATTTTTTTGGCAAAGATACTGGAGTGGTTCACCATTTCCTTCCCCAGCTCATTTTACAGATGAGGAAACTGAGGGAAACAAGGTTAAGTGACTTGGCCAGGGTCACACAGCTAATAATTGTCTGAGGCTGGATTTGAACTCAGGAAAATGAGTCTTCCTGACTCCAGGCCTGGCACTCTATCCACTTCCCCACCTTGCTATCCACTAGAAAAGTACTCCTTAGGATATTCTATCCTCTGTGGATTAACAATCCTATACTTATCAGATAACTATTCCATACAGTCTTTTTTAGTTAAGGCTCCCTCCACCCTAACAAGTTATATTACATCACACTCATTTATAATGATTCTGGGGGAGTGATATTGGGAGAGTGCTCTTTCTACAAGTTGTTGAAGGTATTTTAATTTTTTACTGATTTTCTAAGGTACCAGTGATGGTATGCAGGGGTTTCTACCAACCAAGTGAATGAGCATATTACATTTTTTTATCTCACTAAAAACACCAATAAGAAGGAAGAATGACCCTTGTAAAAAGACACTAGAAGTATGCATCACAAGACAGGCATTGTGGAACCAATTCTTTTCCCGCTCCTCATTTATGCACTCACTTATATTTACTTTAGTATAGTTCCTTGATTGTTTAATTAGTATTTCATAATCATACTTACCAATGTCAAAATACATTAAATCAGTCTTCTCAGTTCATCACTTATCTAAGTCAGTAAGTCAACAGGTATTTATTAAGCATTTATTATGTGCCAGGGACTGTGCTAACTAATCCCAGCCACTTAGATACAAAAAGGCAAATCATGGTCCTTTCCAATGTAGGGAGACAACAATGTACGTATAAGATATATACAGAGTTGACAGAGGGTAATTTCAGAGGGAATGAACTACCCATGGGAGGAAGCAGGAAAGGCCTCCTGCAGAAGGCAAGATTTGAGAGGAACCTTGAAAGAAACCAGAGAAAACAGAAGACAGAGAAAGGAGAGTATTCCAGGCATGTAGGACAGTCAAGGAAAAGACAGGGAGTCAGAAGATGAGAGTGTTTGTTATATGCAAGGGACAATGAAAAGAAATCAAAGGAAGCCAGGTGAAGAAATTAAATTAATCTTTTCATCATGCAGTCATTCCAGTCTTTACCCTGGTCCTGCCATCTTCTTTGGTCAGCCTTGAAAATTGATGCTTTATAGTCTGATCCCCTACTTTTTAAAGTTTGCTTTTCAGGTTTGTTTCCTTTTCTCTTTTTCAAGTTTGGGCCTCCCCATGACCTTTGCTGGTTTTCTGGCACCCCACTGGCTTTCTCAAACATAATTACTAGTTGTGCCACAGTGATACCTAGCAATTACTCAGTTTTTCAGGCGCCTATGCAAGTCACTGAGCCCTGTGAATACATACAATTTATGCATGTAATCTTTAAGTAACTCCTATTTAAGTGTGGCTGCCTCTCTCCTGGCTCAAGCTCTGCTTATTTTAAGCTGTCAGTAATAACTGACCTTTTGCATACATGTGTGTGAAGATGGAAGTAAAACATATTAAGATCTTATACTTTTTTATAGCCTTTAAAAAACTTTTAAAATAACTTTACTTCTCTATCTAATAAAAAGATAAAAGGACTTTATCAGTCAATTAGCATTAATTAAAGTGCCTATTATGGGTCAGGCATTGTGCTTAGTGTTGGAGATATAAAGAAAGGCAAAAAAGTCCCTCTCTTAAAGATCCCATAGTTTAACAAGAGAGACAAAATGCAAGCAATGATATACAATTCAGATATGTACAGATTTAAGTTGGAAATAATCAACAGAGGAAAGAAACTTGTATCAAGGGAGATCCAGAAAGGCCTCTTGCCAATGATAATACCTTAGCTGAGAATTGGAGCGAGCCCAGGAAGCCAGCAGGTAGAGATGAAGAAGGATGGCTACCAGGCATGAGATGAGGGTCAGCCAGTGAAAATGCCTGGAGTCAAAGGAATCTTATTCAAGCAACTAGGAGGCCAGTGTCACTGGATTAAGAGAGTGGAAGGGAGTAAAATGTAAGAAGAATGGAAAAGTCTATCTGTCTCTCTCTGGCTTTCTTTGTCAGTGTCTACCAATTTGTGATTTTATTGGGATAGGAAATTTCTAGTTAGGAAACTCTACTAATGCAGATCAGATCTTGTTCTACAAATTTTAAATTTACAGAGTCTTTGGAGCACATTAAGAGGTTAAGTGAATTGCCTTGGGTCACTTAGGTATGCTCTTGAAGTGAGAATTGAATTTGGGTCTTTCTGATTCCATATCTAGCATTCTCCCCACTAAATATACCATGATGCCTTCATACATTATTGTACAGTTAAGTGTAATATAAGGCAATTTAAAAAAAGAAGTCTAGCAGCTAGATCAGAGAAGATTTCATAAAGGGAGGTACATCTGAGCATAATAAGATAATGATGTTGCCAACTAGGATTGAGAGGCACCGTGAAGAAATGGCAAGAGGACTGGATTCAGACATAGGCTGGGGCTGGCAGGTGAGCAGTGAATAGAGCAGGGTCCTGCAGTCAGGAGGATCTGAGTTCAAATGTGGCTTCAGACACTTGACACTTACTAGCTGTGTGACTCTAGGCAAGTGACTCAACCCCAATTGCCTCAAAAAACAACAACAAAAACAAATACCATTTCTACCCTTGACTATGCCAGCTAGATGACACAGTGCATAAAACACAGGATTTGTAGTTCAAATCCAGACTCAGACACTGGCCATATAACCCTGGGCAAGTCACTTAAGTGCTATTTGCCTAGTATTCTCAAGTGTAAAATGGAGAGAATCAGAGCACCTATTTCCCAGGATTGCCATAACGATCAAATAAAATGATTATTTGTAGTGCCTGGCACATAGGAGGTGTTTAATAAATTCCTGTTCTCTACATCTTTGGAAAATAAGTCACTTAGCTTCTCTGGGCCCCTGCTTCCTCATTTGAAAAAGAATGGAGTTGGATTATATGATTCTAAGCTCTAAAGCAATATTGATGACAATAAGATCTAAGTTTTATTAAGAATTGGTTAGAGACTCAATTCAACAAACAATTGCTAAACAGAACTTTTCACTTAAAAACCATGGTTTTATTTATAGGTAACCTCCTTGGGTCTATAGATCCATGAATGTTTTGACAATGGAGAGGTACCTCATGTTTTATTCAATTTTAGAAATTTGATAGTTAAAAAGGATTAATTATTAATTAGCTTAATTATTAAATTATTGCAAGGAAAAATTGTTGCAGTGTGTGCCAGACATTTTTGTCTAATGTCATTTCCACATAAAAGTCCCTGGGTAATAGCTTACATATATGTCATCTTACAAACACCATCCTATTTGTTCCACAGGAACCTCACAACCCCTCTGCTAGAGAAGGAGTGAAAATATTACCATCTCCATTTGATATATTAGGAAACTGGAGCTCAGATAACTAAAATAACTAACCCCACACAGCTTAGACTTGAATCCACAGCTTTTGACTTCAAATCTAGTTCCTGTGCCTTTAAGTCTTAATGCTTAGAGATCAATTGAAGCCAATCACCTTCAAAGTAGCTTACCTCAAGAGTATAGATGCTTTGAGAAGAAAAAAAAAATTCCACTGGCTGTTAGTCACAATAGAAAGCATTATTCTGTTCTTTTTTTTAGAATCTTGATTCTGAAAGATTTTTGTATTTGCAGATGCAAAGTAATTGAATAAGATATTTATTTCTATTCTAACCAGTCAAGCATGCAAGCAGCAAGCATTTGAATGTCTACAATCTGCCACATATTATCCTAGTCAGTAGGCATACAAGACATAAATGAAATAATCCTTGTCCTCAATGAACTTACATTCTAAGAGGAGACAAAATTGTACATAAATAGATATATACAAAGTAAATATAAGGTAATGTTATTTGGGGGTAGAGGAGTACTAAAATCTAGGGGGATCAAGAAGGGCACTATACAGAAGATGTCATTTGGGCAGAGTTTTGAAAGAAATTGGGGATTATGAAAAGCAGAGAGAAGGAGAGAAGGCATTCTGAAATTGGGAAGAAGCCTTTGCAAAGGCATAGGGTTGGAAGATGGATTATCGTGAGTGAGGAAGAGCAAGAAGGCCAGTTGAATTGAACCTTCAAATATGGGAAGGAGAGTAACATATGTATTAAAGCTAGTAAACTAAATTGGGGCTATGTTGCTAAGGGCTTTAAATGCTAAACAGAAATGTATATTGGATCCTAGAGGCAAGAGAGAACCACTGAAGTTTATTGAGTAAGAAATGACGTGGTCAGACTTGCACTTTGGGAAAATCAGTTTGACAGCAGTGTGGGAGGGTGGATTAGAGAGAAGACATACTTAAGGTGAGAAGATGAATTAGGAAGCTGTTACAGTCATCCAGGCAAGAGCTGATGAGAGCATGAACTAAGACAATGGTTACATGAGTAGGGAGGAAACAGGAAAAATTGTGGAAGTAGAAACTATGATATTTGGAAACTAATTAAATGTGTACAGTGAGGAAGAATCAAAACTCAAGGAAAATGCCAATATTATGAATCTAGATAATGTTCCCAAAGTTTTATTGTTCAATAAAATAACTCTCATTTGTTGACACTATTAACAATTCTTTGTTGATATCATTACATTGGCATACCACATAGTGATATATAACTTAACAAAATATTGAATAATATATTACTTTCAGCCAATTCCAAATAGAGGGGCAGAGGACCAAGAAAACCACAACACAACAACTACAAAAAGAAATGGTAAAATTTTGCTGAATGCTATATAATTTAGTTGACTTACTTGGTCCCATAGAGTACATAAGGAAATTTTCTTAAAGAAGTAGTTGACTGTGGGCACAGTGTGTTGCATGCACTTTAAAATATGGTTTCTGTATGAGTTAGTATTACTTGACTGTATTTCTTTATTACTAGGAAGGACTTCCTGGAAACTGAGATGAATCATATCCTAAGATGACTGGGATATAAAAATTAGAGACTTTGATGAAGCTTTGATAAATAAAATTGAAGTAGGAGACATTGAAGGGGAAAGGGGGAATCAAAATGAGAAAAGGGAAGAAATACCAATAAAAACATTTTTTTGCTCATAGAAGTAGCTAGTTTTGACATATAAATGGATCTGAAGTCAGGGAGAAGAGTCGTAGATAACTCAAAGGTTATAATCTCAAGAAACTTAGAGAGTGGTGGTACCATTTATAGGAATAGCTTTATGAGGAAGGGCAGATTAAGGGAGGGAGAGAGTATACAGAATTTTAGACAAGCTGAGTTTAAGGTGATTCAGTGGTCATACACCCAGGTGGAAATGTCCAGCTTTAAGCATGACATATAGGACATGAGAGTACAATGTGAAATTAGTTGTTAAATGGATAGTATAGATACAAATTCCATAGAATAGTAGGAGAGCAATAGATACTTAGTGGCTAGAATGGCTTATACTTCAAGAAAAGAGCCCTGGGCTCAGTCTTTGGAAGTCGAAAGGACATGTTAGGAAAAACATGAGTAAAAGCCCAGAGTCAGCAAGAATATGTGTTCATGAGACAGTTAGTAGACTCTTACTATCCAAAGCGACATTTGCAACAATTTTAACTGCAAAACATATATAGATCATGTAGGCATGTGTGTGCGTGTGTGTGTGTGTGTATACATTTAGTAGGAAGCATGTTTGTTATACTAATGTGGTATGGAGCACAATAGTAGATATGCAGAAGTACTAATGAATAGGGAGATAATCTAGTTGGAGAGGCACAAATTGCATGGAGATACACACACACAAATGAAATGATGAGGAAAATTACAGAGCAATTAGAATGAAGATATCAACAAATGTGAAATGCTAAAATGTAAGTGTGTTATGAGGGAAGGTATAAAGGAATGACCAGAATGAGACAGGTTAATTATGAAAGATTTCCTAAAGGCAATGAGCACTGATGGTTATGAGTCAATGTAAAGGAGGTAAGTAGGTATTCTAAGTGAGGAGGACAAGCAAGGACATAGAGACAGAAATTAAGTTATATGAAGGGCATAACAAATGTATTTAGCTGAAATAAAGGAGATGAGGTTGGAGAAGGGTGAGAGCAGAATTGGAAAACCTGGTAAATGAAGATGGGGAAGTTGATGGAAAGCCTTGAGTACTCAAAACAAATATTTGCAAATATAGATTTACATGAGGACTTTTCTTACGTAGTACAATGTTCTTAATCTTATTAAGTAATGAATCAAGAATATGTTTTCCATTGTTAGACTTGTCTTTGGCAAGAATTTCTCTTCTTCCTTTGAAATCATTTGTTACTTTTTTCTTCTTCTCTGGATTAAAAATCAGAGAGTGAAATATGCCTATATTAGAATATTTATTTTTGGCTAAAACATCGCATACTGTTTGAAACACTACTCTTCCATGTAAATGTTAACAGTTGTTAATGTCATTCAAAAGGAGTTGAGAAAAATATGTTTGTGAAACATACAGCTTTTACTGTCAAACATTTCCTGAGTGAAAAGAAAATACAGGACTACTCCGCTATTAGGTGAAAGGAAACCCCTTGTTGTTGTCAAGAATGTAATCAAAACTGTGCCTTAAGTGAGCTGCAAGCCTCATGTGTTCTGTTTTATTTGTTTTCTGCAATATAATCCTAATAAGGAGGCAGCCACCCAACTCAGCAGGCCAGACGAAACTCTTACCTATTACAGCCCTCTCAACCTCAGATAGGATAACTAGAGCATAACTACTCTGAAGCAACACAATTATGAATTTCTTGAGGGGGAAAAAGGAGAGATAAGTGCATGGAAGTCAACTAACATGGCACATGGATAGTTACAGGCAGGAAAGGGTTAATCAGATTTTCATTTTAGATAGTTGCCTTAGTAACAATCAGAGAGCTCAAGCTGTATCTTTTCCATTTGTGGGGAATGTTTAGATTTACAGAGTAGCTTAGCTTATTATATACCTGCCTTGATTGCTGGATAAGGCCTGTGATTAAAAACAGAATAAGCTTCATTTTTATAATATTATAGAGAAAAAGAAAACATTAAAAATGACATCATTGGTTGTCCAGTGTTCTGGCAAGTGAGTGATACTGAAACTGTCTGTCAGCAAGATGTACTGGTGAATTTGAGCTCTCTGAAAAGTTAAAATGTGTGAATGTTTTTAACTTTGAATGAAAACAAGCCTGAATTTCACAGCTTTGGTTAGTTTGAGCTCTAAATATGGAGAACGGCTTAACATAGTGCAAGATGCAGCTCAAATACCACGTTCTCGAAGCCTTTGCTGATCTCTCCAAATGCTAGTGTCTACTCTCCCAAACTACTTTGTATTTAACTACTTTGTACATTTTCTTTTTACATTTATTCTCTGCATGTCGACCCATATATGAACTTCTCTCCCCCATCAGATGTTATGCTTTAAGGACTGTTTCATTCTTTGTATTTGTATCTCTAGGGGCTAACACAGTGCCGATCAGTTAGTAAGTGTTTAATCAATACTTGTTGATTGATTGTATGTAGATCGATTGGTGTGCCCGTCATCCATATGCTTAGGCCAACTTAGATTTGATTCCCAAAGATGTCACCCATTTCATTCTTTTTTACTGTGGTTAAAACTGCTATGCATCGGAGGCACTTCAAATCTAAACTCTTCAACATCCAAGTTAGTTTACTGCACCCAGGATTCCTCAAGGACCTGGTGAGGGGTGCTGAAATATTACATTCCTTAATTTGTCCACAGGACCAAGCAGCTGCAGTGTAAGCTCACCACAGTGCTCTATGCATGGCCCCAAACCTCACCTGGAGAGACAGATCTCCTGAGGGCAAGAAAAACTCTGCAATCTGTTTGCCAGGGCCAGGTCTGTCTGGAGCAGCTGCTGCCAATTAGTGACAGGTGACATGTAGTAAGGGCCTGAGAGAGAAGGATTGCTGGAGTTCAAGAGCAGGAACATTCTTATGGGTGTATTTTATCCAGTTTCACTGTGACTCCCCGGCCATCTGTAAGTTTTTGTCAACAAATCTCAGGAAGACTTCAAGCCAATCCCTACGGACCCTGATTTTTACAGACCCACTCAAGTGGCCCTTTTGTCACTCTGCAACTTTTAATGCCTGACTTAGCAAACAACCCACATAATTATGTCATTTCATTCAGAACTGAGAGTTACTAAAATATTGTTGTCAGAAAACTAAAGCCGATTCTCAAAGGCAACTCACTTGATTTTTCTAAACCTCAGTTTCCTCGTCGGTAAAATATTGGTTTGTACAAGATGACGTTTAAGGTGCCTGATATCTCCAAATAGATCATCCTGCCCACCATGTTCCCCATTGCTGGAGTCCTCGTGTCCAGTACCATGATCACCATTCTGAGAAAAACAACAACAACAGGGAATTTTAACAGAATCTATGGATTCAGGACTTGAGCAGAAGAAAATTAAGTGGTAAGGACACCTGAATAGACATTCTGAAGGAGGAATAAGTTGTCTATATAGATTCAAACTTCCTTCCCCAGAATTGTTTTCCCACACAATGTCTGAAAATGATCATTTAATTTGGTTATACCTTACATTCCACAAACAAGGGCTTTCTTTGTGTTAAAGCAAGCATCCTCTTTTAAAAATGCAAATATATGTGGGAATGATAGGATTAATTTTTCTAACAATCAGCTACACAATAAATATGATTAAAAAAGAAATATTCTTTTGGAGCTGAAAAAGAAATTACTCTCCCTAAATGTAGTTGAGATTAACTGCTTTCAGGCAATGAAAATTCTGAGTTTTTGTTTGATTTTCTTTGGGGAGTGGGAGGGTGAAGCTCATTTAGGATTATGGAATATTTGGGGTGTTAGCTTATCTTGCCATAGTAACCAAAACAGAAATGCTAAAATGGAGGTGGAATATAGGGAAGAATGATGGAACTGGGTCCAAGGGCACTAGGAAATGACGTGAGGAGACAGTAATACTTTTAGGGAAATGCTCACAATAAATTTGGCTATTTTTTTCCTAAACCTACCCCTGACCAAAGAATTTGGTATGCAAACTCACTTATTTCCTTCTCCTCTTCTCTGTACCACATACCCTCTTGCTCTCAGGATTCAAAACTCAGTTTGTTAATTCTACCACATTATGTATTAAATAGGTTTTTATGAACTGGCCTAGCAGTTGAATCATGATTTTGTTTTGTTTTGTTTTTCCAATAGGAAAATGAGTTTCAAGTTCAGCCAAATACCTTAACTGACTTCCACTAGGTTGGAATGGTCCAAATATCTTCAGAAATGGCAGTATGTACACATTTCAGCCCATTTGTATATATTAGGGAATAGTTTCAGACTAGTGTGCTACCATTAACTCACATTTCATTCAGTTTAAAACATGTTATAGGACAGTATTGTTGACCAAAAGCAAGCTATTATTATTTTGGCAGAGAAAGGATTGATTTTTCAAATACTTCTTAATATGTCTAATGTTTTTTTTCTATTACTTCAAAGCCTGTGAATTTTCCCACCCGTTTTGTTCCCTGCTTCCACAGAGACTACATGTTTAACTTGGGTTTCTGCATGTTTGTATGAGTGTGTATGAAACCTTGGGGAAGCAGCTGGGTGTTAGGCCAGAAAGATGAATAGATGAATCAAAAAGCTGATCCTGAGAGTGTAATTTCTATTTTACTAAGGAGAAAGATGTGAAATACTAACTGCAAAGAATTTGTTCTTAGCAGCATTCTCTAAATTCATAGCTATAAGGAAGAATTGTTCCCCTCTGTTGTTTTTGACAATATTGTTCTTGAAACTCTCAGCTTCCATGACACTTAAACTATTCCATTTTTCCTCCTGTTTCTCCAACTGCTCCTTCTTTGTTTGTTATTCTAGCTTCATTTCTTCTTGCATGATCTGAGAAACTTTTCCTCATGGCAATTCAGACCCAAAATCTGGAAGTCTGTTTTGATGGACTTTGTCTGCATTCCATTTAACTCTTAACCAAATGTTTTACACATATTTTGAGTCATTGAAGTATCTGGGATCTCACTGAAGGGGGAACTGCCTCCAGCAGTGCAGATTGCAGCTCAAATCAGTGCCTTTTCATCCTGTGCAACACTTGTCTAAATATTCTCATAATTCATCTACTTGGGGGTCACTGAGATTTCAAGAAGACTGCTTTTCAATCTCCTAACATTATATGAACACCAGTGGAGCACATGCGTTTCTCTTTACTCTCGTAACATCGTAAGTACACTTCCTTTACCTTTGTAATGATATCTCTTAGGACAATTGAGGTACACAAGCCTTTGCTGATAATATGCTGCAGCCTCTTTTTTCTATTGTGTTTTATTATTCCTTTAGTTTTAGATTAGTCATTTCCCATATGTCTTTCCTCCATTAAACTTTATCTTTTAACAAAGAAAAACACTTAAGCAAAACTGACCACTCACTTATTCACTAAGCCAATAAACATTTCTGAGGCTTGGGTCTCTTAAGTCACCAAGGCTCAGAACACTTAGGGGCCCAATGTGCCTTTGATTAGTAAGGCAAATTTGACCTGTTCCATTCCCAATCTGGCCTACTTCACTCTTTTCTCAGGCAACATGTTGCTCATTCTCCCTTCCATCCCTTATCCTAATCCTGGGGGCTGACCACAGTGGTACCAGACCTAGTGTGGACACCTAATCACCTTAGCCCACTACAGTTCAGAACTCCTGAGGTCAAGCGATGTCATAGTCCAGCCTCTAAGGTTTCTGGGTACTACCTCTCCTAGCTCCCCCATTAATTTTGTAGATGAAGAAATTGAGGCTAAAGAGGTTAAATGACTTCCCAAAGTCACAAAGGTAGCAAGTGACACAAATGGGGACAGCTTAATATATTTTCTCAAATAATTCCATTTTCCCCCAGAATGAATGAAATAATTCACAGAATCCATAACAGTATGTTATTAGCACCCGTCTTCCCACAGTTCCATCAGCATTGCCTATTCCCATCTTTTCTCATCTTTGTTACTTTGAGGAATATTAGCTGACAACTCAGACTTGTTTTAATTTTAATTTGTCAACAATTAGTGATTTGGAACATTATTTCTTGTGGTCATTGCTAGCTTGCAAATTGTAATTTGAAAACTGTTCATATATTTTAGCCAATCTGTGGTAGTTTGGGAGGTCTTGTTGTCATTTCTTAGATCTTTTTTTTTTTTTTTGCTACCAAGGATATGTATTTTTCTTACTTCTTCTAACTCTACCCAGCTATAGCTTATTTCACCCTCATGTCTCTACATATTGTCTTTCGGGTGACCTGTGACTTCTTTGAAAACTATGATATTTTATATTTTACGGTGATAGCAAGGGCTTACTGAATGATTAGAACCATAGTTATTTAAAGCAAAAGAACTTAGAGATCACTTAATCCAATCTCCTCATTCTGAATGAAATGAATTATAGATTGTTTAACATTTTCCCAGATTTACAGATTTAATGGCCACCTGGTATAAGAACCTGGGTTCTGACTCTGGTTTGTGTTCTTTTCCCACCCTATCACTTTTACTGTCACTTCTTTACAGGGTGACTATAATCAGTTTTTGGTTACAGATCTTTGGTGAAAGACTGTATCTATAAAGTGCCCAACATCAGATATAAGCTGAAATAAAACCAGTTAAGCATCCAGATGATTTTCTGGAATTATCTAGATAAGATTCCAGTTAATAATTAGAACTTTCATTTTTCATCTACTTATGTAAGAATTGCACAGCAACTTTAAGATTTTTCTGAAAAATTATGGAGTACATTGTATAGTTATAGTTCCTCAGTATATGTATTTCTGTTTTAGCAGTACAGATTAGAAAATTGAATGACCTAGAAAGTAAATGCCATGTCCAAGAATATTGAAAGAATTCACCTTAGGGTGGTCTTGGTGCACAAGGGAATGAATAAGTCGTGAGTGCAGAGATCTAGAGTCACTGACATTCCAGGATCTTTTCCTGGTGCCTAATGGCTAAAGTGGAACAAATGGATTGGGAAAAGCACTGGATTTCAAGTCAAATGCTCCAGCTTTGGAGATTGCCCACTCCTTGTACAACTTTAAGCATGAAATTACTATCTCTGAACCCAAATCTTTGTAAAATTAGGAGGCCGAACAAGATGAACTGTGGAATTATGATTCTAGAGAAAAGAGCACTGGGTTCAGAGTCAAAGGATCTGCATCCAAGTAGCACTTCTGTTAATTACTACTTCTGTGACCATGTATGATTCACTTGAATGCTTTGTGCCTCAGTTTCCTCATCTGTAAAACAAGGGGGGTATCTAGATGACTCCTAAGGTCTTTTTTCATGTTGAAGTATATGGTCCTTTGATCTCCAAATTCCATTCTAATTCTAAGTCCTATGACCTGTAATATAAGTAAATTCAAAGTCATTGGTCTAATGTTCAAGATCCGCCATAACTGCATTATGGAGGCTTTATAATAGTCTACATTCCTTTGCTCTGGTCATACTGGATTACTTTCAGTTTCCTCACCAAACACTACACCTTCTTCCTGCCTTTGCTGATATTTAGGACATTCTCTTTCCTTTACCTGCTGACAGTCCTACCTGTCCTTCCTTTAAAGCCAAACTCAAATGCCTCTTCATCTATAAAGTCTGACTGAATCCTCCCACACATCTTCCTAAAATGACCTTTTCCCCAAAACTTCACAAATAACTTGTTTTCAACTGTTTCATATACTTTACATATAATTGTTTATTGTATTTACCAGTCTATATGTGTACCATGTCTCCCTATTAAATTTTACACTCTATCAAAAGGAATTGAGTTTTAGATAAATGTCATTCATTTCTAGCACATTTCTTAGTACGCAGTGGGTACTTAGTAAATGTTTAGCTTGAAATGTGTATTGACTAATTAAATTGTTTAGTTTTTAAAAAGTAAAATGGTTTTGAGATATATCACTATATCTTGAAAGTGGTCTAGAGCTCTTAGTACCTGCTTAGAAGTGAGGGATTAGAATTAAAGCTGCCCAGGACTGAGATGATTCTTTCCTGGATTCTCCTCCAGACCAAGCACTGAAGAGGAGCAGATAACATATCATAGAAACTGTGAATCTCAGCATTAGAAAGAGTTTCATAATCCATCCGGTCCAACCTGTTCCTGAATAAGAATCCTTAATAGAATATCCCCAAATAAGTGATCATGTAGCCTTTGCTTACCATTAAGATTATCAATGCTTTTCCTAAAATATATTACCAGAATGGATCTAGAAGTTATCTGACCTGGACAGCATACAATGCAACTGTCATCCTTGATGCTATTTCTCTCAATGCAAACAAAAATCACCTTTGTGTCTGTTTTTTGTTTTTGGTTTTTTGGTCATTTTATCTCACTTTCAGCACATACTTGATTTGATCTTTATTAAATCTCCCAAAACTCTTTTCACACCCAGATAGCTCTAGCAAGCATCTACAATCTTCTAGTACATATGAAATTGACTTTTTGAACCAGAGTGTAAAATCTTACATTTGTATCTATTGAATTTTATCAGTAGCCAGATCAGCATTCTAGGCCATCAAGATATTTTGATGCCATTTGCCATTCAAATGTATTAGCTACTCCTTCTAACTTTGTGTAATTTATAAATTTGACAAGCATCTCTTTATCCCATTAACCGAATAATTAGTAAAACTGTTAAAAAATCCATGGGACCAAGATAGATCCCTGTAGCACACTACTAAAAACTTAGTCTCAAATTAGCAGTAACTTATTTACTAGTCATTCAAAAAGTTCCAAAATACTTAATTCTGTAAGTGTCTAGCTCCCCATTTCCCCATATATTCCAAAAGGATAACATAAGAGGCTTTGTCATGTAGAAGCCAGAAATCATTGCTCTAATATATACCATATTTATTATGCTTTTCCAAGAGTTATGTGTTTCATCTGTATTTTAATTAACTGCAAATGCATTAGGAGTTAACTGCATGATATGAATCCAGAAAAGCTAATGTGATTTTAAACTGAAATAATGGAGATCAAATATCTAAGAGTAGGTAGCTTATATACTGCCACAGTTAGACCACATCTTTAGTATTGTGTTCAATACTACATATTAGGAAGGCCATTATTAAGGTGGGGTAGGTTCAGAAGATAGTGACTGAGATGTCGAACAGTAATAGATCTAGCATTGGGAGGGAGCTCAGAGGTCATCTAGCACTATCACCTCAAGGAAATTATAGCTAAGAGTGGTTATGTGGCTTGAATGAAGTCACAGAGGTAGCAAAGATGTTCAAGATCCAACAAATGTTGATTTAGGGAATTAAGGTTATCCTATGGAAGATAAAACTTGGGGGATAGGTGGTATTATCACTGTTTTAGGTACTTGAGGTGCTGTTTTTGGAAGAGGGATTAGAATTGTTCTTATGACCCAAAACTCAGAAATAAGAGCAATGAATATAAATTGTCAGGAGGAAAATTTAGACCTTAAAAAGAAATCTTCGTATTAGTTAAAACTATTAATTCAAAAGTGGTCTGGGCTGCATTGGGGAAGGGGAGGTGCATTCCCTTTCCCCTTTGATATCTGAGGTAAGGTTGGATGATCACTTGGGTGTATTATAGAAGGGATTCCTCTTTAAGTATAGGCTAGACTATGCTGTCGCTGACATTTCTTCAGACTCTGAGACTCTGAAATTCTGGGATTCAATAAAGAAGAATGTAGAATACTTGGAGAACCTCCAGAGGACAGCAGCAAAAAAATAGAAGTTTGAGAAAAGAATACGGTTAAAGAAATAAGAATTTGTTTGTCTTGATAAGGATAAATGGCTATTATATTGAGTTTGAACCTCTCTTTTCACCAGAGAAAGTCAATATAAAAGGAGGTTTAAATTACAGTAGGTGAGATTAAATTAAAACATTCTTAAAGATGTGTTTTTGGAATCCAGTAGCTTCCCAAGAGTTTCTCCAGGCTGACATTGCTTATCTTCCACACATCTGCAGTGGCTCCTCCACCCTGTCAGTGCCAGCCAATGCAAAGCACTCTCTTCCCACCCAAACAATTTTAGCTGCATTTAACCTTGATTTATTATAAAATTTAGAAATGCAAGGGTTTTTATTCCAAATTATTCTTCCCTTGACCTACAATGGTTTGAAGGACACACTAAGGTAAAATATGAACATTCCTTATTCTTTACTTCATATTATTTTAAACATTCTTTCTCTAGTTCACAAAGTTAACTTTAAAAAATGTTGTTAATGGGCAGTATCCAAAACCAGACTTTTTATTGTTACTGTTGCACCCCATACAACTTGTTCACCCAAAGTCAGCAAATCTCTAGTGACTGTGAAAGTAAGAAGTTTCTATTAGAGTCCCATCCATAAGAACCCAATTTCATAATTTTCCTTTAAGATTATTTTGAAAATGGTGGTGGCATTCCTCAGTTGTTTCTTTGTTTCTGGAGTTTTAGATCTATTATGCATATGGTGATACATAATCATAATTATGCATTCATGATGTTGTTTGTGTCTTTTTCACTGAGAAATCGGGTGAGAAACCTAATCTCAAAGCCACAGGCTATTTTCCAGCAATCTAGATTCTGAACAGAGTTGTTTGTTGAGTCTTACTGGAACCCAAACTTTATAGTTACTGGTCTCAATGCTAGACTCCTCATTATTACTCTCTTCTTCTACTCTGCACCCTTGCCCCTTTGTATCAGATCTCAATTTATATGACAGAAAAAAAGCATGAGACACTGCATTTCCCTTCACGTAAAAAAATTTACATTTTTTAAATAAGAGGGTTTTTTTCAGATTCCCAAATGCAATGAAAACACTTCATTCTTTTCCACATATGTTATTAGACTTTATAACTATGGAGACGCAGTGTTCTTTTCTATTCCTGAGTTCCTGTTATCAGTAGGAAAAATCCCTGAGTTCCCTGCAGGGATGCTATACAGTCTTTTTCACATATGTATGGGCAGAGTGTGAGATTTACAGTGGTGGCAGAAATGTGTGCATGGTTTATGAGCTATAGAACTATTTTACTCACTTAACAATAATCATGAGATCCTAGACCCTATAATTATTCCATCTGAAAGAGACTTTGGAGATTAATTTATCCCTACTGCCAAATTTTACAAAAATAAAATGAGGCCCAGAGAGACCAAATGATTTGCATAAAGTGGGTATGTCACACCAGTAACAAATAGCAGATCTGAGATTTGAACCCACATTCTCTAATCTCAAATCCTGTGTTCTTTTTAACTCTACTAAGCTGCCTCCCCATCAGTAATTTTTGAGGGCCTACCATATACAAGACATTGTAGTAAGTCAAAGAAATATCAAACAACGTCTCACTTGCTATCAGAACCTCTCTGTTAAGTAGTACTTGTTAGTTCAGAAGCTACGATTTGAATTACAGTGATTAGATAAAAATGAAAACAAATATTCAAAGAAGTCAGAAAAAAGGTAGGAAAAAGCAAATACCATTTCCTTCCTCTCTTCAAAATTCATTTGTGTTTAGCATGATATTTCATACTGGTTCATTGATCCCCTGCTCAATGAGGTCCAGCTCTCTGTTACCCCTAAGACCAAATAAAAACTCCTATTTGATGTTTTAAAGCTCTTCATAATCTGGCCCCTTCCTCCCTTTCCAGTCATTGTACACTTGACCCTCCTCCATATACTCTATATTCTAACACTGGCCTAACTTGTAGTTCTTTGAACATGACACTCCATCTCCCATCTCCATGCGTTTACAGTAACTGTCCTCTACATTTGGAATGTTCTACCTCCTTAGTTTCTTTGTCTTTCTTCAAAACAAAGCTCAAATTCCAGTTACTTCAGAAAGCCTCTCCTGGGCCCCCCAGCTGTTAATGCCTTCCCCATTTGGATTGCCTTCTGTATATTCTGTATATTCCTTATATCCAGTTCTTTGAAGACAGGGACAAAAACCTCTCTTTGCATCCTTAGCATTTATCATAGTGTCTGACATGTGGTGAGTGTTTAATAAATTTTTGTTGACTTAATCAGCTGTGGAGCCAAGGAAGGCTTCCTTGAAGAGCTAATGCTTTAGCTGGCCTCTCAAGTTGCTTGGGAATTCAACAAATGGAGAGAAAGAGGAAACAAAGTGTAACAGTGAAAACAAAGGCACAGAAGTGGCCTAGGTCAGGGTGTGTAGAGAGAACAATGAGTAGCTCATTTTGGCTTAATCATAGAGTATGCAGAAGTAAATAATATGACATAAGGTTAGAAAGGTAGAATCTGATTTGGAAGGCCTTAGATATTACCTAAGAGAACTTAAATTTATTTGAAGACCTTAGATGTCACCTAAAAGAACTTAAATTTTATTTGAAAGGGAATAGGGAAGGATTAAAGATTTCTGAGCATAATGACATGACTAGATTAGGTCATTACTGGAAAGAAAAACCTGACAGGAGTTGGGAGTATACAGCTATAATCCCTGCAATTTGGGGAGGCTGAGGCTGGGGGAATCACTGGAGCTCAGGAGTTCTGATGTGCAATGGGCTAATCTAATTCAGTGTTTGTGCTGATTCCAGAATCAATATGGCAGCCGCTGGAGTGCTTAAGGAATTTGAGAAATAGCCCAGGGCAGAAATGGTGCAAATCAAAGCTTCCATGCTAATCATTAGTGGGATGGACACTAGGGGTGAAGGACAAGTAAGAAACTACTGTGGTCTTGGCACTGAGCTAAGGGCTTTACAATTATGATGCCTTTTGATCCTCATGACAATCCTGGGAGGTAGGTGCTATTGTAATCCCTATTTAAATTTGAGGAACTTTCAGCAGATATAACTCAAGTATCACACAGCTAATAAATGACTGAGACTAGAATCAAACTCAGGTATTCCAGACTCCAAGTCCAGCATTCGATCAACTGTACCACGTAGCTGCTTAGACCACGAGAGACCACTGTTCTTTCAGCCTAGACATACACACACATACACGGGCGCGTGCACACACACACAACACACACACACACACACACACACACACACACACACACACAAAGGTGGGGATGGGGAAGGGAGACAGGTAGCTCTTGTGAACTTTTGAGTGTTGTCCTAGTTACAAAAGGTTATTGTTGTTGATGATGATGCTGTTAGTCATTTCAATCATGCCTCACTCTTCCTGATCCCATTTGGGGTTTTCTTGACAAAGATACTACAGTGATTTGCCATTTCCATCTCCAGCTCATTTTACAGATAAAGAAACTGAGGCAAACAGAATTAAGTGACTTGCCAGTGGTCACATAGCAAGTAAGCATCTGAGGCTAAATTTGAACTCAAGAAGATAGTCTTCCTGACTCCAGGCCTGGCACTTCCTCCACTGCACCATCTAGCTGCCCTAGTTATAAAAGTAGGCATGTGAAAAAATAAAACAAAACTGGTATAGTAGATAGGAAGATTGCCTCAAAATCAGAAAGTCCTGGTTCAAGTCCTGCCTGTGACTTATATTGGCCATGTAATGCTGATCAAGTCACTTACCACAGTGGTCCCAGGAAAGCCTCTAAGAGTATAAGTTGTAGAAGAATTGCCACTATCATAGAAAAAGGAAGTTTCCTCACTAAATGACCCCTTCAACAATGAAATCACGAGACCATACCCCCCACCCTAAGCAGGAAAAATCAAAACTATATGTAGGCATGTGTGAATGTAATAAAGTGTGTGTAAATACTTCTTGTAAGTATGCTAGAACTCTTTGAATCATAAAAAGATTTTTTTTCTGTCAAAAACTAAGTTCTGATTTGATCTTTACTCTGCTTCTGCATTCCTGTTACTGGTCTTTATAGCTCCATTTTAATTCTCAAACAACAAAATATATCCCCAAACACTGAATTCATAAACATTTGAAATGTTTAGAAAACCACTGAAAAACACTTATGTAGCATGATGCAATTAGCATTTACTAATAGCAGTCAAGGATCATGCATAATGTAACACTGAAATTGTTAACTACTATTATCAGAGAATCATGGATAAGCACTGTTATCATGCTTATCAATTATCATGGAAGATAATTTATTACCTTGCTTTTATGAACATGAGAAGTAGATCTTTAAAACCATTCCTAAAGAGATTCCCTTTGGCTTTAACAGCTTCCCAAGAGAGTAATTCAGTTATCTATAGATATGGCCATTGATTTTAGAATATACTGGGGCTGTAGAATCATGTACAGGGATTTGGAGGTGGTAACAAAGGTTGCAATACTCAATTGCCTGTGAACTCTATCCATTCTTATATTATTTGGTGGACTCTGTAACTGGATAAGAGGCATATTCAATTGGAAGTTAGAAAGAAGGAAAATTGGAATTAAGATGATGAAAATATATATATTAGAACCATACAAAAATATAATGGTTTGGCATGAAAGCTAATGAGTTCCCTCTCACTTAAGGTCTTTAGACAAATGTTGGATGAGCACTTCTTGTGAATGTTGTAGGAAGGATTCTCCCTCAGGTCTGAGTTGGACCAGATGGCTCACTAGGTCCCCTTGAGATTCCAGGATGCTATTTTCTGTGAAATCATGCTGTACTACCATTACTCTTACCCATTCTGCAACAATCGCTTCCACTTAATCTCTCTCTCTCTCTCTCTCTCTCTCTCTCTCTGTCTCTCTCTCTCTCCATCTATGACATATTATATGTGTATACATATATAAATATGTAGATATCATATATTGATATATACATATGTAAATTTTACACATGCATTTATATAGGAATATTCCCATCAAAGTTAAAGAGTGAGATGATATCAATTTGTTAGTATTTACTTACAATATGTAGAGAAAAAAACTTGGACTACATTTCCTTAAAAATTAAAATTCATCCTTTAAAAATAATTACAGTGAGAAAAAAGGAAGTATTTCTCCTTTTACATGTTGTCTTTAGGCCCTACATTCCATATGATTCTTTGGAAGATCAGAATACTTAATTGCCTCTAATACCCTGTGGCCCAATAGAGTTATAGACATATATCCCATGGAAAAGCAGGCTTTAGTTCTCATTGACTGAAGAATAGAAGATGTAATAGTTATATGAACTTTACATCTAAATATCAATGGGTGATTCAGTAGTAGTCCACTGGACCCTATTATTTAGATGTGTACAATAGAATCTGAATTGGAATTTATAAAAATATCATGCTTAGCTTTAATAGGAAGTTATTTCTTATGTTAGCACTAAACTCAAGATAATCATATTCATTTATCGAGAAATCTGATTAATAAACTTTCATGGGCTATTTAAATACTGTTGTTCAGTCATTTTTCAGTCAAGTCTGTCTCTTTGTGATGCCATTTGGCGTTTCCTTGGCAAAGATACATGAGTGGTTTGCCATTTCCTTCTCCAGCTCATTTTTACAGATGAGGAAACTGAGGCAAACAGGCTTAAGTGACTTGCCCAGGGTCACACTTAGCCAGTAAGTGTTTGAGGCCAAATTTGAACCTGGGAAGATGAGATATTCCTGATTTCAGGCCTAATATTCTGTCCACTGTGCCACTTAGGATAATGCATGCACTTGATTTTTTTTTGAGGCAATCGAGGTAAAGTGACTTGCTGGTAAGTATCTGAGGTCACATTTGAACTCAGGTCTTCCTGACTCCAGAGCAGGTGCTCTATCCACTGCTCCACCTAGCTGCCCCACTTGAGTTCTTTAAAAGATTAAAATGAGGGACCCTTAACTAGCTAAATACTATCAAAATAGAAAAAGGATAGGAGAATTAGAAATAAATGATAATTGCCTCTAATTTAAATGATTGAATACATTAGTTTTATCACATAGGAAACCACAACCTCAGGTGGTTTTGTTTTGACATTATTGAATAGATCTGAAGGACATTAGATCCTTTCCCCCAGCTGATTGCATAGCCACCCCTTGGATCAATGGAAACCCATTCTCTACCTTTCCCTCATTGCAATTTGGTACTTTACAGGAATAGTCTGGGAAGCAAATGGAAGGGAGGCTTTTTTGCTTGAGTTCATCTTACAGTCTATGCATAAAGTAGAAACTAAAGGCTTCCCGCCCCTGTTGCTAGAAGTATGCACTAATAAAGTCACATATCCTAATGTTTATGCTCCCAAACCAAAGTATTTCAATATCTAAAGGTCTTATGATTTCAGCACTGTGGCTGTTTCCTCCATCAATACAAATGGCAACTTCTCAGTGAATTGTTGTAGAGAATGGACTTTAATAATTGCCTCACCCCCACCCCCATCCCCACCCCAAAAAATGATATCCTGGCTAATCTAGCAATTAACTCCTACAAACTTTTTGCTAAGGTGGTTTTTGGACAACACACATAGCAATTTTCTGGGACTGTATGCATAGCATTCCTTGTTTGATAGGACCTGCCAAAGCTTTTATTTTGCTGGCGTGGTCTTAAGGACTCCAGGTCACCTCTATGCCATTGTATGTGGTATCAGAATAGGGTTTTAGCAGAATTTGCCATAGAATTAACATAATACTTCTGTACATACTGATTAAATTTAAAAAAAAAAACAATGACATCTGTAGTCATGCTCAGAATTTCAACTTTGTTCACTCCATTTGTACACTTGCAATTTCTTCAAAATTGCAAACTCTCTTGCTAATTAGCATATCTTTACTAGAACTACTTTTACATGGCATCTGCCCAAGTTAGCCTTCTACCCTTTAACCCATTCATTTGCCAAACTTAAGTATGTTGCACCTGTCATCAAGTAACATGTCTTATATATACTTTCTCTCCCTTAGGTGGTCATCATGAACTGAATGCCTAAAATGGATGGTATTGGCAATTCTCTCAATTTTTTTTCCTTTCATATATATTAAAGTTCAGATTGCTTTTCTCCTTCTGTGGGCATATCTTTACAATTTGAAGATTCCTTTATGGACTTGTAGAATTCAACTGTAACCCAACCTAAAGCATAAATCACTTTTATATATATATGTGTGTGTATACCATCCACCTGACCTTCAGGATTGGATAAAGCTTCATTAAATTTAGAATTGGATGTCCTCCACAGCTTATTTTAATATGGCTTTTGGGTAGATGGAAATACCTCCAAGAACAACTCCTTCATCTTACTTATGAAGACACTGAGGCCCAGGGAGTTAAAATAACCTATTCAAAGTCACACAGGCAAAGGCAAGATTTAAATCCAAGACTTCTCACTCCAAAGCCAGAACTCTTAAGTGTTATATCAGAACAAAATTCTCTCTCATATTGATATGTTAATAGTACTCAATATACCTGCTATACTAGAAATTGTGTAAAAATAATACCTAGCATCTAGATAGTGTTTTAAGGTTTCCAAACTGCTCCATATTTGATCCTCACAACAACTCTGTGAAATAGATACTTTCATTATCTCCATTTTACAAATGAGAAAAGTGAGGCTGAGATTTTTTTCAGTTTTCCATTCATCAGGTTCAGGCTCGACAGTCCACAACATTTCAGTGGGTTTTTTAAAAAAATACTTCAGCTTAGCCAAAATCCTGGTTAAGTGACTTGCCTAGGATTACACAGCTAGTTAGCATCTAAGAAAAGATTTAAACTAACGATTTCCTGATTTTGAGTCCAGTATTCTATCCACTATACCACCTAAAAGCCTCAAGAGATTCCCCTGAGAGTAGTGTACTCTTCAACCACCATGTTACTGCCAGAGCTGTATAGATAGCATTGGACTTAATGGAATTCATAACTTTTTGCTTGGAAGAAAGTGGTTCTCATCTGAAGCCAAACATAAACAGTCTATAAGAGAGTGCAACTGAGCATGTCTCTTAGAAAGGCTAGTATTGCATTTTGTTCGCAGAATACAAAAGAATTCCAAATCCTTCAGTATCTCAGTTCTTTAATTGTGTTTTGCATCCGTATATATAAAAATGCTTTTCATTACTATGTGTCACTTTGAATAACAGTTTTGTTATGTTTCTAAAGAACATAAAGTGATTGTTTCTATTTAATAGCAAATATCTCTTTTAAAATGAATTTTATGTATTGGAGAAGTATTCATGTTGCCTTGTTTTATAAGATCATTATTTCTCAAGCTGAAATTACTTAGTTAAATAATGGCTTGAGATATTCTTCCCTAAGTTTTGCAAACTAAAACAAAGATATCTTAGTGTTAAAGAATATTTAAAATTATCAATCATTCTCATATAATTAGCTTCAACTTAAAGAGTGTGATTACGGTACTCTTCAGCCAAGAGTTTTAGAATTCAGATTTAACCAACTTGCTTCAATAATCCACCTGTTCTAAATTTCATAGCCCAAATATTTTGCCATAAGTGTATAAGCATCATGATGGAAACTAGCAGAAAGTCAAGTACGACATGTTCACTGGAGCATTCTTTGGGGCTCCAAGTAGGACTATACGAGAAGTTAAATACTATAATCATCAGAGCCTCACAGTATTTCTTGTCATAAACTTCTGACTTTAATTTAATTATTTGTCATACTGTTTCCATTGTACAAAAATTATTACATATTGTGCTTTTCAAATATCATGGGATTCTGTTTGATTTTTAGAAGTGTGTAGACTAAATGAAACCACCTTAAAAGCACCAATCCAGAATTATTATCATTTATCATGGGTACCCTCACTACATTCCCTGACCCTTTCCTAGACTGCTACTTTAATGATACACAAGACATTTTTCATCTATGTACTTCTGGAAGTTGTTGAAACTTTAATGTTTTTCAAAGAGGTAAATCCACTTATAATTACCACATAGTTTTGCAGAGATAGTCTAGGGGGAAAAATGAATCTCAAAATTTCATTGGGGGTACTCCTTAGATGGGTGGCATGTCCTATTAGATATCTCAATATAATTACACAATATACTTTATCATATTTTCAGTGGCAACGCTTTGAAATACACACAAACACACACGCATCTGAAAACACTGCTTTCACTGGTTATAGAAGAGCTTTGATATCAAACTTATAACATCAAATCTATTGTTTCATAATTAGAAAAGTAATGGAGCTGACCTTACTGGTCTGCATAGAGCTCTGTGATTACTATATGGATGTACAAAAATGTTAGATTCTTTTATGAAAGAATTTACATACCTCTGATATGGAAGTCATTCACACTTTTCCCCAGGCGCACAACTTACTATTTTATATGCTTTCCCATGTCATTTTTAAATGGACCCAAACATTGTGCTTTCTATTGGAAAAATATCAAGTGATGAGTTTTGCAGTTCCATTTAATCCAGTAAGTATTTCCTATCTTTGTACATAAGTCTTTGCTTTGGTCAAAAAATGATTAAATAATGTGGCCACCATGTATGGGGGCTTTCTTCCGTACTAAAACTTTCTTTCTATCCTAGATAGTCCAAGAATTTATGTGACTCTGCTCTACAGTATAGCAGTCTGGTTCAGAAACTGTTTAAATTAGTATTTTGTGGCACCAGAGACTGCATGGAGTCAGAATGTGAGTGATACAGCACCCTGTCAAATTGCATTTGAATTAAATTTCACTGTGGAGAGCTGCATGGATACATTAACTGAAATTTCTACAATGCAGAGTTTTTTTCCTCTAGAGGCACATGATCAGTTCTCATACAAGACCATTTTCCTTTAGGTTTAGAGAATAATTTAGAATTGAGGGCATCAGACCTTCCTCTGAGGTTCGGGGATTTTTTTTCTGGTCTTGATTGTGAAAACCTGACATCTACGGCAAACCTGTGACATTTCTACATATATTCATATGTGTATCTAAGGAAAGTGGCTATGAATTGGTAACGTAATGGTGTTTCACTGGGCAAAACTGGGTTTTGCCCTCCCAGTATTTCTCAGTTATGGAATCACACAGCCAGAACATTTTCATCAGTTGCACTGAATCTCTGGGCACTGAATTGAAGCTCTGTAATCAGTTTTTTTTATATAATTTCCCAAAGCAAAGTCAATAGAGACCACCTTTTTTTTTTCCTTTTCCTGACATTGATGTTCTGTAAGAATGCAGGTAGTGTCAGGTTGTCCTGGTTCAGGCTCTCCTGAGATTTCTGTCAGTTTGTACTCTTCAAATTAGAAATCACTGACAAACAATTCAGAAGAGAATTAGGAATCCCTGAAATAGCATTATGTCATCAATTGTATAGTTGAGAATCCTTCTCTATTCTCTTACCTTGGTGCTTCCTAGTTTTATCTCCATTAACCTCTTGGCTTTAGAATAAACATTCATTGAGAGCTACCTTCTTTGTTGGTACAGTTAACTTGAAAAGTTAGTGAAAAGTGGATGCTAGTTTGACCTGTTTTATCAACATTAGATGAGTCTAATTGTTCCTTAGAAATAAGACTTTTGCCCTATTTTGTCCTTTTCAAATTCATTTAGTCGTTGGCTGTCAAAATGTGAGACTTCCCTCCCCTCCCCTCCCCTCCCCTCCCCTCCCCTCTCCTCCCCTTTCCTCTCCTCTCCTCTCCTCTCCACTCCTCCCCTCCCCTCCCCTCCCCTCCCCTCCCCTCCCCTCCCCTCTCCTCCCCTCTCCTCCCCTCTCCTCTCCTCCCCTCTCCTCCCCTTCCCCTCCCCTCCTCTCTTCTCCTCTCCCCTCTTCTCCCCTCCCCTCCTCTCTTCTCCCTTCCTTCCCCTGCCTTCTCTCTCTCTCTCTCCCACCTTTGGAATAGCTAGAATACAAGTAGAAGCTTGCTTGAAAAATCCGTATTGTAATTTTCACAGAAAAAATACATTTCTATGTAATTGTTGAAGAGTTTTTTTTTCTTTATACGTGCATGTTCTTTGACTATAGCAAAATACTAATTATTTTATAATTGCCAGGCACTGTGCTAGGCACTGGCAATATAAATACAAAATTTAATCAGTGCCTGCTCTCCTGCCCTCAAGATCTTACATTCTAACAGAGGAGATAATATGCATATATATAAGTGCGTGCAGAGTATATAAAATATGAATATAAAAAAGCTTTGGGATGCAGGGCACTATTAGAAGATGGGATCAGGAAAAGCTTTATGTAGAAGTTGGCACTTGAGTCTTGAAGGATGACAGAGATTCTCAAAGGTAGAGTTGCATAGGGAGTGCATTTCAGGCTTGAGCTACAGCCATACAAAGGCACAGATATGGGATATGGAGCATCACATATCCAGATCAATTAATATACCAGTTCAGCTCGATTACATCATATGTGAAGGAGAAGAATGTGGAAAGATACTGGGGAGATTGGAATGGAACAGACTGTGAAGAAATTAAATGCCAAAAGGAGAAATTTATATTTGATCCTACTGATAACAAGGAGTCACTGGTGTTTACTGAGTAGGGTGTATGACATGGTCAGACTAGGGTGCTAGAAGAAAATCTGGACGATGGATTAATGTGGGAAGAGGCTTGAAATAACAAGACCAAATATTACAGTTATCCTGGGTAGAGGGAATGAGGGTCTGATATAGGATCAGGCCATGTGAGTAGAGAAGAGAATATACTAGAGATGTGGGGATCAGAACAACATAATTTGGCAATTGATCAGAGAGTCGGGTGAATGAAACTGATGAATGAATGCTGTGGGTCATCCATGCAACTTCACAACTGTATCTTGTCTAAAACAGTGATCTCCAAAGCAGTAGTACCTGGGCCTCCTTGAGGGGCATTACCCTGGCACCAAGGTGCATGTGGTCATTCAATTATAGGCTGAAGAGATGGATTGCATACCACCTTCCCCAAAACAGATAATCATCATGCTTGTCTCCAATACAACCACATCTGCTTTCATCCTCTTATACTCTTCTATTCCACCCTCTCCCTCTGAGACAGCTTCCAACATCCCAGGGCAATTATAACATACCATCTGACTTGAGTACCCTTTAAAGTTCTAAGACTTAATGTCTTCAGTGTAACATCATCAGAAATAGGGGTCTCTTGGGAATTCCTAATTCTATGAGCATTCCCTACTCAACTTAGATTCTGTTTTAGGTTTCCTCCATTACAACAGCAATCATCCATGGTGAGCATACATCTCCTTGTTTTATGCTTTGCTTAATATTCCTAACTTCATGATGAGATAGCCTTCCAACAACAGCATATTGATTACATATTTCAAGGAATCTTAACATATACCTGTAAAACACATTTTCGGCAGAGTCTTTTAAGGTGCTATTCTGTTTCTCTGAATCAAATGCCTATTTTTAGGGTAAACAAATAAGCACAGCATGATCTTATATTCTCTATATTATTCCATCAATTGTGTGGTAGTAAGGATGTGGTGTTTTGTAATATATCACTTGTGATTGTCTATGTTTCCTACTAAAAACTTCATCCAAAATGTCCTCGGTGCTCGTGTGCATCATGATTTTAATAATCATATGCTTGGGAAAATAGGTATATGGGTCAGTCACTGATGTTCTTTCTCTTCACAGATTTTGAGAGTTGGCAGGGACTGCAGTGGTCACCTAGCCCAACCCATACGCAAAAGGAATAACCAAAATATACCCAACAAATGATTGCTCAGGTTCTACTTGAAGATCTCCAAGGAGGTGGTACACACCATGCCTTGAGGCAGCTGTAATCTTTAATGAGGTCTAAGATTTTTCCCACCTCTGGAATCTTGGTCTCCTTCAGATACCTTGATAATTAATTCCTAATTGACACTGCTTCTCCCAGCACATACACCCTCTATGTGTACTTGGTCTAATCCATCTGCTCTTCCTGTCTTTGTTTTCTCCAGTGCCATTACAACTTCCCCTATCAGAGAGTCTGATATGAGCATCCAAATGTGGTTATTCCAACTGCTTTTGATGTGGACAAGAGGCAGTTCTCTGAACTATAATGTCCATGAAAACTCTAAATTCAATGGTCCTTTTTTAGCCCTTACACATGGGTAAATCTAGCTGCCATTTTCATAATGTCTATTTTACTTTAAACTTCTAAACAAGCTGGCCACAGCCTATTGGAATATCCAGCCTCATTGGACTTCACCTCTTTTTGCATGCTGAGGTTCAGCCAAACTGGCTTGCTTTTAGCCCTTCATACATGTGGCATCATATCCCAACTCTCTGCCTTTGCACTGGCCATCCCATAAGCTTGGAAAACACTACCTCCAGATCTCTACCTACTAGAGTCATTCTCTTCCTCTAAGATACAACTCAAACATCATTTTCTACATAAGCCCTTTCATAATCCCCAAACCTCTAGTTCATTTTTCATAAACCACTTTGCATTTATCTACTTTGTTTATATTTCTGTTCATTCACTTTATGCATATGTGGTATATCTTATACAAGTCCTGAAGCTGCTGAGTAGCATAGTAGATACAGTAGTAGGCCTAGAGTTAGGAAGCCCTGAGTTCAAATCCAGCCTCAGACACTTACTAGCTGTGTTTCTCTTTAGAAGTCACTTAATCTCTCTTTACCTTAGTTTCTTTATCTGTAAAATGAGGATAACAACCACACCTACCTCTCAGGATTATTTTGAAGATCAAATGAGATAATATTTGTAAAATACTTAACATAGTGTCTAGTACTTAGGTGTTTAATAAATGCTTGATGATAGATCAAAGTCACTTTTCACAACAAAGTACTTTGGTCTTGGCCTGTGCTATATTTATTAATTTACTGAAGAAATATTTATTGAAGACCTAGTTCATGTACAGGACCTTGAAGGATTCAGTGGTGACTAAAACACAACCTCTGCTCTCATGGAACTTACCGTCTATAGCTTAGAAAATAAAAGTATGGTCACATGTCATTTTAATTGATGCATATTTTTAAAATTTATTTTTATGGTGGGTGTGGAGGTAATGTTGTTTAGACTTCAGTTAGTCTCAACTCGCTCTCTTATCCTAGATACTAGACCTCCTTCTAGGAGTGTAATCAAGTAGAAGTCTGCAGAAGTTGATTTCCCTACAAATAATCTGATTTATCCTGCCTCTCAAGCAGCATAGTTGTTCCCTGACATTTTTCCTGTTAGCTGTCATTCCCCGCCTCAGCCTGATTCTAGCATTCTTCAGTTCTTTATTGGTTTTTACATTTGCTTTTTGGCCTTTGGCTGAAAAGAGATTGTTGTCCCCAATTCTGTGTTTTAACCAAGAACATCTGTTCCAGGTATCCTGAGTTACTATCAGACTTATTCCAAGACAATTGTCTGAAACATTAATAAAGACTCCACAAAATCAGTCATTGGAAAAGCAAATCAGTTGTCATGATTTAGCTTGATTATGCTGTACTAGAGGTGGCTATATGATTATATATCTTTGACCAGATGTATCAATTAAAGAGTCTGGCCTTAGAAATTATGATGACTAGTTTTATTATACTGTGATTCACATGGTTGTAAGCATTGAGGGTAGCAGTAGTGCAGGCTAGTTAAAAATCCCTCAATCTGGAGTTTAGAAAACATGGATTCAAAACCCAAGTCTGTCATTGACAACCTTTGTGTTCTTGGGCACCTTAGTCTCTCTAGGCCTGTATCAGTAAGACAAGTATCACAATATCGGTGGTGACCATGAATATGCCTGTATAGTTCTGTATCTCAGAACATAAGAGATTCTCCAGATAGAAGGCAGAAGAAGTAAAACATTTATTCAGACACCCAAAGATCACATCCTAAAACCAATAACTCCAATTTAACATAGCAGCAATTGTATCCCCAAACTAGTAAGCCCATTTTATCATAACAACAAGGAACTTAAAACACAGTATCACAGCAGGGAGCCACGCCATCCCATAACCTTACCCTCTTCTGGGGCCTTCACAGCCCTTGTGACCTAATTAGCAAAAGGGTGTGGGCCTTCCTATAAACAAGCCTCTCCTAATCAAGCTTCCCTTAACTAGCTCCTTCTCAGACCTGTTAATGGGACTAATGGGCAGAGAAGATCTTTAATCACATTTAGCACCACAAGGCCTTAGTTCACCCATTTATAAAATTAAGAGATAGGACAAGATGACTTCTAAGGTAACTTCTAACTAAAAATTCTGAATGTATATATAGGTTCACTACTTTTCAAGTCATTATCTCTCTCTCTCTCACCCCTATCCTTGAAGTAGCAAAATAGTAGAAAGTAGGATTAAGTCATTATTTAAAAACAAGAGGATAGGTAATAATGTCAAGTAGGTAAATTATTGATGTGTATGGCATACTATTACATCACCCAAAGCACCAACTGTCAAATAGAACATACCCTAGACAGGATGTAGAGTCCCTCAAAGACTAATTTTCATCCCCTGGCAGAAGAGATGCTCCTACAGAACATCAGTTTGACATTTGTAAGGGCTTATATTTACACACACATACAAAGTCAGCACCAAGAAATGGCAACTCTGTAGATAACCTTAGTACCAGCTTGCACAAATGAAACACCATTTTTACATGAATTCCTGAATTTTGTTAGGAGCCTGTGCTGCACCTGCATTTTTTATAGGCCTGGCCAGCTCAGCCTGAAGACAGAAAATTAGGCTCTAGTGCTGAAGATGAAACTTTTTAGGCATTAATACTGAATCATCACCTCTTTCCCACATTGAAATAAGATAACTTGGCTTGTTTCTAATATGTGTTTCCTAATTCTATAGAGTAAACTTGGCTGAAAAAAATACCTTCTTCATAATAAATTATTCGTCCTCCTATAAAATTAGATAAAAAATATTTTTCCATAATTCACCCTTATTAACTAACTACCTTTTCTTTGGCTCATTGAAATTTTCAATGCAGTGTGTGACCTTTATTAATTTTATTATTTATCTAATATTGAAATTTCTTTATCAAATATTATATCATATCACTTTGTCATCTCTGATAGTATTGGGGCAGGATTTATGGATCACATTTATTTTACATCCAATTTGTAATGTTACAGATATGAATTTGCTACCTGATGCATTAGAGTTGTCCAGATGAACGTCAAATTGGTTTTACAGATTCATCCAAGATTTGAAATCAGTTGATCATATGGAAAGCCTCAAGTGAACAACTATTAGTAACAACTGGGGAAATCTGTGATAGCATAGAACATGTGGCAAAGTCCCCAAATGGACTAGAGTCCCTTTGAGAGGATTATATCAAGGTGAAAATTCAGTTCAAAATTACCTTGAGACCCTTTTATTGTACTCTGTGTTGTGGCTTCATGATGTTTGATATACAGAACATGGGCCGGTGAATGATAAAAGACTAAATGGCATTTCACTCTGGCTTGTGGCTAGAATAAAAAGGCTAGATTGCTAAGGCTTGCAGAATTCCTCACAAGTCAGTTTCCTGCTGTTTAAATTTATCAAATGAGCTAGACACAATAATTTGGGCCCCCAAGTGATGAGCTCCTGGATTAGTGAATCAAAAATATGCACTTGATAATATTTTTGTAAAAACTATCATTGTGTATCTCCTGACCTGTGTACCTCTGCAAGAAAGCCTGGGACATCACGGTTTAATTCCTCTCTCTGCATTTGAATTCATTCCCCCTTTCTTTTACAACCTTTCTGGAGACAATGTGTAATGAATCATTAACATTATTATTATTTCCGCTACAGTCAAATAGCACAGCAACACTTAGCAAAAGTGGAGGGTGGAGGGGAGGGAAATTACATTATCCATTCAGAATAATTTCCTACTCTAATATAAATGTTTCTCAGGATAGAGCTTTGAAATGGATACTGATTCTTTAAATTCTTTCCTGTCTGTTTCAGGAAATAGTGAGATCCTGTTGATATGAAAGTACAATGTGTCTAAAGTTCACTTCTAAACACTCTGCTCTTTGCAGTGAAAGTCATCTGCATTCTCTTTATAATTCTGAGCCACGAGAGATCTGCCTAATCTTGGAGATCTGATCCCATATCATTCAGAAAAAAATCCTTGATAATAATTCCACCATTCAGATCACTGAAAGCCATAAAGCCTTATAGCTTCTGTCATCTTAAAAAAGAAAAAATACTGTGAGGCAGGGGAATAAGTCCTTGGATTATGGGTTTGGAGATTTAGTTGTTTGCAAATATAAAATGATTATTACTATTATTATTCAAGTTCTTAATCAACGAAAGCAAATGGCATCTGTTTGTTATCATTCTTTCTACAGAAGACAAAGGCTCCTGTCCCCATGGTACTGACTGCCGGCCCCAAGTGGCTTCTGGATGTGACTTGGCAAGGAGTAGAAGACAACAAAAACAACTGCATTGTGTACAGCAAAGGTAAACACAAGATGATTTTCTTTCTTTGGGAGGCATTAATGGAAGTATTGAAACCTGCCTATTGCAAAACCGATAGCAGCAGCAAATGAACTGACCTGGAAACACAAGGCAAAGAATATGGGCCTCTCTTCTGTACATGCGTGTCTTAACATCCCTATTTTCTTTTTATCCAAGTGAAGGAATGCTGGTGTTTTTAACATGTGAAATATGCAGTATAAAATATTGTAAAATTATTTATATGCTATGTCACCCATTTATTTGACACAGCATATGAGTTCCCTGCTGGATACACATTCTTTTATCATTTTCACCCTTCACTTCAGTAATTGCCTACTGTCAGTTTCATCAGTTAATGAGGTCTCAGATTCCTACTTTGGGGCATAAACTTTAAATAAATGAATTCTCCTTGAAATATAACTGTCCATATAAAATTGAATGTTTTCATGTCATATTACCTTGCAGATTACTTAAAATTGTTTATTGGGAAGGATTGATTAAATTTACTAGTTGTTTGAGATACCTTGAACACTCTAGGCCTCAGTTTTCTCATCTGTAAAAACCAGATAATGAAAATTAAATGAGATATTGGATTGGGAAGTGCTTTGTAATCATAAAGCACCAGAAATGTAAGTTGCTGTTAGTAGCAAGTGGTGTTCATGTAGCACTTTAAGGAGCAGCTAGCTGGTATAGTGGATAGAGCATTGGGCTTGAAATTGAGAAGACTCCCCTTCCTGAGTTCAAATTCGGCCTCAGACATTTATCAATTGTGCGACCCTGGGCAAGTCACTTAACCCTATTTGCCTCAGTTCTTCATCTATTAAATGAACTGGACCAGGAAATGGCAAACCACTCCGGTATCTTTGCCAAGAGAACCCCAAATGGAATCACGAAGATTTAGTCAGACTGAAACAACCCAACAGCAGCAAATATATAGTACTTGAAAGTTTGCAAAGCACTTTATAGTTCCTATCTCCCTTGAGCCTGGTAGGTGCACATTTTCTTACCATTATCGTGTTAACTTCAACACTTAGATTCTGTCAGTATGGTCAGTCAAGGGGACCTCAGATTCCTACTGTAAACACAAACTACCTAGTAGTATAGCTACTATTATCACCATTTTACCAATGAGGGAACTAAGTTTTATGAAGGTTAAATGACTTGTGTGTGACTTCTCTGTTAGTGTCAGAAGGTATAATTTGAACACAGGTCTCTAGGACTCCAAGTCAAGATGCTATCCACTACAGCAGACAGAGTCATTTATTAATATAAATGAAGACCAAACACCTTCACCACAGAGTTAGCTACAAATTGGTGAATTCTTTGGCCATGGCAGCTCACAAAACCATCTGCAAAACCTTAGAGGAGTCACAATTGTCATTTGTGAAGGGGATACTTAAACTAAAGACATCCTTGATCTTTTGAAGCACTGAGGTTTCAGACCCAAAGCGTTAGAAGTGTTCAGAATCCTTTCCTGTACATATACTTAAGGACACAAAACCAGTGTGGAAAAGGGAAGCCTTTGGCTTATGTTGTGCTGCCTTACGTTTGCTTGTTGAGCTATCAAAATGCATCATGGAATGTTGCTACATCCTGAGGACAGCAGGGGAGCATGATATAATGATGTCATTGTCATGGGACATATAAGAACAGCTTAGCATGTGTTTAGTTTTTTCGGCACTTTCACAGTAAAGTTACAAAATCTGGCTTTAGAGACTTTCCATCAATTTTTCAATGTTAGTTCTTTGTTAGTATTACTGCACCTCAGCATTTAATTTCTTTTTGGTTTTATATCCAACAAATAAACCTACTGAGATTAAAGATTTATTTTTTCAGAAAACCTAGTGACCATTTCCACATTCAGGCATCCAGGCAAATGAGCACCCCTATCAATATATTAGCATACAGAGTACTAATCGTAACATCAAAGAGTCTTAAAAACTTACTAGAAACAATTACAACTTATTCCTATAGTCATTACAATTTGTACACTTATAAGAGGATTGCCTTTAAACTGCCACAAGTCTTTGAAAGTGGAATCTCTGAAAAGAGGGAATTTGCATGTTTAAAATCAGTAGGGACCCCAGGGTCTGATATATTCTTTTCCCTTGTATAATTATCAAACTCTTACCCATTAATTTTTTAACCTGAAATACCTACAATACAACAGGAGCAGGTACTCTTCTAGAAGAGAGACCAAACATTGTCCTAGGAATGTCAGAATGATCCATCGACAAAGACTGTATCCTCCAGAAAGATACTTCCGAGTGCCCAGACTAAGAGGAGAAAGAGTTAGAAATAGATCATGACCAACTTGTCAGGGGCAAGCATCCGGAGGGTCTCTTCCTAGATCTCACAAAAGGCTAAGATTAGTTACAAAGGGAGAGGATTCAGAACCATCAAGGGCAATCCTAAAGATGATAAAATATGGATCTGTGTTGGTTGATGCCATATGGACCATAAGTCAGATCTGCGTTGGTTGATGCCATATGGGCCATAAGTCATGTGTTACCTGGAACTGGGGTAGAAAGCTTGATGTGTGACAATCTCATCTTGGCTCTAGATACTTCTTATGCAATGTTGGGCATGTTGATTCAGTTTTCTAGGCTTTCCTTTCTTCATCTGTAAAAAGAGATATTTGGACTAGATGACCTCTGAGGGCTCTTCCAACTTTAGATCTATGAGCCTATGATGTTTCAGGCTTCCTGAAGTTGTAGTAAGACAAATTATTCACTAGTTCACAGATACCAGAGTTCCTGATTTCTTTACACCACAATTTTGCCTGTAGATATAAACACCAGTGACTATGCTGGCTAGTGAAAGAGTTATTACTGGCACTCTGTGTATTTGCTTTTTAGTTAGGAAATAGAAGGGGTTTATCAGACCTATGTGATGCAAATTAAGCCAGGTTTACTATATATTTGTGAGTAGAATGAAAAACAAAAAATACAGCATCTCAGTTGAAAAAACCCTTAGCCCTTGCCATTTCATGGTGTTTCCTTTTGTTACACTGGATAGACACTCAGTCCTCACCTACTAAATCATTTAAGAGGCATGCTGGCTTTTTAAAACTAAATATGAGGACAAGAAAAATAAATAAATAACTTCACAGGCTTTAATTTCCATTTTGCACAGCAGCAGCTCAGTGTTCCCAACTCCACTCCTTCACTTTGTGTTATTTTACTGCCTGCTATCCCCTTGTCACATTAAAGCAAAAAGGTATGTGAGTTTCCATGATGTTATAATTCTATGCACTTTCTCTTCTTTCCCACTCCATCCTCTCCCCTGTCCCCAATCCATATGTTGTCATTTCAGGAAGCGATTAGCTTACACAAGCACATGTGAAATAACCTTTTTGGTTATTTGTGTTGCAATTATTCTCAAAAGACTCCATATAATTCTGGGAAGAATAATTTGCCTTCTTTCTTGCAACAGAAAAAAAGAAAGAAAGAAAAGGTTGAACAAGTACCTGATGAAAAGTCAGTAGGATCTCTAAGTCTTTGGTGTGTTGTAGCAACACAGGAATAGCATGCTCACTCCTAAGATCGGCTGCCGCCTCTGAGCATTGGAGATTGGCAGGCACACCGCTGATAAAAGTGAGCCCGACCCTTAGCATGAAAACATGTGCTTTATTCTATAGATGGGTTTCTCAAGGGTTGTTTCATATTTTATATGCAGCTATGTGTGGGATGATGCTATGTAGCAATGCAAACTATGTACCTCCCTTTCACATTTTCAAATACTAATACTAACAATAACAAGTTCACTCATAGTTTTTCTGTTTTGGAAATCATATGTGTGTAATATCCCATTGCCTGGTTTTCCGTGGGTAGACTTTGCCAAATAACTTCCACTGTATCTCAACCTCTGATTTCTAAATTATCCTTGAGCCCCAAAATCAATTTTAGCTGGTGGGAAATGATTCCTGGGCTCCATGCCGGAAAATACTTAGAAAGAGCATGAACTTCTTATATTATCGTAAACTACAGAATGTGGAACCAACATTCTCCCTTAGGGTTTCCCTGGTGTTGCCTGTGATGACTATGTTTTGCAAAGAAAAGGGGGTATTCTTTTCCTTTTGTGATAGAGGAGGTGAGGTAGGTCATTCAAGTTGAGTGAGCTGAACTCACTGAGGCAGATAAAGGCTTTCTTGCCATCCCCTTTCTTATTTTGTGTGTTTTAGTCCAGACGTGTTATTTCATCATTAAAGGGAAATCCCATAGTGATGGAGATTAGCAACTCCACTGCAACTTACATATATAGAGAGAAGCCTGGAGCACTTGGAAGTTAAGTGAATGGCTCATGGTTGCTCGATATTTTCTTTGAGAGGTAAGACTCACGCCTGAGATTTCCTTTCTCTGAGTCTGGCTTTCTATTTACTAAACCAGGCTCTCTCACTACTTTTGTGCTTCAATTTTCTATTAACTATTTTTGTTCTATGCTTACCAAACTAAGTATTCTCTCTGGTTAAGAAAAAGTAGAAGCCCCTATTATCGATTCTCATTGTCCCATACCCTATAAACATCAGTCCCTGCGTTCTTGGAGTTTCCTTTTGCCTCTAACACAAATCTTTTGTGGTCCTTAGCTTCCATTGCAGTCCACAGCTAAACCTGAGCTTTTAACCTTCCTAATCTTATTCTTACAGGTCTGTTCCCACTCCTTCACTCTTTTGAATTTAGCTCCAGTTTACCTGCTCTGTCCTCCATATTCCATGTAGAACATTAGAGAACATCAAGAGTTAAGGACCATGATATCGATGATGAGACTGCCTTTCCCTTGCCTTTCCCCAAGCCGAGCATCTTGGGTAGAATACCCAGATGCTAAGGAATATCCCAGAGTCCAGTAGAGAAGCATTTCTATTTATCATCAAAGTCAGCCCCCATTACAGAATCCCCACTAGATATTAGATGCCCCTCCCTGGTTGGATACTGATCTCTCTCATCCATAATCTTGCCTGAGGAAACTCAATGCCTTGGTCCACTCATCCACTGACTCCTTCCTAGCAGTCCTTGGTTGGGAAACATCTTCCCTGACATTGGTCCTCAAGGTTCACTAGTATTCAACTTCTGCCCTGCCATATAGCCTTCCAGACCTTGGACATCATTACCTGACTTGCTATTGCACCTAAAGAACTTCTGCTGTCTACCACCTCTTTGCTAATGTTTCATCACTGTCCTTTGAAGTCATCATTATTTAATGCATTGATCAATGTTCTGGTTTTTTAAAAATATTTTATTTTGCATTATTGGCCTATCTATAGTATTACTTTTCTGAAATCTTCATAATTAACTCTACCAAAGAGGAATTTTCCTTTTTATGTTTGTATTAGATGAAATAAAAGGTATTTTTAAAAATCTAGCAATTAGATCTAGGATGTGGAAAACTTGATCATAAATGGGGAGAAGAGGAAGAGAATAAGCATTTATATAGTGCCTACTATGAGCCAGGCACTGTGCTAATAAGCAGGTTACAAACAGTATCTCAACTAATCCTTACAACAGCCTGCAAGCTATGTGCTGTTATTACCCCCATTTTAGAGTTGTGGGAACTGAGGCAAGCAGATGTTAAATGATTTACCCAAGGTTACACAGCTAGTACCTATTCAAGGTCAAATTTTAATTCAGTTCTTCCTGACTCCAGGCCCAGTACTCTATCTATTGTGCTCTCTAGCTGGAATTTTGGGATCCAACCTTAAGGTAACCATTTTAAAAAACCTAGTTTACATAAATGTAAGTACAGTTACTGGCTCTGCAGGTTCATCCCAATTTAAGAACATCTAGTATATAAAAGCCCAAATCTAGAAAACAGGTAAATTAAAGAGCAGCTAATTAAAGTATTCATGTTTGGGAGTTCTTCAAATTGTAAGCTCATTTAAAATGAGATTTACAATATGATTTGAATGATGACAATTTATGTGCATTTTTCCTAAGAAAACATCATACATGAAATGAGGCACACCTGTAAAATACAAAAAAAGCAAAACGTAATGGATCTTCAACTTTTTCCTCTCTACTAGTTCTTTTCCTTCTACTATTAAGCATGCCTAAGTCTCCTCCATCATCCTTAAAAAACCTTCACTGTCCCGTTCCCTCAAACTATTATTTTATGTCTCAGCTCTGTTTCTCAGACTTCTTGAAAAAGCTGCCTGTACTAATTGACTCTACTTCCTCTCTCCCGCTTTGTGATTTGGGTTACGTTCCTGTCACTCAAGTAAGACTGCTCCTTTCAAAGTTACCAGGTGTCTTTCAGTTGCCAAATCTGAATGTCTCTTCTCAGTCCTCATTCCTCCCAACCTATCTGCTGCATAGAACACTGTTAATTCTCATTTCCTTCTGGCTACTCTTTTTTCTCCGAGTTTTCTTGACACTCTACTCTCTTATGTTCTCCTACTTGTCTGACCACTTCATTTCAGCCTCCTTTGCTGGCTCATTATCCATATAACACTCATTAACTGTGGTTGTTCTCCAAGTTTCTGTCCTAGTCCCTCCTCTCTCTCTCTCTCTCTCTCTTTCTCTCTCTTTCTTTCTCTCTCTCTCTCTCTCTCTCTCTTTCTCTCTCTCTCTTTCTCTCTCTCTCTTTCTCTCTCTCTCTCTTTCTCTCTCTCTCTCTCTCTCTCTCTTCATATCTCTCTCTCTCTCTCTCTCTCTCTCTCTCTCTTCTCTCTCTCTCCCACTACTTCCCCCCTCCCTCCCTCTCTCTTTTTTTCTCTCTCACCTTGTACATACTCCATGACTCACAGATCTATAGATGGAGCCATAGTCTGTCATCTGTGTTTTAGGCCTGTATCACCAATTACCCATTAGACATTTTAAACTGGATATTCAGCAAACATCTCCTACTCATAGTGTATAAAATTGAACTCTGAATTTTCTCACCACCCCCAAATTCTCTCCCAAACACCCCTATTTGTGTGAAAGACACCACTATCTTTTTATCTTCTAAGTTTGTAAAATTGTCAATATCCTGTACTGCTCACTCTCCATTAACTCACATATCCAATCAGTGGCTAAATCTTGCTATTTCTACCTCCAGAAAACATCTCGCACCTTGCCCCTTCCTTCCACTCACAAGCTACCACCTTAGTTCAGGCCCTTATCCTCTCTTGCCTACATTGTTTTAACAGCCTCCTAATTGGTCTTGCCGACTGAAGTCTTTCACCACTCCAGTCCTCCTACACACTGCTGCCAAAGTAATTTTCCTTAAGCATAAGTCTGACCGCTCATCTCCAGTTGCCTTCCTCCTGCTGCAAGGACAAACATAAACTCTCCTATTTCATTTTTCTAGCCTTTCATGGCTTGGTCCAGACCTACTTTTTTAGCCTCATTAGGCATTATTCCACCTCCTGCACTCTGTGATCCAGCCAAACTGGACTTCTCTCTTTTCTTTACACAGGAAACTCTATCTCCTGTTTCTGTGCATTTGTACTGGCCATCCCATAGGACTGGAATATAGTCCCTCCTTACTTCCAATTCTTAGGCCTCCCTTCCTGATTTAAGACACAACTCAAGCATTATCTTCTTCAGTAAGCCTTTCCTGATCCCCAACCCCCAACCCCCACTTCCTCCCTCTCAAAATACCTTTTATTTAACTTCTTCATATTTATATATCTTTATATGTTATCTTTATATTTATAATGAATAAATACTTATATGTACTTGTCTCACCTATTATTGTTTAAGTTCATGGCATGGAGAGATTCTTTCTTTCTTTGTATTTGTATCCCCTAGCTCCTAGCCTTAGTATGTGCTTAATAAATATGTGTAGTTTGATTAAAAATGCAGACTAAACAGAACTGAAGACAATATGCGGTCCCTCTTTTATTTACATATTTCAGTGTTATCCCTATGTATCTCAACATATATTAAAAGTTCTAAAGCAAACCAAGCAAAGAAATAGTGTTCAGGGAACACAAAAGAAGTGCATCAGTATCTGGGAATAGTTTCCATGATGCTTCCAACACTAAATTCTGTACAGAATCACTTGGAATCAAAATGCAGCCTTTTTTCCAAAACAGGATACAAACCCTGCAAGACCCCATTCTGTGTGTTTACAGACAGCAGCTCAGAAGCAGAAAATCACCATTAAAAGGCTTAAGGGGCCCTTGAGAGACAATGTCAGAAATCCTGAGAGAGATAACAAAGCTCTTGGTGATTCTGCCTCCTGCACCCCGACCAAACCAGCATGTCCCTCTTCTCAGAAGATAGCAGCTTTGATTGTAGGTAGTCATCCATATAAAAGCTTGGATATTATTCAACCCTGAACTGAAGCTTTGTTGCAGGTTGGTAAACTGCCTGGTTTGGGATTTAGCATAAAATGTGAGCATAAAATGGACATCAGATCTTGAAGCTGGCCCAAAAGTTAGGTTTCAGCTTTAAATAGAAATCTCGTACATCAGCATGGTGGAAAGAACATGAGGAAGAGTGTTGATCCTGAGTTCCGGTCATATTCATCAGTGGCTTTATGGCATTGAGCAAATCCCCTTGACCATTCTGGCCTTCTCTATCCTTCTCTGCATCATTATCTGCAAGATAATGGGTTTAGACTAGATGAGTTTGAACATCTTGTCCAGCTCTCATATTCTGGGAGGAAAAAATTCTAAAATGGAATTTTTTTTTTCAATGAGCATTTCTTTAACTATTCTATATTTCACAGACAATGTATAGATGCCATATTGGTTTATGGCATTGTTAAACCAGGATGCATGCCTGTGCCAAATATTTAGAAGTGGGAATTATAAAATCATAAGGCGATTAAGTTAGCTATTTGAGAAACTCCAATATTGCTTTTTAAATGACTTCAGGATATAGGAGGGACTAAGGTTATTATCTGTTATCAGGAATACAGTGGAATTGTACAACTGGATAATAACTAAACAACTGACACAATGTAAAATTACATTATCAGTATGTTAAAACAAAATTGCGCCCTAAAGGAGTCCACATGCCAGCTCAGAGCTGCAGTGTAATTATGCTTAACTCTGATAATTAAAATACAACGGAGATCAACAGAATCATTTTCATTAAGAAAATTATTAATGATGGTAGTATAACAGTAATTGATTGCAGAGCACCACAGGATAACTCCATGCAGGGGAAAAAAAAACTAACATGCTTCACAAACGTCTGAGGGCTTTCTAGTTATGTTCGACAAAAATGAGAGACGCGTTTTGAGGAGTGAGTGATGAACCATGTTGGTACAAAGAACCAATGATCATAAAATGGCTGCTTAGAAAAAAGCCCATTTTTTATTGGAATTGCCATTTACCAGTGGCATTTGCCGTTGCACCCCATTGACAACTTCAACAAATAATCCTCCTGCCTTCTGTCTGCCCATTTCACTCACCTGTACGTGTACTATTTTTTCATGTATGTTTGTAACTTACTGGTAGCATTTCAGTGAACTTCTGGTTTCTTTTTACATCATTAGTTATTATTAATGCATGTTTTATGATAGGGAGAAAATGTCTTATTTTCCTACACCCATCATTGCAATAGAATAAGAATTATAATTACATCAGCTTTCTACGTAGAAAGTTTTTAAGTACAGAGAAGTTTTTTTTGAGGCTTGAGATGGAGAGGAATACTTGCTTTGAAAAGGGATGTTAATCTTCTAAGCTACATCCCCAAAAGTGCACTTCCTTAGCAGCCTAAAATGAGGAAAAATTCTTGGATTTTTCAGAATGGGATATTTATGTGCCTGTTTTCATGGTATGTGTGTGCATGTGTATTTGAAAGAAATGCTATATATACATTCATTTCTTTACCTTCTCAAAAATTATTAATATCTTTAGTTTACATATGTCTAGCTCCCTTTTGAAAAGCATCTTCTAGAAAATATATTTTAAAAGGAAATTTAAGTATTGTATTTTTGAGAACAATTGTGCAGTATGAGTATTAATTGTTCTTTAAAAATTTTATAAATATTACTTGCAGATATAATTAAACTAGGAGTTTTTTGTAGTTCCTTTATGACTAATTCTATTTCTTAAAATTAGATTGAGCTGTATAGCTAGTGTTTTATTAATTTGATATTTTCATAAATGAACTTATCGTGTATATATTTGTATTTAATATTTATTCACATGTTCTTCAGTTGCTCAACCCTCCACCCCCCACACCCTTCCCTGCAAGTAAGGGCTATTTCAGCTTTGATTTTTATATACAAAGTGTCTAGAACAGTGCCTAGCACATAGTAGGCCCTTAATGATTATTGAATAAATTCATAAATCTATCATGTAAGTGAAAATAAATTATTGTCATTGGGAAAAAACTGAACATCCTCCCTTTTGGCTGATTTCCCCCTCCCTCTTTGTAAAAATGCTGGGTTCCTAAGCCCAAATGACTGGATCTGGCCTGTTTAGTTAGCATACTAATTAATGATTCCAGTCTGGATAAATATCCACTAGACCATCATGTATTCCATGCTGATTAAGATACTCATTTGATAATAAACATACTGTTAAAGAGTCAATAGTGAAGCAGTTACACAGGGAGAATCTTGAATACTGTCAGAGTAAAAACTCTTATCTTTTTTATTTCCGCCTTTAATATCATTGGCCCATTCAACATTTATTAAGCGCCTACCGTGTGTGAGGTATTGTGTTCGGTTCTGAAGAAAAAAGGAAGAAGATGTTTTCCTGCTCTTGAAGTCCATCCTCATGTTTCTGTGCTAATTTCCACAATTCAGCTATATTTATCCTGGAATGTCTATGGAAGACAAGAGACTATTCTAGATTGAGAGTTCCTTGAGGGCGAGGACGATCTTTTGCCTCTTTTTGTATTCCCAGTGCTTGGTACAGTATCTGACACATAGTCGGTGCTTAATAAATGTTTATCAAGTGACTGACTAATGTTCGGTGTTGTCCCATCAATGAAAATGTTCCAATCCCTGCCTTCAAACCATAAAATTGAGACGAATGTGAGAATGATTTGGCTCTAATATCTGGCTGATTACTAAGTAGAATAAATGTAGAAAGAGTACTATACCATTACAAAATCTGAGTTGCAAGGGATCTCACAGGAAATCGAGTCTGACCTATACCTGGACAAGAGTCTCATATATGGCATACTCCAAAATGATCCTTGAAGAGTTCAAGTGAAGGAGAACTCACTATCTTCTGTGGTAGCCCGTTCTATTTTTTGGACTGTGATAATTGCTTTGAACCTTGGCTTTGCCACTTGTGTTTTTTCTGACTTGTGTTAAATTACTTGACCTCTCTGAGCTTTACTTTCACCCTACAAAATATAGATAATAATAATGCTACTACCAATCTCACAGGGTCTGGAGGTTTAGGGAAGGATCAAATATAAATATCTCTGTTTCTTTTAAGGGCACTACTATATAGAATGTCCCAATTCTTAGTGTAGTTTCAAGCTATTAAAGGTGAATGAATGAAAAAATTATGGTATATAAAGCAAACGAATCTAAGCTACTAATACTTAAAGCTGCACTAAGACTTTTGGGACACCCTTTATTCCCAGTCACCCAGGCTTATAACCTCAGAGTCATCCTCATTTTCCCCCTTTTGCTCCCTTCCCATGTACACTTAGTTTCCAATTCTTGTCAATTCCACCTCCACTGCATGACTATCAAACAAATACTTCCCAAGATAAATAGAAAACCCTTGCAAAGATCTAGACCCTTGTGGTGCATGGCAAGATTATTTATTGGTGGGAAGCTGGTAGTGGTTGAGGAAAGGACTGGTAAGATTTTGCATTGGAGCCTAGGATTGTAAATGACCAAGGTACATATGAAATGCCACAAGTGAGGAGTAATGCCATTAATAAACCCTGCATTATTATATTTACACTGGTAAAATCATCTAAAAAGAAAATTTCAGGTTAGATTTGATCCAATTCCAGAAAGTATGAGTATGGAAAGACAATAAATGAACTATTTAATGATGTCATTTTCCTATGCATTTCACATCTATACTGTAGCATGTATGCAAAACTTTTAAATGTGCATAGCATAGTTTTATTTATTTTTGTTTATTTTCATTCATTCAGGATCTATTTATTGAGCACCAGATATGGGCTAAGAATCACTGTACTAGATGCTAAAATGACATACAAATGTAATTAAAACATAGCCTCCTAGAGATTACACTCTACTGAGAAAGAGAAAGCACAAACACAAATATGAAATGGCATAAAATAATTCTGCATAATTATGCTGCAGAATTGAATATGTTAGATGCACAAAATGCTATGAGGTTCAAGAAAGAAAAGCTCATTTCCACCTATGCAGCCTTTAGCCCTGAGTCTTGGCATGTACTCAATAAATACTTGTTCATTGATGAGTGAAAGTTTCATGTAGGAAGTGGTGTATAAATTGAATCATGAAAGTTGAGTAGTATTTCTAAAGGCAAAAGTCAACCAAAAAAAGGGCATTTCAGGCACAGGAGATGGTAGGAGTAAATACATTGGAAGTGAGAAACAAAGTTCTGGAAGTCTAAAGGGAGACAATGAAGAGCTGAGCTAATTTGAACCCTAGAATACATAAAGGAGAGCAGTATGAGAAAAGGATATAACAGTAAGGAATCACCAGTTTGTGGTGGGTCTCAAGTAGAATATTAAATAGTTTGGACTCTGTAAAGTCTGCAGTGGGTATCTGTTGACAAAGAGAGACCTGACATAATTAGATCCATTCATAAGGAAAGGAAAGTATGCTATAGTGTGAAGGATGGAGTGGAGCAATGAGACTTGGAAAAGCATCCATCAGTTAGAGATAACTGTCATGTGTTAGTGTTTTTTGTTTGTTTTGTTTTTGTTTTCAAGGTGACAACCAATCATAAGGTAAGGATGAGGGTTTTCTGGAGATTGAAAGAATGTTTATAGTATAGTACCTATGTGTTTTTTTATTTAGGGTGATCGTTCTCAAATAGTCTACTAGGGACTGGTAGATATCCTAAGATCCTTTTAGGGAATTCACAAAATTAAAATAATTTTCATTATTATACTAAGACATTTTAACTTAGAAAATGATAACTATTGATAGATAAAACCCATATAAAAAGTTCTTTGGAGGGTATCTCAATAATTTTTAAGAGTATATAAAAGTTCTGGGACCCAAAAGTTTGAGAACAGCTGTTTTAAGTTTTAAACTTTCTTGTTGTTATAAATACCTTTGGCAGTCTGCTGAAAACTATAGAATCCTTTTCAGAATAGTATCTTTAAATACATGAAATAAAATACATAGGATTATAATGACCAATTTTATTGAAATAAAGATGTATTTGTTTTCCCATTCATGTTTATGGATGCACTGAAATCTATCCATGGAACCTTTAAGGGTCTCTTGGCCTCCGGTTAAGGAACTCTGTATTTAATTCCGTACCTCTTCCCTTTTGTTCACAAAAACTGCATCAGGCATTATAAACCCTATAAACTTTGTTTGCCATATTTACATAGAAGTCATTCTGAGTGTATCGACTTACTAATATCAGTCCATGCTTCACTTTTTGTGCACAACAGCTGCATTCTCTTTACTTCTGACTTGTTCGTTTCAACTGGTGAGAAGTCATTCTGTAGCCAAGATTCTGCTAGGGGACCTGGAACTGGATGCTTTTCATTGTGTACTCAGGGCATAAGTCAATTTGGGGAGGCTATTTTTAAACTTAAAAGGTCGACATATATGTTTCAGCACACAGCACTACTGCTACTCTCATTAGCTCGCTTGAAGTCTGGGAAGACTGTCAGACAACAGCATGGGGTCATCCAAGATAGTATATCTTGGTGTTGCCTGCAAGAATATCCCAACCAAGTAAATGGATTGGAAATATATACATTTAAGTTTATACAGATAAGATCTTTCTATCTATCTATTTATGTAGTACTAGCTGTAGCCCATTGAAATTCAATGGGAATAAATTACTTTAAGCCTGTTTTCCTTCAGAAATCTAGTATTTATCATCACTCTCAGGTCTCTGTTGTCAGTAAAGATTTTCAAGAATGACTGTTCTTTAGTTCAGTACCTTTTACTTTGCAAAATCATTTTAGGGAAAAATGAACTTGGAAAGTTTTTTCATCTCATGTTAATTTTGACAGTATATATATATATACACACACACATATGTATGTGTATATAGAAACAGATACACATATGTATATGCACATACATATACATATATGTACATATACATACACATGAAACTTTAAATAATAAAATCATTCATTATCATTCAGTTAACAGTATAAACTTTCTAAAATAGCATAGCAAATCCGCCTACAAAATAGTAAGCATTTATTTTATAGGACCATCCTTTTAGGGAGAGAAGAGATCTCAGAGCCCACTAAGTCCAACTTCCTCGTTTGACAGATGAAGAAACTGAGTCTGAGATGTTAAATGGTTTATTCTTAGTCACACAGCTGGTAAATATCTGAAAGGAGATTTTAACTCAGGTCTTCCTGGTCTTCCTGACTCTAACCCCGGAACATTATCCACTAGGCTACTTAAGCTTGCACTATACCATTGGTTTCTAAATGCGGGATTTAGTTGTCCTAGCAGACTGTCTCACTGAAATGTTCATCTCACATTGGCTCATCTTGCAGGGAGATTTAGAAATAAAAGACTCATAATGGTTAATCAGCAGTTCATAACTGGTCAGGGTCAACATCTTCATCTCTCTTATCCCATGAGAAAAAAAAAAACTACACAGGAGAAAGAAGCAATTGATCAAAGCATTATAGTTTGTTACAAAGATATTTTCCTCCTAACTAGCTTTGTATACAATATAGAGGCTTATAATTATCAAATATATTTATTATCATGCCATTGATTTAAAAAAATAATATCATGCATAATACAAAATTTATGGTGTTTTGAATCAAATTGGTAGCTTTAAGTTTTTGATTATGTGTCTCCAAATAAAATAGCACCTTCATAAGTGTGATCAGAGATAAAACAAAAGTATTATTTACAAAATAGTTAATACTTATCATGTTAACAAAGTGGAACTTTGGAATTATTTTCAGAATCACAGATTTAGAGGTGAAAAGGACTTCAAAAGTCATAGTAAAACAGAATTTAACTTCTAAGGGACTTTAGCCACCTTCCATGCCAACTCATACACAAAAGGATACCCCAGGACAGATGGTTATCCAGCCTCTACTTGAAGATCTCCAAGGTAGGGTAAGCAACCGCCAGTCAGGTGACCCATTCCACTTCTGGACAGCTATTCTTGTTAAGATATTTCGTCCTTATGTCTTACCTAAATTCGCCTCCTTGCAACTGTCACCCATTTCTCCTGGTTTTGCCCTCTGGGGTCAAATAGAAGAGTCTATATTCCCTTCTCTACGTGATAGCCCTTCAAATGCATAAAGACAACAGAGTCTTTCATTCTCTAGGCTAAAAGTGGCTAGTTACTTCAAACAATCACAATAGCATATGATATTCAAAGCCCATCACCTCCCCAGGATACCTGAGCTCTGATAAGTTAGCCACTGCCTCTTGCCTAAAATCAGACCACTACACTACTTCCCATTTATCTCTAGATGATGCTGCATGCACTCCAGCCTGCCTCCACCTCCCACAGGAAATATTTCCTACCCCTGGGTCCCTGGATCCTGATTGGCAAGCCCTTACCTTATCTTGACTAGAATCAGGCCAATGCCAGACCATGCCATCGCATGGATACCCCTCCCTACATCACCCATTTTCCACCTCTAGTTACCCTATATGTGTTGCCTATCCCATTATAAAACAAGCTTTTTTAGAGCAGGAACTGTCTCACTTACATATTTGTATCCCTAGAACTTAGCACAGCATTTAGGAAATAGTAAGTACATAATAAATGTTCTTTCTCCATTCTAGTTGCCCTCCTCTGTATATTCTCCAGCTTATTCATGTCTTTATTAAACTGAGACACTCAGAACTGAAACCAATATTTCAGATGAGATCTGATGAGGTCAGAAGACATTGCAACAACTCTCTCCATATTCCTATTCCCTATTCCCTAACCCTGTTCCAGAAGTCATAGCTCTCTTAACGCAACCCAAGATGGCATTTGTTTCTTTTGGCTGTACCTCAGTGATTCACTTTGAGCTTAAAGTTGACATGAGTCCCAGGTCTTTTCCAGAACTATTTCTATCAAACCATGCCACCCCCCTCTTCTACTGGTAAAGTTGAAGTATAAGACATTACATTTACCCCTAATGAATGCTGTCCAGTGTTTTAGTCCAATCCTTTTAGATCGTATCTCTCATTCTTTGTGTTAGTTATTTTCCCCCAAGTTCCAGCTTTGTTTCATTTACAAATTTGATGATAATCCCACCTTTGCCTTTATCTAAATCATTGGTAAAAATGTTAAAGAGCCCATGTGCAATTATGAATACCTAAGATCCATCCAACAGCGGGCAGCTAGTAGATAGAGTGCCAGTCCTGGAGTCAGAAAGATTCGTCTTTCTGAATTCAAATCTGGACTCAGATACTAGCTCTGTGACACCGGACAAGTCACTTAACCTTGTTTGTCTCAGTTTCCTCATCTGCAAAATGAGCTAGAGAGGGAAATGGCAAAAACACTCTAGTATCTTTGCCAAAAAAAACCCAAACAAACAAACAAGAAAACTGGGGTCATGAAGAGTCAGACACAACTGAAACAACTGAAGAGCAACAAGAGCCATCCCTGGATACATCCTCCCATTACTATAAACTCTGAATCCATCCAATTGTCTAATCCCATATCTCTCCATCTTCTACACAAGAACAACAAGAGACTTTTTCAAAAGCTTTGTTAAATCTAGGTAAACTCTATCCACAACATTCCTCTCACCTCTTAGTTTAATGAGCCCATCAGAAAAGGAAATGAGATTAGTCTGGAATGACATGTTCTTGATGAAGCATGCTGGCTCTTTGTAACCATCACTCCCCTTTTTAGATGCTAGCCAAACCTCTATTAAATGATCCATTCTCGAATTTCCCCAGAAAACTAAGTCATTCTTAGCAGCCTATAGTTTCAGACCCTGTTCCTTTCCCATTTTTGAAAACTGCAACAGTATTTCCCTTCTCCAATCTTAGGATAACTCCTTTGTTTTCCGTAATCTTTCAGATGTTATTGACAACTCATGTGCCATTCTGTCTGCAACTAAGAATGTATTTCATTTGTGCCGGGTGATTTGAACCATCAAGGTCTGCAGATAGAACTCCTTCACTTTGTAGTTGAGGATATTGTGACATAGACAGCTCAAGAGACTTCTCAAAGGGCACAGAGTAGGTAGCTTACTCAAGATCTGAACTCAGTTCCTCAAAATCCAGAACCCCAGTGCCTTTCCCAGTACACTATGTTTTCAAGTTTTATTTTTTTAAGTCCCTTGAGTTTCTGACTTTTCAGTACTTTAGAACACAGTACTTTTGTTTATGTGGGGTTGTTTCTGAATTCTAATCCAACCTCAGACACTTACTAGTTGTATGACACTACGTAAGTCACTTAAGCTTTGTGTGCTTCAGTTTCCATATCTGTTCAATGACGGTAATAATAGCACCTACTGAACACCCAGGGCTAGGGCTATTGGGGGGATCAAATGGGATAATATCTGTAAAGTGCTTTGCAAATCTGAAAGCACTATATAAATATTAGTTATCCTCATTATTATGATTATGATCATTATCCTGATTTGATTTTCATAGAATAATACTCTTTGGACTGGCACAAGACTTAATTTGTTTGTACTTTGGGAGCAGACAATAAGCATAGTTTGCATTTTATTGGAACCTCAAAAAACAAAAAAATAGTCTTTAAAATTCAGTCCTGCAAGAAAATAACAAGCGCTCTGAAATATATATGTTCGCACACATATATTTTAAAATTTTATTATATATAAGTGAAAAATATGCATATATGTGTATTGCATACATATGCATATGTGTATGTATACATACGTATGTGTGTGTATATATATATATATATATATCAGTGAAGATATTTCTCCCAGTTTTCTCTGCTAACTAACTCCTTTTCTGTTATATTAGTTACTAAATTGTATTATTATTTCTTTTCTTTTTAAAAAAGCCTCTGAATACTTCTATGCTTTAAATATTTCTGCTGTTCATTATAATTTAGCAAAACATCATGTTAAATAACTAATTGAGGAAAATCACAGGCCTAGTGACCCTGGGAGCTAGGGAAGTGTTGCCTCTGTCATCTTTCCTGCAAAGCAAAAGGGGAAAAAAAAAACAAATTTGCTGAGCCACACATTTCAAGTTGTCGACAACCCCATCCACGAGAAAACAGAAGAAAATATATATGCACTCTGTCCTGTCAAAAGGCTTTCCCCTTATCTTGAGAGACTGTCAGGGCAGGAACATCAGGGAATGGACAGGAGTCTATTAAATTAATAAGCTGCTGGATGGTGTCTGGAGAGTTATGATGCCCCATAAATCCAGTTTGATCATGGTGGACAAGGTTTAAATCTGCAGACTTCTAATACACATCCAGTTCTTGGATTGGATTTGAAGTTTTGTGCTGGAGACACAGAGATAGTCCTGCAGCATGTGAATTAAGATTTATCTTTTTTTTCATACTTTTTTTTTACTGTACTTGACAAAAATGAAAGCACCTTAGGGATCCTAGCAAATGTTACTGCTTGAAATGAAAGAACTGTTGTCAAGGTGAAACCATGACCTAGAAGCCTAAAATCAAACCTTGGTCATTCTTTTCAAGCGGCCCCATCAGAACAGAGTATAAAAGGTCTGGGTGGAAGGAAAGACAGCTGAACTTATCTGTAACCTGTTTTATAGTGATTCCTGTCAAATACCACTAGTCTATATTTATGACATAAAGAAAACTAATGGTGTCACATCTGCCCTGTAGTAATAAAGAAAAAAATCAGGAAATATTTTCCTCACCCTTTAAATAAAGCCCTCTGATATAACATTTGCTGTGATATAAGACTTCTCCTGATCCTTGGCTTCGAACCATGGTAAACCTACTTGTCAGAAAACAACTCTGGGTATTAGTCAAACTATGTGACTTCCAAAGAGAATACTATGATTAAGTGGAAATGTTATTCATTTACAATGCACTGAGAAATAAATCCCTGGAACAAAATGTTCAAATCATTCAAAATTATGTTGGTTTCCAATTCCGACTGTAACTCAGTTTCTATACTAGGCCAGATATGTTGTCTAGAAAGAAATTTTGTAACTAGACATTTATCTAATTATCTTTAGTGACTAATAGGCTATTATGCTTCCCCCTCCCACTTTTTTTTTTAAATCTTAGATCATGCCTACATTTGGCAGAATAATGTACATGATGCTTCCAGAGCATGTGGGATCATTCCACCTCTCTCACTTTAAGAACTTTTAACACCACTGCCCATTTGAAAAGTGCCAGTTTGACCCATATTTATCACATTGTATTTTTGGAGGTGTGATTATGAAGAATTTAGAGTCATTATGCTAAAGGTTGATTTTTTTTTCTACTTTGGCAAATCTTTGCTTGCTGTCTTGCTCCATGTCAAAATGATCCCTCAAAATTATTTATTCTTTTTTGAAAGATGATAATTTCCATCTCTCCTTAGGGAATTTATAAATATTAAAACATTACTGAGTAATGCTAGTGTGCTGCCTAGCCATGTTTAGCAATTTTACAGACATTTTAATTATTGTCCCATCTAGTTCAGTCCTAAACAAAACTCTACTGTGCCACCTCCCTCCCTGCTTATCCCTATAAATACGTTCCACCAGCAAATTATGCCCCAGTCAAGGAAATGTGAACTAACCCATTTTCTACCCTGAGCCCTATGGATCAGAAGATTCTATCTGTGTAGTAGAGGAAAGAGGGATATGCTTGTGAGGCCAGAATTTTTGTGTGGAAACCCTCTGCTTCTGGTTCTCCAAGTTCAATCTCAGAGCCTGTGTCAATGGAAGGAACTCAGCTGCTCTCAACTTCCAGGATGCTTATATAAAGGGAGAGACCATCATCATTTTCTGTCTCCTGGGAGACTCGATGGACATACAAGAAAATAATGAAAAAAATTTTAAATTTTAGTCAAATTGACTTCCCACTATAAGTCTCCAATTATAACATGCTACAGTGGAGTAATAGGGATCATGGTTTCAGCTTGTGTTGAAAAAAAAACCTCAGGGGGAAAAAATAAACACCCCCCCCACACACACACACTTCATCCAACAACAAAATTCTAACAAGAAAATTTTGTTTCTTTTAAAAAAAAACCATACTACTAAGAATAAGACAAGCTGGTAGATGATTTTACCAGTTTTTTTCCTCCTGTGATTGTGTGGTTGCAGAACTGTGATTTACTCATCTGTTTCATATGTTAGTTAGTTAGTTAGATGTTTCAGAACTATTTAACAGAAATATAGGGCCAACAGGAGCTACATACTCAACTGTGTACCTAGCACATTATACAGAGTCAATATAGTAGAAATTAAAAGGGAAAGATGTTCACTCTTTCCTCCAACCTGGGGCCTGTATTTTTTAAATAATTATATTTTAATATAATTAATTTCATTCATGATCCTATGTGTTTTATTTTATCCATTTAAAAGCATAATTTTTCTCTTATACTGAAAATTCAATGCATTTGTTTTGTTACTTTTACATTTAAATGTTAACTGTTACATTTACAAACATCACTATTCTTTTTTTTTCTGAGAAGCGGTCCATAGGCTTCACATGACTGTCAACTAGATTCCTGACACAAAAAGAAGATAAGTACTCTGGCTGTAGAGGTGGCATAGGTTGGGGGAAAGAAAGATGAATTTGGGGTCAGGAGACATGGTTTTGAATGCTTGCTCTTCTACTTACTACTTGTACCACCTTGGGCCTTTCATTTCTCTGGTCTTCAGTTTCATTTTGTAGCTGTGATACACCTGTTTTTATCAGAAAACAATTCTGTGTAATAGTCAGACTATGTGACTTCCCAATAGAATACTGTACTTAAGTGGAAATATTATTCATTTATGTTGGCACTGGGAAATAAACCCTCTAACAAAATGTTGAACTTGTTCAGAGTTCCAAGGGGGTTAGATTAGATCACCTCCAACGTGTCTTTCAGTTCTCAATCTAGGATCCTCTGAAATGTCACCAGTGCCACTAATACTTGAACATCCAGTCAGTCAACAAGTATTTATTAACCTTCTAGTATGTGCCAGGCAAGAGCTGATTTTCTCATCTGCAAATAGTTTAATATTTGTACATTTCCTTCTTCCCCACTAGTCAGCCTCTTAGCCTTTTCAATCCAAGGGATGTGCTGCAGGGAGAAAGAGTAAGTAGAATTCCATTTGGTTTTGCTATTTCTTGGCAGCTCTAGTAAAAGATTTTGTGGACAAAAGAAGATTGAAGACAACTGATAAAATGAGATATGGTAATTATCTGTGGATTCTTTTATTCAGACTTTCCTTATAGCTCATAACTTAGAACATTAATAGCTGGGATAGACTTCTTCCCATAAACCAAGTGCTTAATTTGGCCTCATCACTAATGTTGAGCTGACACTATTAGAATCCTATACTAATAAGTAAGGCCAAGCACATGGGCCACAACCCCTTAAGAGCTAGTCATGGTAACATAAACTGTTGAAACAATAAAGCTAATTATATGAAGAAAGACTGAAAATACTGAGTCATCAAGAAACTAGTTAAGTAGAGAAATTTCTGTTAGAAGAGACAAGTTACAAAATCATTCTGTTTCCTGGCCTTTTTTTGTGACCCTGAGGGATACTTTCAAAGAGTTTGTCTTCAAGACTCTGTTATGGCAAGCAAAGGCACTAAAGCAGTCAAGTGTCTTTGATTGAATCAAGTCTTTGATGACCTGCTTAAGTCACAAGAAAGCCTAAGTCATATGAGTTTGAGCCCCATGGTTGTGATGCCCTCTGACCATGAAGAAGCTTATATATACTTGGCGGTTAGCATTTTGCTTGGAGGCTCACTCACTGGAACCACGTTCCCATGATTTGACCAGACGAGACTCTGGGTAGCCATTAAGGAGCCCCACCGCCCCCGGCTTTGAAAACCCAGATGTTGGTGCTTCTCTCTGGTAATTATGTATGTATTGCTATGGACAAACAGTTAGAAGCCTTGTCTGTTGATTTGTGTTATTTGCTCTGTTGATATGATTTCTGCTTGTAATTTCTGTTTGTGTTTTCTCTGAAGGTGCTGACTTTTCCCCCTGAAATAAGTGAATGATATATGTATGTTTAATTAAAGTGAGATTGTAAACCCCTTAAAGTTGCTTTCCTTTAGAAAAGCAGACCAAAGAATCTGTGCTAGCAGCCTTCCTGTGTACTGGTATTATTGGCTTTATACCTCCACAGCAGCTGCAAGCAGCATTATTGTTACAGTCACAACTAATCAACCCTCTCAGCCCTTCCCTGGTATAATGGGGAATATCAGTTCCCTGGTATTCATTTAAATCCAGTAAGTTTTCTGCATAGTAAAGTGGATAGAGAGCTGTGCTAGGATTCATATCCTGTGACACATACTACTTTTCAAATCAGAGAAAATCCATTCAGGTTCTCTGTGCCCCCGTCTAAGACATAAGTTCAGAAAAGGCACCATTGTCAACCTACATTGGAGGAGGGAGTTTCCTGGCTTGAGAGGCACTCCTTCAAGGAATATTTGGGAGTTCCCTATTTCAATGCAATAGAAGGATCAGTCCCTGTCTCAGATGGATATATTACCTCATTTGAACCAAACAACTCAATAGAGGTAGAAACAAACTGTAGTCATTATCCCCATGTTATAGATGAGGAAACTGAAGGTCAGATGTGGTAAGTTAGAGGATCTCAGAATTTAAAGTTTCAAAGAATCTCGGAAGGCATCTGGTCCAAACAAGGTCCAAAAAGGGACTTAATGAGTGATCATCTAGCCAGTTCTTGAAGACTTCAGTAAGGCAGAACCCTACCACTTAACCCAGATACCCCATTGTACTTTTGGCTGTCTCTAATTATTAGCAATTTTTCCTCCCTGCACCATTCCTAAAGTTGATACTCACAACTCCTGGTTCTTCCCCACTGAGACCAAAGAGAGCAGTTTTATTACCTCTTAAGTGACTTGTTCACAGCAATACAGTGACTATCCAGAAACAGGGTTAGAACCCAGGTTTTGCTGATTCCAAGTCAAATGAATTATCCACTAGTCCGTGCTGACTTTCAGTTTTTAGCTCAGGTTAAAAAAAAACAACAAAACTTTTCCATTGATACTGATGTGTTGTCGTACATGAGTTCCTTTCCTGCAGTGGACTTCCCTCCTCTTTATGGAGTTGATTACCTACCCAGAAGCAAAATTGAACATTTAAATACTTAAAAAAAATTTTTTTTGGAGGTGGGAAGGCAGGGCAGTTGGGATTAATTGATTTGCCCAAGGTCACACAGCTAATAAGTGTGTCAAGTGTCTGAGGCTGGATTTGAATTCAGGTCCTCCTGACTCCAGGTCTGGTGCTCTACTCAATGTGCCACCTAGCTGCCTCAATACTTTAAAATTCTGAAGTGAATATGGCCACCAGCATGGAAAACAGCACTATTTTCTTAGTTAATAAGGAGTAGGACTCATGATATAAAGACCATGAAAGATAAATCAATGAGCCAGAGGTAAAATATTTATTTAGAGAAGTAAGAAATGGAAAGAACTAAGAGCCTAAGGACAGAAATAAAAAGTATGTCAGGAAGAGATGGACCTAAGAAGTAGTCTGTGCATTTTACTTTAATTAGAGAACTACTGAATGGGGACACTATTAGACTCGATCCAAGCAAGGGCTTTCATAACCTGATACTTCTAGTTTAAAGAATTCAGAAAAAAAGAGGAATAATATAGTTTGTCCTATTCTTGAAAGAGCACGCACTTTCATTCATGTTTTCTTCATGAGGAAAGTTTGGTTTACCTCCATGTACACATCACTAGAAAAATACCTTGTGGAGCCCCTCGGCCCAGAGCCCAGGCAGCTCAATGTAAAGCAAACAAAAAACACAGAACCTTGAGAAAAAATAAGGATCGTTCGGTTAACAGGAATTGGCTGATATGCCCTAACCTTCAACTCTGAAAGTATGATGAACTAATATGGTTGATCTCTTAGCTGCAGCAAATGTTCAGAAATGTTGGAACGGAAGCATATGAGACACGAGGGAGTGAACTGGGTCTCTGGCCAGCCAAAAAGTCACTGGTATTATAGGATGGGCAATTACATTTAGAATTTAAAAGAAAATAAATAGTTGTGAACTCTAAAAGTAAGAAGGATGGTATAAATGAAGCATAATCAGTGAGATCTAATAAAAGAAACATTTTTAAAAGACTGTGTGGTATTTCCTTTCTTTCTCTTCCTTCCTTTCTCCTTTCTTTCCTTCCCTAAACTCTGTTTTGTTTGTTTCTTCCTTCCTCCTTTCTACTTCTTTCTTTCCTTTCTAGCTCTATTTCCTTCTTTCTTTTGTCATTCTTTCTTTCTGTCTTTCTTTCCTCCCCTTTTCTTCCTTCTTTCCTTTTTCTCCCTGTCTTTTTCCTTTCTTTCTTTCTTTCTTTCTTTCTTTCTTTCTTTCTTTCTTTCTTTCCTTCTTTCTTTCTTGCTTCCCTTCTTGCTTCCCTCCTTTCTCTTTTTCTCTTTCTGTTCATCTCTGTCTTTCTTTCCTTTTTTCTCTATAATGGCAGAGTATAGACTTCTATAGCCTTAATTTACAAAATACCTTTAAAAGCAGAGATTAAGTGACAACTTAAAACTGCTCAGGTTTGAACAGTTTCAGAGATACAGTTCAGTAGAATTGTGTTTATCGTAGGGGCAAATTGTATCTAAGTTCTTTGGGGATTTGCAAGAATAATGATTTCTACAGTTGTTTACTTTGCTTAAAATTTAGCACAGAGCATAAGAACTTATTTACTGCCCCTTTCCACCCTAAAATGGAAATAGATTAGGGTTAAATGAGAGTTTTCACACATTAAGATTTCATCCTCATATTTCTTCATGGAACAATGGTCCAATAACAGGTAAAGTTCAGTAGGAAACCCAACTGCCCTGGATTGGAAATTGGCATTTATTTTCCCCTGATACTAACTGGAGGGGTTGGAAAAGGAAGTTGAACTATTTCTAGAATTATTTAGGTAGCAATTCATATTAAATGCTCTTAAGAATTACCAGCTATAGCCAATTTTAAACAAATCTCCTAAATCTCCTGACATCCATTACTTTTATTTTTAGTTATTCTTGTATTAACTGTGGTGGCATTCTTTTATTTGGAATGTATCCTCCACTTATTCTATTTGTTGAATGTCTAATAATGTCTATCAGGATCCCAAATTTGGGCTTCCCCCTCCTTCCCACTGCCCAAAAAAAGAACGAAATATGCTTTCCTTCAGATTTCTTTTTTTAAATATCATGCTACCTGGCAACATCTATAGACTTGATTTCTGTTTGAGATAAAATAGCTCCCATTGCCATAAGGCAAGCAACCAGTAAGAATAAGATTTCTTCTAAGAGTCTAAGAATATTATTACTTCTGGAAGGAAAGTCGCATAATTAACACATTGTTCTGGGAAGCAAAGAAAATACTAAGAACCTAATAAACTGTGTGTAGAGAAGTGTATGTTACCAAGGCGTGTACTCCTAAATTTAAGCTTAACCATATTGTACTGTGGTTTCTTTATAAATAAATGACTTGCAATCTAGACCACATGTACACAGTGATGCTATTTATTAATCACATGAAATCTGGATATAGTTATTTAATTAGGAAAGCATAACATCTATGCCCCCTAGCTCTAAATTGAGGTATTCTTAGAGTTTTGATTAAGGAATCAGAGCACTATTACACAATCAATTTCCAAAACACTAATCCCTTAGTGAATTCTTACACATAAACTCTACTCTGATATACGCAGCATTTTAGCTCAAATGATGAAGCCCAATACTATATACACAGAGCAAAGGAAGGTACTACAATGGATGAAATATGTAACCTAGTGGTGGAAGGAAGTCATTGCAATTCCTCTAGTTCCTAACACTATCAGCAATTCAGATTAATATTAGGAACAGGGAATTGGGACTTGGACTTACAGACCTCAGCATGTTTTCATGAGTTCAGTGGAAGAAAAGAAATACTCATAACAAAAAGAAGTTTATATTATGGTGAGGATAAGTCTTATTTAGGTACTTCCCTCCCAAAAAAAATCAAAGTGGCAATATAATGAATGCCAAGATGACAAAGAAACAGAAAAGGGGAGCTTGCTGGGGAAAGGTGGTTTTGGCTTAATTTACATATGTAGCATTAATGCAAAGTTAGACTCTCCCAACTGCAGAGCTGCTTAGCAGGTAAGCTTTGAGAACTAAATCCATAGAATTAGAGGAGGAAACTTTCTCTGTGCAGTACATCTTAGTGCTGGAAAGTAGTGGGGCTAGGGATGGGGGGAAGGGTGGAAGGAGGATCAGGGCAAAAGGAAGAATTTGGATTTGATTAAACTTTCAAGATGGCCTGGATTTGACACAATACCTTTCCATTTTTGCGCAATGAAGCTACTGAAAATGTGATTTTGTCTTGTTCTCTTCTTTTCATAGTACTGTATAAAAAGTACTCAAATCCTCAGGACTATGTGTGTCACTCTAATATGGGATCTTGTGAGTATCTGAACTCTGTGTGAAAGTAAAATATTTTTAAAATTCACCTGCACAAAATGGGGGCATTACATTTTAAATTATTAGATTATAGTCCTCTGTCATACTTTTCAGGTTCTAGTCTGCTAACAGTATCGTTTCAATAGATGCGTTAGGGGAAGTGCCAAGACCAGCTTCACTTTTTCCCCCCTTTTTCTCTTTTAATCCCTGTGGGGCTCTGATTTTTTTTCATAGCTGGACTAAAGTTGTGTCAACGGGAGACTTGCACCATAAAGAGTGAAATGTTAAAGAAAGCTACAAGGAACAGCTTTGAGGCAAGGTTTCAAGCTTTGTCATCACGCTTGAAGAATTTTCTGTTTAATGTACTGTAATGCAGTATTCAATGGGGACAAGTTTAATTGAGTTTTACACAACCCAGTTGGGAGTAGCGCTGCAAGGTAGGTGATGTCTAGGTTTTTAATCTTCCACTCCGGAGAGGCTTGTTGACGGAGAGGTTCTTTCTCTTTGTAAGAAAAAAAGGGAAGCATGAGAAATGATACATCCGTGGATAAAACCAATTGGCAACCCCCAAAGGAATGAGGGCGATAAGGCGAATCCAGCACTTGTAAGAAATAAAAGAATCCAACTGTTCATTTAAATGAGAAACAACACATGCGAAGGAGGAGGCAAGGAGGCTGGGCGATGGAATGAGGAGGAACAGAAACTGACAAACAGAACCACTGATATGGGAGAAAGGAGTTCCAGGAAAACAATCAAAGGTTTGTTAGGGGGATTATCAAAGAGATAGTTAATGATGTGTATTTTTAAAAGAAAAATTAGGGGGAGAAGGGTCATTTTCTGTCAGGCAGAGTGGATGAAGTGGCAGGAGGGAGGGAGCTGCTGTTACAACAAGACTCACTTTAAAACACACACACACACACACACACACACACACACACACACACACACACCATTCCTTTCCTGAGGCCTAACCTCACTTCCATATCACACCCGGTAAAAATAGCTCTGGCCTCTATTTAAAAAGAGAGAGAGAGAGAGAGAGAGAGAGAGAGAGAGAGAGAGAGAGAGAGAGAGAGAGAGAGAGAGAGAATAAAGAAAATAATACCTTTCATATAAGCTCCTATGTATTAAACTTACTTAACTCCAGCAGCAACTTGCTCTACTTCTTCACATACCTAAGCAGCCAAAGGCACAAAATTTCCTCATCTAATCACTGTATCCAGAGGTTGTATTTGTGTTTTAATTTCTCTGTGTCTAGGATGAATAAGTAAACTCTAGCTGGTCCAAACAAAACTATTTCAGAGGTGGTTTTTTTGGTTTTTTTTAATTATCAATTTTTCAGTTGCCAGCTCTGTAAGAGGAGTAAGGAGATAAAGGATTATAGTGACTTGTGTTAATATATTTAAAGTGTCTACTTAAAAAAGGAATTTGGGTTCTTTATCATTTCTTTATCTGCCAAAGTCCTTTTACATAGATTTAACTCATTCTTAAGACAGTAGGAAGATAGATCTCCCTATTCAGTGTCTCCCAACCTTTTAGGGCTGTTCCTTGCTTAACAGCTAATGTGAATACCCGTGGCTGATTTTCAGTATATTCTAGAGCATTCCAGAGCAGAAAAAAATGTATTGTTTAATATAGATTTCATTTGAATTCCTACTTTTCGCCAATAAAGGAAGACTTTTTGTTTCCACTAAATTTGGTCAGTTTTTGTGCCATGTAGATAACTAACCCTTTGTTGCTCATCAGAATTATTAGTGACTTGGGACTGTAGTATTATTCGGGGAATTTTGCTTTCTCAATATGGAATTTCCAGGAGAGGACCAACCACTTCATGTCCTCATCAGATTCATAGCTGGCTGGGACTCAGGGAAAAAAAAAACAGTGTTACTTCAAACTAAAGAGAACCTTAGAAGCTATTTAGTACAACTTCCTCATTTCACAGATGAGGGAATTGAGGCCCAAAGAAGGCAAGTAATACACTTACTGTGCTGCTCCCTATTGTGATTACTCAATGACATCCTGGACTTTTCACTTTCCCTCACCCCACATGTCCATTTTGTTGCCAAATTATCCTTTCCACCTCTATAGCCCATATAGAATCAGTTTCCTTCTCTTCACTAACATAGACAACCACACTAATTCAATACATCATCATCTCATACCTGGACTTTTGCAATAGAATTCTAATTGGCCTCCTTGCCTTAAGTCTATTCTCTCCTCCAATCCTTCCTTCACACAGCTGCCAAACTGGTTTTCCTAAAGCACAGGTCTGACTGTGGCAACCTCCTTGCTCTCTACTATTTTAATAATCAAATGTAAATGTTTATATTTTGCATTTAAAGATTTTCACACTGTACCTTTCCAGTCATATCATATGTTATTCTTCTTTCCTCATACAGTACTCCATCTCCTCTGTCCTTATTTTTGCATTCCTGGAATGCACTCCCTCCTCACCATTACCTCTTAGAATTCTTAGTCACTTTCAAGGCTCTTTTCATATACTACCCTCTACATTAGGGATTTTTAATCTGGGATCTATGAGCATGTTATTTAGATAGATATAGATAAATAGACAGACAGACAGACGGGCAGTCAGATGGACAGACAGATAGATAGACAGATTGTATTTCAATATAAGTGGTTTACTTTATGATCTTGTATATTTCATTTTGTTTAAAAACATCATTCTGAGAAGAGTTCCATAGACTTCACCAGGGGTCCATGACATAAACAAGAATTAAAAGCCTCTGCCCACATGAAACCCTTCCTGATCCCTGCGCCCATCTGCTAGTACATTTTCCACAAATTGTTGTTGTGTTCAGTTATTCAGTTGTGTCCAACTCTATGTGAAGCCATGGACTTCTGTCCATAGGGTTTTCTTAGAAAAGATACTAGACTGGTTTGACATTTCTTTCTCCAGTGTGTCTCTCCATTTTACAGATGAGGAACCAAGGCAAATAAGTGTTAAGTGACTTGCCCAGGGTCACACAGCAAGTAAGTATCTGAGGCCATATTTGAACTCAGATCTTCCTGACTCTAAGCCCAGTGTACCACCTAGCTTCCCTAAACAACATCAAATTACTTTGTATCTATTTTCTATATACCTCCATATGTATACATTTTTATCCCTCCTAACTTGATTGTAAACTCCTTGAAGGGATTGTGATTTCTTTTTGTCATTTTGTTTCTACCACGTAGCACAGTACCTGGCATACAATTGGTGACTGATAAAAGGAAGAGTTCTAAACTATCAAATTACCTCTCTAATAATGTTTCACAGAATATGGAAATGTATTTTAATAAATATGTTAATTCAGACATTGAAGTAACCCTAAATCATTCATTTTTATCCAAAAAGACTAATCTTGGGCACCATCTCTGGTTTCATTTGGTTCACTTAAGCATTTATGAAGCATACTCTGCATATGAGGCACTGAGTTGAGTAATTTAAAGACAGACCAAAACCAAAAAGCCCATGCATTTTAGGAGTTCATATTTGGTTGAGGAGTAAGCAAGATAAACTCAAAAAAGTATATGCAAAAGAGATACTAACAAGCTACGAAGTCATTTCCAGGCAACATGCAGGGACCAGGAGGAATCAGGAAATGCTTCATGTAAGAAGTTGCACTTGAGCTGAGCCTCAGAGGAAAAGAGAAATAAAAGGAGTCGTATGAGGGAGTATATTCCAGACATGAGGGACAACCTATGCAAAGAGAATGAGAAAGTGAAGAGAAAGGGAAATGCTTACATGAATCAACCATATAACGGTCATAGTTACTTTTTACATAGCGCTCAGGGATGTGTGGGTAAATGTTTAACAACTGGGTCTTCGAAAAGATAAATAAGTAAAAGCACCAAGCACTGTTAAGTTTAATCTTCATTATTAACATTTTTCTGTCTCTTTCTTGAACCCAGATAATCAGCAAAACAATAAATCAAACCCTGATTTTTAACATTTAGTGAATTCAGAGGTATAAATCTTCGTGTTGATAATTTACCAATTGGCTGGATAGCCCATTTGAGCTGCCTTCAGCACACCCCTGTCAGATTAGAAGTCTGACTAGGACCAGACCAGTGATTTCTCACTACTGTGTTTCTCTAGCCCCTTGAGTTGATTGTGCCACTTTATTTCAGCTTTTATTATTTAAAAATGGGTTTTTAAAATGTTGCAAATTCTCTCTGGAGATCATACTTGCAATGAAAAAGTTATGAAAATCATTCTTTAAATGATTGTGCTTTATATGAAAACATGTGTGGATACTATTAACAGCTTCAGTGTTTATTGCATAGTGTGACCCACATGGAAATGAATCAGCTCAGTAGTTCAAGACTTTCTAGTTATTTAGTCAAAGTAGTTTTATTTACAATATTATAGCACAAACCACAAATATTTGAGGTTTATTGTCATTTGAATCACCTATCTTCCTTGTTAAGCAGGAGATTTCTTCAGTATCTCTGGGCATCTTATCCTTCAATATAAGGGTATCAACCTTAAGCCAGTCAAAAATGTTTCCCTATGTGGAGGTAGGGGGGAGGAGGAAGGTCTTGAGGAAATAACATTGGGGGAAAAAGCATCAATTCTTGCTTATTTGGGAGATCTGTATTCTACTGGACTGCGGCAAAATCATCACCACTTGCTTTTCCTCAAAAAATAATTTAAAATAATGAAATATTATGTTATAAAAATAGCCTACTAAGGCTTAGAAAGAGACCTAGCATCTAGATTCAAAAAGGCCAGACCAGAGGTTCTTAGCCTGTTTTTGTGTCATGTATCCCTTTGGGAGTCCTGTGAACTCTAGGGTTGTCTACATGTTGTTGCCTATCTTCATCATTGAAGGAAATGCTAAATTTCCATTAGAAGGTAGTGAAAATAAAGATATATTTCCACCCCCCCCCACCCAATCCCAGTAAATGGATCCATAGACTCTTTGGGACTCTTAAAAACTCTTGGTATGCACTAGATATATCAAAGGGTAGAGGTGAAGGGTTGTGTTGGGGAGGGGGTTGCAACACTCTTAAGGGCCTACTGGATTAAAACATAATTGGGAAATATTTAACATAATAAACAAAAATATAGTAGAACATAGTTTATGTTAATATGCAGTTGCTTTAAGTCACCATACAGGCCCCAGGGATTCTTATATATCCATCAGTGAACCCTGTTTTTATTGAAGTTTGACACCACTGGTCTAGACAGTGTCAGAGGCTGATGTGCCCAGGTGACATCAGAAACTGACAAATAAAAGCCTAATCCTTTTTCAAGCCCTTCCCCTTTTTATTCACAGAGAATACTGTCCTGAGTGGTAAGCTGGTTGTATCCCCAATGTATAGCAGAATTCCTGGTGAATAAATAGTGGATAATTAATAAATGCCTGTTGATTAACTGATTATCAAGGGCAGAGAGCTCTTTGGCTTTATGTCTTCGTGTCTATTTGCCTTTATTCTTTATAACTTGAGGCAGCAAGAAGGCCGTACCTTCGACAATTAGGGTACAAGACTTGGAGCCCGGAAGACCACAGTTTGAATCCTACCTCAAATGAATATCAGTTATTTGACCCTGGGCACTTCACTTAACTTCTCCCAGTCTTAGGCAGTAATACATGGAAAGTACCTTGCAAGACTTCCAAGTGCTCTATAAATGTGAGATATCATCACTTATTATTGTCATTGTTATCTTTATTGTTAGTAATAATTGCTAATGATAGCTAGCATTTATGTAACGCTTACTGCATGCCACATTGGATTGCTAAGTGCTTTATGATTATGATCGCATTTGGTCCTTACAACAACACTGGGAGGCCGGTGCTATTATTATTCCCATTTTACAGATGAGGAAACCGAAGCAAATAGGGGTTAAGTGACTTGCCCCGGGTCACACATCTGGTAAGTGACTAAAGCGATATTTGAATTCAGATCTTCCTGACTTCGTACCTGGTACTCCACCCATTGCATCACGTAGGTGCCTGTTATATCATTATTTTACACCTGGAAAAGTGGGGAAGAAAAACTGATTGGAAGCAAAATAGGTCGCTGGACTGGGGTTTAGGAAGACTGGGTTCAAATACTGAATCAGATTCCAGCTAGGCCTCAGTCTCCTCCTCTGTAAAATGGAAGTATTCCACTAGATGTCCCCTAATATGCCTTCTGGCTCCAAATTTCACAGATGAGATGGCCCTTACAGTGGACAATAACGCATACTGGTTAGAAAATGGGAAAGTAGACCAATGGAACATCCCAGAGAACATTTAAAATAATTGTACTCCATAAGCCATTATTTAATAAATATAACTTAGCTAAGAAAGAACTCCTTATTTGAAAAGAATTACTGGGAAAACTAGATAGCAGTCTAGCAGCTATTAGCCTAAGGTCTGCATCTTATGGCACCTTCCCTAGAAATTAAAAAAAAAAAGTGAAGTGACTGAAATTAACTAAACATGTCCATACCCTTTGACCAAGAGATTCAGCTGCCAGGAACACATGTGTGCGCGTGTGTGTGAATTGAGGAATGACTGAAGTGTGGTACATGAATGTAAAGGAATATTTCTGTGCTATAATAAATAATGACTATAAATACAATGGAAAATCATTGAAGTCTCATATGAATTGCTGCAAAAGTGAAGTAAGCAGGACTAGGAAAATGATGCAATATAAATAAAACAACAATAAAATAATTGAAACTGAATGCTGTGAAATTATAATAAACAAACTTAACACCCTCCCCAAAAAAGGCTACAAGAAGACACCATCCAATCTTTGCTCTTTTAGAGAGGTAGAAACATTTTGCTGAAGTTTTTAAAAAAATCCTTTAGTATATGGGAGAGCTGGGGGAAAAGGGGATAGAACAGGAAATACGATGTGAAACAAAATTAAAGAAAAATAAATATGTAGGAATGGAGTTCAGAAAATTTGCCCAGGCTGGATATATGGACGTGGTATCATCTATTTACAGATATCTGAACCTGTATGAGGAAAGAGGGAGGAGGGGAAAAGAGAGACAGACATAGAAACAGAGACAAAGAGAGAATCATTCAATTACTTCAGTCGCATTCAGCTCCTCGTGATCTCATTTGGGATTCTCTTAGCAAAGATATTGGAGTGGTTTGCCATTTCGTTTTCTAGCTCACTTTACAGGTGAGGAAATTGAGGCAAACAGGGTTAAGTGACTTGCCTAGGGTCACACAGCTAGTGAGTATTTGAGGCCAGCTTTGAACTCAGATCTTCCTGACTCCAGGCCCTCCTCTCCATCCACCGCACCACATAGCAGCCTTAAAGACAGAATATGAATAAACAAAAGGGAGAATTCAATGAGTAGGCTGAACAGAAGACGTTAACGCTGAAGCAGATAGAGCCTCCCTCATCCTGTGTCAGCCTTCTGCTCTGAAGGCTCTGCCGCATTGTTTTATATTAGCAAATAGAAAACACATATTTGAGACAAATACTTACCATAACATAGCCTTTACCAAAACCCAAAACAAAACAAAAAAACACATTCAATAGCTTTTTTCTTTGTGCATATATATATTTGTTATTGTTTTTCCTTCTGCCTTTTCTCTGCAAATGGCAAGGAAATTGAGCGCGGCATGAGCTGTGGTAGAAGAGGTGACTTGCTTCAGAGACTATAATAAGTGACTCTCTGGATGTTAATGGTTATTACAAACATTTAGAGTTATTATCATAATTATTAAGCTCAGGCATGTTGATTTAATAAGAAAAAAAACAATGAAAGTTTCCCTTTGTACCATTAAAATGCCTAGAGAATGATGAGTAAATATATATGTATATGCAGAATGCGTTTTCCATATCTACATAAAAATATGAATTTTATATTCCTTTGGCCTCCTATACCATTAATTGTGACTGCTAGTTGGAAGTATTAATCTTTTGGTGATTTCCCCCACTCCCCGCTATCTTAACAAGAAGAGGTACATCTTTTGAAGTATTATGACAGCATAGGACAGAGGCAAAGAGAAATAGGTGGAAGCAATGTATTCTTTGTTTGCAGTAACAGGATTCTAAGGAAACGCTAGAAGTTCACTATTTTGACCTCCTTCTAGAAAACCTTAAAAGAGAGGCTGGAAGAAAAAAGTCAAAAAACTAGAGCTACTATATCTTTGGAATATGCGGACTCTAACAAATGTAATTGCTTGAAGTATTACTTTTCATCCATATTAATTCCATTAACCTCTTCCCCAAATTCTCGGGTCCATGTGGGAGCCTTAAATATATTCGGATTTTATATCTTGCCTCAAAAAAAAAAGTAGGTCTAGTCTTACCCACTTTGCAAAAATTTTAATGGCATAATTTGGCATCTACTCCAGGCCAAAACCTTAAAAAAAGACCCACGAATCATGGCACCGCTAAAAAAGGTGAACTTGGTGGTTAAGAAAGCCAGATGTCACCGTGGCTAAGTGGTAAGGTGTCAGTCTCGCAAACCAAAGATCACAGGTTCGAACCCCGGCTGTGCCAAGTGGCAGTAACCTTTGGGGCAGCTAGGTGGCACAATGAGTAGAGCACCAGCCCTGGAGTTAGGAAGACTTGAGTTCAAATGCGGCCTCAGACACTTGACACACTTACTAGTTGTATGACCTTGGGCAAGTCACTTAACCCCAATTGCCCTGCCTTCTCCCTTGTAGAGACAAAAACAAACAAAAAAGAAAGCCAGATGATTCACATTTTCTTTCTCAGTGGACAAGTACAGAAACTGGATTGTGAGAATCTGGTTGTCTCTTCAATTCTCTTTTTATTACGATCTTTCAGTGTAAGGTTGAGTTTTTGTTCCTCTTATGTTCCTCCAGGTTATATTTAATAATAGGAACCTCCCTCCTTTTGAAGAATACAGTCCTAAAAGATTGCATAGTATCTAATAATAAAAATAATACCTAGCATTTATATATTGGTTTAAGGTTTGCAAAGCACTTTTACATGTTATCTCATTCAGTCCTTACAATAACCCTGTAAGATAGGTGCTATTATTGTCTCCATCTTGCAGATGAGGAAACAGAGCCTCTGATAAGTTCTGTGCCCATGGTCAGACTGTTTATGTCTGAGACATTCAGTCAGTAAGCAATTATTAAATCTTCTATGTGCCAGGCACTGTACCTAAGCACTAGGGATACAAAGAGAGGTAAAAGACAGTTTCTGCCCTCTGGGAGCTCATAAGGAGGAGGATAAGAAGCAAGCAAATATATACAAACAAGCTACAAACAAGATAAATAGGAAATTATGACCAGAAGGAAGGCACTAGAATTATAAGAAAAGGCCTCTTATAAAAGGTAGGATTTTAATTGGACTTGAAGGAAGCCAGTAGGGGGAGTTGAGAAGGGAGAGCATTCCAGACATGGGAGACAGTCAGGGAAAATTCCCAGAGCTAAGTGAAAGAGTTTTGTTCAAAGAACAGCAAGGAAGCCTGTATCACTGCATCAAAGAGAACATGTGGATGGGAATCCAGTTCAAGAAGACTAGAAATATGGGGGTGAGGGTTGGTTTTGAAAGGCCTTGAATGCCAAACGGAAGATTTTGTGTTTGATGCTGGCGATGATAGGGAACCACTGGTGTTTATTCAGTATCACAGTGACATGGACAGACTGGTCTGGGGCATGATCTGAAATAAGGTCTTTCTGACTCCAAGTCACACACTCCACCCACTGTACCACCTAGCTGCCAAAAGGGTTATAAATACACTTAAATCACTGTTTCATTCTTATTTCTAATAACTTTATCATTTTCCCATTCTCAGCAGTCTTTCCTTACCCCTCCCTACTTCCACATTCTTGAAATTCCAAGTCTTCAAAATCAAGAGAGAATTAGAAGAAACAAAAGAATAATAAGCAAGCTGCCGCTGAGTTGTTATAAATACTTATTAACCTTTTTTCCTTAAAAAAAAAAACCTTCCTTGAGGAAATCTATCAAACCCATTTTACAGGCAATCAGAAGAAAGCCCACAGAACACATGACACAGCAGAGAATGACAGAAAATTATCAGCAAAGCCAACCCTTGGGCCCCGATGTCTATAGTCCTTTGGCTATCCCACTGAGACATGTTGCTTCTCAAGTGCCTTTTTAAATCCAGAAATGACTTATCTCACACTTCCAGAGGAGTTCAGTGACTCAGTATTAGAATTAAGAAAAAAAATCTGATGGAGCCTACATTTAAAAAACCAGCAGCCTTTTAAAGTATTGATTTTTCAGGGAGACTAACTCTAGATGCAAACTGCTGGAGATTTTCTGTACATAACTCTGGATATAAGCTAGTTATGGATTGAGAATAAACTACCTGCTTCACCTATTTATTTGGATTGTTACCAAAAATAATTAATCACTTTTAAGTCATCTAAAATTGTAGCCTTTACATATTTATTTAAAAAGAAATTCTTGTGAGAATATTCCTATCCATTTGTGAAAATATTCAGCCAAGGGTATTAGACTCTTCCTAGGAATATGGGGTCTAGCCAAGCAAAATGCTTGAGGAAAACAGTCTGTGAAAACTGGTCTATGACATGACAGAAAGGGGAGTTATTCTGGGCATCGGGATGGATTTGCTGCACGTAGATAATGCAAATATACAATAAATGCTGGAGGGGAATTGCTTTAACTTCAATTAAATTTAATAAGCATTTATAAAGCAACTACTATACGCAAGGTGCTGTGGGAGGTTCTGGGAATTTCAGATAGAAATTGGCAGTCTTGCTCTGAATGAGCTTACAGTCTGATAGGAGAAAGGACAAGGTATACAAGTAACTTCAATCAATAAACACTTATTAAGCTCCTACTATGTTAAGTGCTAATATGAGAGAAAACATGATAGTTGCAAAAGAAAGGTTCAGGCCAGATATCCATTTTAACTGAGATAGACAGGAAAGCTTTATGGAGACTGTCTGTGCTCTGAGTTATACCTGAAAGAAAGAAGCAACTTTAACAGGTGGTCATACAAAGGTATGTAGAGACATGTAAATAAAGGTATAGAGTTAAGTTGAAGAGAACAGGAAAAGAATAGGAGTCCAAAAAAGTTCATTTATTTTTTTCTGAAACATAGAGTACATGAAGAAGAAGAATAAGGGATAAGGCTAGACCCTCCCTTTCTAGCCTTATCCCATATTATTCTTCTTCATGCATTCATTGAAAGCCTTGAATGCCAGGCTCAGTAGTTTGCATTTTATTCTATAGGCAACAGGTAGATGCTGTGGCTTCTCAGAAGCAGCCTGGCACAATGTTCAGAGTTCTGGGCTTGGAGTTCAAAGAGATCTGGTTCTGAATCCCGCATCTGATACTTCCTTGTGTGATCAAAGAAACATTTTAACCTCACTGAATCTCAGTTTCTTCATAATAGTACCTTATAGTACCTACCTTTCAGGGTCGTTATGAAGTTCACATGAGATAGCACACATAAAGTCTTTTGTAAACTTGAAAGTTAAGTTATGGGTTGGCCTCTTGGAAACCCTAGCTCACTCCTAAAATAAGGTTTTCCTCATGGTACCCCATTATTCATGCTACCCTCTTCCCTAAAATTATTTTATATTTATTTTGAATGTATGTTGTATATTTACTTATCTGCATATGTATTGTTCTCCCTTCTCCCATGGCATGTCATCTCCCCGAGGACAGGAGCTTTTGTGTTTTATCTTTGCATCCTCAACAACTAGCATAGTGCCTGACATAAAGGTTTTGTTGCTCAGTCGTTTCTCATTCATGTCTGACTCTCTGTGACCCTATTTTGGGATTTTTTTTGGCAAAGATCCTGGAGTGGTTTGCCATTTCCTTCTCCAGCTCATTTTACAAACACGGAAACTGAGGCGAACAGGGTGAAGTGACTTGCCCAGAGTCACACAGCTAGTGTCTATTTGAACTCTTAAGAAGAGTCTTCCTGACTCCAAGCTCTATCCACTGCGTCACCTAGCTGCCCTCTGATACATAGTATATCTTTTAAAAGTTTAGTGAATTGAATTGAGTTGAATTGGCTCTGTAGTCACTCAGGCCCCTTCCAATTCTGAGTTTTGCGATTCTTAGAGTGAGTGCTTTATGAATGTCAACTTACGTTTGCAGAAAGAACCAACCAACATGATCCATGATGGTAGTGGTGCATTAGGAAGATTGCCCACACAGCGGTACGGAGGATGGATAGATTCAAAGGCAGGAGGGTGATTTAGGGGGGAGTCTTGCATAATCTTAATAAGAAAAAAGAAGAAATGATCAAGATACTCTGAAGATGGAAACGAAAGGGCATGGCGACCTAACGCACATGTGGGATGAGCAAGGCTTGAGCATTGCTTGTGGATCGACCATGTTCTGACTGCAGCTCTCACTCTTCTTGAGAGATTGACAAAGGAAAGCAAAAAAAAAGAAAAGAGCAGATGAGGATTTCAGTAAAGACTGTCAGTCTGAAACACGGGGTCATCATAGCGTATCACACCACTATGAAAATGACCTCTACATTCCAAAGTTAACCACAACATAAACACCTCAAGGATATCCTAACCAGCCTTTCTGCAATCTAGGGTAGGTCTGGTCCTAAGGAACCTAGGATTTGTCAGAGGACCTGTGTTTACACCCAACTCCAGTCACGTGTCACCTCTGTCATCTTGGGTAGGTAACATAATCTCTGTGGGTTGAAGTTTCCTCCTCTGCAAAATGAGAAAGTTGGAACAGATGACCTCAGAGATTCCCTTGCTCTACATCAGGGGTGCCCAACCTTAGGTTTTCATGGAAACGATAGACAATATATTTTGATTTGCCATTTTAGTGAGAGCTCTGTGGTAGCTCGGCATTGTTTACTAAAGCATTTATATAAATTTCTATGCTTGTAGGCAGGCCGCAAAAATCACACTAGGGCCACATTTTGGAGAGCCCTGCTCTAAATCTACAAACCTGTGAACTATGATTGTATGATTCATCAGTGATATTGGAAGAAGCCCCTTAGCTGAATCATTTCTCAGTTTGTAAAACCAGTAGCATAATTTCTTGGAATTACATGACGGTTATAATCTACTCAAAAGGTGTGCCCAAGGGAAATTGCCTGGAACTCTCCTATAGGCTCCACATGCAGATTATAACCCTTTTCATAAACTGTCATTAACTGTCAAAGATTTCTTGATGGTGTGAAGTCCCAAAGGGAAGAGATTAGCAATAAGAGGAACCAGAAGAGGTCTCTTGAATTAGGTGGGCTTTGAGCTGAGGTTTGAAGGAAGCCAGGAAGGCTGGGACGCCAAGGTGAGGAAGGAGAGCATTCTATGCAACAGAAGACAGCTAATGCTAAGGCAGGTGAGTCAGAAGATAGAGTATTGTATGTGATGAACAGCAAGGAGTCGAGTATAGCCAGATTAAAAAGTTTGAGAAGGGAAATAAAATGTAAGAAGCCCAGAAAGGTAGGAAGGGCTAACCTGCTTCCCCTTTGGGAGGATGCCTCACATTCTTAATGATTAACGTAGAAATCATGGCAGAGAATGGAGTAATGAGGAACACAGAGGACGTTTCTCCCCATTTAAATCAAATTTTTCCTAACTTCTGCAATATGTTTTTAAGGCGGTCTCTGTGCTGAATTCTACACTTTCTCCCTCTTTTTCCCTTCCTTGATAGTTCCTAAACTTTTTCATTATTTCCCTTATTATATAGGAAAAAAAATCTTTCTGAATGTTTGATTCCAGAAATTTAAAGCTATCGATCTGACTGCTAACTGCTATTGTCACTCTCTGACTCATTCATTTTCATTACAGTTCATGAAGGCAATCAATTCATAGTGAGATATGGATGGTGACTGTACTTGCCTTATGTATACACAAATTCAATTTCTTTTATTGAAATATATTCAGGGACCATGACTAGTATAATAAAATACCCATTCTGTGATGATCAGGAATCTGCAAGTTAGTAACTCATGGCTGTATCAATGCTGAACATAATATTTTCTTCATGTGCCTGTCATCATCAGGAGCTCTTAAAGATGTTACAAACCAATAATTTGACTTGTAAAATAAAAGAAATATATAAAGCATAGATACTCAGGTTCAACAAATGCCATTTAGATGTACTAACCACCCATTATAAAGATTGTAACAATCACTTAAATAACAAAATAATTGAACTGAAAAATAGAAGTAGCAACACGGTCATAATCTACTGCTAAACTCCTCCTTGAAGGCAGGACAGTTTCTTATTCTTTATATCCCTTATGGTACTTTGCACATAATGGGCACTAAGTAAATATTTAAAGGACTTAATACTGAATTTCTTTATATTTGATGGGCATTGTCTATATTGCATGGTTGGATTTTTAAATGTTGATGAGATTACATATACCTGAAGTCATATGTTGGGACAGCTCATAGATAGTGCTAGAACTAAATTCAGAAAGACCTGAGTTCAACTCTGACTTCAGACAGTTACTAGCTGTATGATCCTGGGTAAGTCAACTTAACCACTGTTTGCCTCAGTTTTCACATTTGTAAAATGGGCATAAATAATAGCATCTACCTTACATGGCTGTTGTGAAGATAAAATGAGATTATAATCAAAGCATTTAGCATAGTGCCTGACACATTATCATTATTATTATTATTAAATATTCTAAGAGGCCACTGAGAGCAACTATTCCCATAACCTTTAGCCTCTCCCTTTATTCTTCCATCACAGACTCATCATCCAGAAAATGGAAGAAGTAACATTGGTTACTGTTTTCTTAGGAGAATTGATGTCAGGCCAGCCTCGGCTCTACATGTTAAAAGAAAGTTGGTGCTTCCAGTAATTACAACATCCTTATTTCTTTGGGGGTGTATGTTTCAGCATGCATCCAGAGTTTAATGCTCTAATAAAAGGTTCAGAATCTAAATCCTGTCTTGAAGGTTTGAGATTCATTCAACCAGGATGACTCCAGATGCATAGCTGAAATTTCACTTTCATAATATTTTTATTTTTTGTTTACCACTCATTTTTTAAAATCAAGGACCTTGCACTAACCAATACCTACTCATTCATGGGTTCAATGAACAGATACTTGTTGATGCTTACTATGTGCAAGGCATTGTTCTAGCAACCGAATTCATCTATTGAATAATTAAGCCATGATTATGATGGGATAATACTATGCTGAGAGTCATAATCTTTGGTTCTAGTCATGAATCTTCTACTACTACTACCACTACCACCACCAGCTCCACCACCAACACCATCACCACCACTAGCAGCACCACCACCACCAGCACAGCACCAGCACCACTACTACTACTAATCACCACCACCACTACTCCTATCACAGCTGCTAGCTAGCTGGCTAGCAGTTATACAGTGCTTAACATATTATGAAGCACTTTACTAATATTATCTCATTTGATCCTCACAACAACCCTGGGAAGTGAATGCTATTATTATCCCCATTTGAAAGATGAAATAGCTGAGGCAGGCAGAAGTTAAGTGACTTGCCTAGGGTTATACAATGTCTGAGACAGGATTTGAATGCAGGGATGTCTTCTGACTCCAGGTCCAGGGCTCAATATAGCATGCTACCTGCCTTATGACCCTGGGTAAGACATCTAATATCCCTAATCTTCACTTGCTTTTCCTATGAAATGTAAATAGCAACATCTGGTCTATCTGCTTCTTAGCTTTGTAGATTGAGAGGTGGAAACAGATAGAAATCATCTTCTCTAGGCATACTTAAACCAAGGGTCTACAGAGTCCCAAGGGATTCAAGAATAGATTTTGAGGTGTTAACTTGGATGGAGAAAAATAAATTACATATTTATTTTCACTGACCTCTAACTGTAAATAAACATTTCCTGCAATTAAGAATTAAAACAAACAAATGGCATTCTGAGAAAGAATCCCTAGACTTCACATAGACTGCCAAATTGAGTCCATGCTACATACAAAAAAGGGTTAAGAACCACTGATGTAGTCCAACCCCTTGATTTTACAGATGAAGAAATTGAATGAAGTACAGGGAGAATATTCTACTTGCCCAAGGTCAAGCAGGTAGGAAGTTGTAGAAGTAGGATTCAAAGCTCTGACTCCAAATCCAATACCTTCAACTGTACCTAACAGTTATGATGAGAATGAGATAAGATTGTTGGATAATAGTGTTTAGAGCTGGGTTTAACTTACACAATGTATAGATAGATTTTATCCATAAATTTTTGGCATTAAAATAGTTTTCTACCTTATAATAATGTAAAAACTGATTATTACTGAATCGATATTGATTACCAACTTTTAAAGGGTTATATGAAACCAGAATTTTATACTAAATAAGAGCAAATGTTGAAAATTGTGCATTGGCTTTTTTTCCCTTAAAAATTAGCTGTATTCGTCTACTAGAAAAATTTTTATTCAATCATTTCATCATTTTAGTGAATTGAAATTCCCCTATTTATTAAAATTAAACCTAGTATGTAAAATATCTACTTTTTATCATTTTGCTAAATCCATGACTTTATTACGAAAATCAAGATGGCTAATATCAAAATAGATTTTTTTTACTCTTAGCTTTTCCACCCAAGTTCATACCTTTAAAATTTATATGTTACCTTATCGTGGAATTGAAAAATCATTTGATTGCCAGGACAGGCAAGAACTTATTAACAAAACCTCAAAGTCCTCCATTTGATTCTTCACCTGGCCCTGGGTGCCTCACTAAATAGCCCCTCTAGCACTTTAAAGTCATGATTTTTCCGTGGCAGAAAAATTTAGGCCCTTTGCACTATATTCACACTGTGGTTCAAAGGGATTTTTCATTCAGAGGAAGTGATAATCCCTTAAAACTGAAAGCCAGCTCTTTCTGAGGCTCATCTCATCACTGGTAATGAGATGTGTGGCAACTGCTGGTGCCAAGGAATTAATGATACCCAGTAAGTAAAGAATAGAAAACCTGGGTTTGTGAATTATGCCTGTTGTTCTGTGTCTTCTGAGCAGGAAAATGGAAAGATCCTATGCCATCATACTTATTATGATATTAAAACTATGGGAATTTGATCAGATAAAGAAATGCTAAATGAAATTTCTCCATCTAAACACTCATGTCAAGAAAGGCAATTTTAGTAGTGCAGTGGTGTAAGCATTTTGTTTTTTCTGCAATAAAGCCATCAGATCAATAAAAAATTATGTAGCAGATTATTATTACACTGTGCTCACCATAGCTCTAATCGTAAATAATACAGCAGTTATCCTGGTTATATTAATTATAATTAGAATGCAGATAATGCAGACGGTCTTTTATTACTAGAGCCAAATCAATTTTCCAGTGTTATTCAATGCAAGGTCACACAAAGTTGTTGAAGCTCTTAGACTTCTTATGAAATGACCTGCATATGCAAGAGAGGGTTTGGCTCAGCTGTGCAAGAAACATTGACTGGGAAAACGCATTGAAATAATTAGAGCCATGAACTCTTGCCTATAATGGCAGAATTTCATTTTATAAAGTAAGCAGAGCTGTAATCCAACCTCCTTTATGGTGGGAAGCCTCATAAATCTTTCAGAGAAGACCAAGTCTTATGTTTAGGGGTAAAGCAGAAATCAAAATGAATTTGTTTGGATTGTTGCTCTCCCCTCCATTCCTTCTGTTCTGTACCAATGTGTCACGGCTTTTAAATGCATAGCTGTGTATAACAATAGTGAAAAGAAAACAAAATCACAAAGTAATATACCATAAATACACCTGGCTTTTTTTCACAAAGACCCAGGCAGGTTGTTTTTTCCCCTGTGTTGTGACACCAGGGCATAAGTGGCAAACTGGGGAAGTAGAAGGTGAGGGGGCAGGTGATGAGGCACAAAATGGGGGCTGGAGATGAGGGCAAGAGGACAAAGAGAGAGAAAAGGATGTTCCAGGGGCTGATGTAAATCAGAGGGAATGGAGCAGGATGAGCTATAAAGAGGAGGGAAGAGGCAAAGCAGGAAAGGAGGAGTGAATTACCATGGCTAAAATCAAGGAGGCAAGATATCCAGGCAGGGGGGTAAGAATGCAAGAACAGTAACGGTCCAAACAAAACCTTAAAACCTAGAAGCCAGAAGGTCAGGGGAGTGAGAAACAGAAGCCATGGTTCAAGCAGGCAGGCAACCACCAAGATTCCAAAATGCCAAGGTCTTGGCAGGTCTCAAACTGGTAAGCAAAACGTGTAAACGGGTCTAATTTGGGATTCATTGCTTTTTGCCTTCTATATAGCTCCTGATTGAATAGGTCTCAGGATCAGGGCCTTTAATTATGAAAAAAGTTTGCTGAAGGTAATTAAGAAAAGAAAAATACGTTTTTCTACATCTGCTTTGGGGAGCAGAGGGGTAGGGTTGAGGAAAATGTCCTGATACATACCAAAAAGCATAACTAGGCATCATGAAACAATGGATTTGGAGTCAGAAGGCTTGGGTTCAAATCCTGACTGCATTTGTATGACCTTACACAAGTTATTTAATATCTTTGCTTCATCATCTGTAAAATAAGAGGGTCTCAATCCCTAGACTAACCCTTCTAAGGTCCCTCCCCATCTAAATTCAGGATCCTACAACTATAATTTTCAAGCAGTTAATCTACCGTGTTTCTCTTATGATAGAGATTCTTAACCATTTTTTCTGCAAGACATGGATCCTTTTTGACAGTCTGGTGAAACCCATGGACCCCTTCTTGGAATTATGTTTCTAAATGCATAAAATAAAACATATAAGATTACAAAGGAAACCAATTTCATTGAAATATAGTTATCTGGTTTTTTGTTTTATTTATGGACACTATTTTAAGAAACAACGTACTATAAAGAGTAGAACCAGAATGGACAGTTCTATGGAACTACCTTTCCATTACAAAGAAGCAGCTAGCCATTTGGTTTGACCAAAGACAAGAGTTAGACCTGTTCAGGAATAGTTGGGCAGCCTCATTTATATGCTTTAAGGCTCACGTCACCTTGGATGATCTCAAGTGAAAACCTAGTCTTACTTTTTTTTTAAATGCAACCTCACAGTAAGAGACAATTTTACTTTTGGTATAATGTGCTTTTCTGTTTCTGGGGCTCACTGGGAAAAGAATTATAAGGAATCTCAGATTCTCATCTTTTACAAACATTGGTTTCATCTGTTGAAGAGAGAACACTATATATAGAAAGATATCTCCATTCTGCATCATGGCCCTCTGTTTTAGATACTTTTAAATGACATTATGAAGTACTAGAGACTTTTTGAATATGATATTAAATTAATCTGAAAAGTACAATTTGTTATTATGAAATATTATGAAATATGCCTTTTAAATCCTATTATTTGGGAATAGGAGAGGCAGTTTGGGATAGTGTGTAGAGGACCCATTTTGGAAATTCAAGCTTGCTTCTGACATGTACTTGCTGTATGACCATGGACTACCAGGGGTGGAGAACCTGTGGCTTCGAAGCCACGTGTAGCCTTCTAGGTCCTTGGGTATGGCCTTTTGACTAAACTCCAAGTTTTCCAGAACAAATCCTTTTATTATGGGGATTTGTTCCGTGAAGTTTGGATTCAGTCAAAGGGCTGTACTGGAGGACCTAGAAGGCCACATGTGGCCTAGAGGCCCCAGGTTCCCCACCCCCCACCCCAGTCACTAAATCTACCCCTAGGCAAATCATCAAGACTCTATGGTAGGTATGATGCCAATGAAAAAGTAGTTTCTACACCAAGAGTTCTCAAAACCAAAACAAAAAAACAACACACATAAATCTGGATTTTAAAAGATAGGAAGAGGGAAAAATTTGGTGGGATAAACCTCAATTAAATATCTAAAGGAAAAATGAATAAAGAAAAAAGGCTAGACATTTAATTTTTCATTGATAGGATCATAAAATAAATATATCAGTTTCTGATTATCTTGTGAATCATCATTAACTATTAGAACACTCGTACCACCTGGAATGAGATGGAATCCTATATGTAGAATTTTAAACAACATTGGATAGAGTCTTGAAAGTCACTCAGTCTACTTCTTCAACATTATTAATCCTGTGGTCACTGATTCAGCTACAATTTCTTAGAGATAATTTACTTTAAAAATAAATAAATATCCAAAGGGACCATTCATTATCATGTGTGACCTTAAATGGAATATGACAAAAACAGAGGAGATTCGTATCTTTCCTAAAAGTGATCTCTTTTGGCTATAGTTACAACTTTTTTTCTTCTTTAATCGGACTTTAAATTAAGTTGGACTTCATAGATCTTAGAATTCCTTAGTGAACTCCGAGTGTTATTTGGACCTTGTTTGTTTGCTCTTAAGTCATGGAAACCCTGTCTTTAAATAAGCTAACCACTCAGACAAAGGAGAAAGGCTTCTTAAAAAAAAAGTTAAAATCAAGCAATTATATGCTATGATAAAGGCCCATCCTTTCCTTTGTACCCCATACAATGCATAGTCTAGTTCCTCATGGGGTTTTGTTGCTTTAAGGCTCTATCTCAGAGGTAGCACGGTATGGGAAGAGGCAGGAATTGCTATGGGAAGTACTGGAGCTTCATATAATAGGATTGGGAAATTATTTTGCGTCCAAAACATAAGAAAAAAGTCTAAAAGTGACCTTGTCGACTGAATTAACTTCTATGTGATTCCGTTTTAAAATGATATGCCCAGTATTATCATTTTACTGCCAAAAACTGGGAACCTTTCCAAATTTTGACTTACAAAATTATTGTACTTCCAAATAAAAAATTTTTAAAAGAACCAGAGCTTTTTGAAGACTTCTTTTTGTTGAATGCAGTAATAGATGTTTTGCTAATATCCTATGCAAATGACCAACACCACAAGTTAGAGCTACCCTCAGGCAGTCTTATCTTCTGGCCAGGCTTTTATAAGGTGTTTGTTTTATTCCTGAAATCCTGGAGTTTGTACACCTAGGGGTTGGTCTTTTTTTCTTTTCTCAGGCTTGTTTCACTCCACTCATGACTGCCTTTACTTTTACCTCCACCGTCTCTGTGTGTCAGCATCCCTTAGGTAGTGAAGCTTGATGCAAAATTCATCCTAGACACAAAAGGAGAGATCATCTTTCCCTGGGAAGGTGACTGATTACAATTTTGTCTTTTATTTGGTCTTCTCCAGTCTCTCCCCAACTCACCCCTGTTCCATTCCCCTAGCATTGTGACCTTCCTCAAGGTATACCTGCTGACAAAATGGAAGAGGCAGGTATTATTAATGAGACCTTAAAATAGCGCAACACTTAAAAGCTTAGTGGATGTTTTATTATTAAGCAATTGCTTTTCTTCACAAAATTTTATTTACAAGATATTCTTTACGCCTCCTTCCATCAATTTGCCCAACTAAGCCATCTAATCAGCTGCTCTTTTGCAAGTGACAGGACCTTTAGCAATATTCCCAGAATATAGCATGCTCTTCTCTTCTGTGTCAGGTGCCTGTGTGTATATGGGAGGATTAGCTGCAATAATACAATTCAATAGAGTACATGAAGAGAACTGGTCCTATGTGTCTCTGATCTGTGCTTGCTATCATCGCCACTGTTTTAGAAATGGCCTTTATGCCTCCTGGTCTCAACATGAAGCAAAGAGTACCATCTGGACACTGCATGTGAAAAAGTCGGAGATCTCTAGGTTAAATTATGCCCGAAAGGACATTCTCTTGTCAGTTAAGCTGCTATGTACTCTAGCCTGATAACTAACAAAATTATAGTATGGTAATTTTAATTGGAAACTATCCATTTTATCTTCAGGTTTTCCTCTTTTATCCCCACTGGCAACTATCCTTTGTGTTTGACTTCTATGCACTGGTGCCCATAGCAACACCCATGTGTAATGGCAAAACCATTGTGGCCCCAGAGTTTCTGTACACCAGAATTTGATAGTGACATTGATCCAAACAGCAGGATATGATTGCATAATATGGCACCATTCTGTATTTTCTTAATTTGCTGCTCTTGACTTTTCTTGGGGCTCTAGAAAGTCATTTGGTAATTAGGGTAACACAAAGTGGGATTCTGTTTCAATAGACTGTTGAATATTAACACATCTCCATCCCTTCATGGAGCACAAGCCCAAGCAGCTTCAAGTACTATAGTCAGAAATTAAATGTATATCTAATATGAAAGTTATTGACTTTATTGAGGTCCTTCATTTAAGTCTGGCAGGTTAGAATGTTTGCAAGGTAGAATCTGCATAACAATTATATAAACGTTAGCACTATGTCTACTGAGATGCATGTGTATATATTTAATTTAATTTATAATTTAATATAACATATTGCCTTATTCATAAAATGCCCCTGATATTCCTATGCAGAAATTATCTTTTTCTCCTCATGGTGGGGGAAGAGAAGAGAAAAGGCTAAGTTGTGTAAAGCCTACTAAATGCCAGGCACCGTGCTGAGTTATTGTTCAGTCATTTCAGTTGTGTCTGACTCTTTGTGACCCCATTGGGGGTTTTCTTGGCAAAGATACTGAAAGTATTTTTTTGTAAAAGTTATATCATTTGATCCTCACTACAACTCTGCAAGGTAGGTGCAAGGTAGTTATGTGCCGTCAGCACCAGCATCTAGGAATCTTGATTTATGATAGTAAGAAGTTCCCAGCTGAACCATTGGCTGGATCCAGGCCTTAGGATTCTGCCCTTAACTGTGCCACATATTAAGGTGGGTCTTGGTCTTTTTATTGTGACCTGCCACCTCCCCAAAAGGGAATTAGTCTTTTATTCAATCCAAACAATCTTCAACAGGTCTTTCTAAAAACCTGTTAATGCTGCCCACTTAGGTCACTAGGCGGTGCAGGGGACAGAGAACTAGGCCTCCTCAAGTCTAGAAGATCCCAGTTCAAATGTCACCTCAGACATGTAATAGTTGAATGTCTTTGGGCAAGCCACTTAACCTCTGTCTGCCTCAGTTTTCTCCACTGCAAAATAGGGATGATAATAACACCTACCACCCAGAATTGTTGTAAAGATCAAGTGACATAATATTTGTAAAGCACTTAGCACAGTGCCTGGCACATAGTACTTATTTAATAAATATTTGTTCTCTTCCCCTCATTCATTGCACAATAGGTCCCAGGCCTGGACCCAAAATCAGAATGTGTTCTACTTTCTAATATCAGATTTGTCATATCTTTTGACGGAGGGATTCTGATCTAACTGGCACATGAGGTTTTCTTAGCAGTTCCTCAAAGCCCCTAAGCTTTCTCTTGTCAGAATCTCTTTAGGAGATTGCCCACCTAGTCACCTGGGAGCACTAAAAAAAAAGTTACTCATGCATGATCAGGATAGAACTCTCCGACATAGTGAATAGTTTAACTGGGCTATGAGCCCCGAATGCCAGGAGAGCAGCAGCTCACTTAGTAAATTTTTCTGGGATCCTTACCAATTTGCCATATTCTCCACAGGGTACTCTATCCAGTCCATATCCAGGAATCATCCCTCTCCAAGGTAACAATTCCCTGCCCCCAAAGGGTCACCTTCTCAGCTACTAACTATATGAACTCCTGCTGAATTCTGGGCCTTCAGCCCAAAACAGCTGCTAGTTGAGAATGCCCAATGTAGCTTTGAGATCCCTGATAAGGGGAAAAGGAAGAAGACAAAACTGTACTTTCTCCTTGGTCCAACCTCATATTTGGCCCATACATAATTAAGAAATCTCCATGAAATGAGTAGCTAGAATGTGCTGGCACAGGGCTTTAATCAGAAAGTGATCGAATTGCTACAAAAAAGCAAGTGGATAGGGAAGAAGAGTCAGGAGGCATGTCCAAGATCCAAGTCTAAGGCTGACTGTGTAGGAACATAGGGTTTGAAAGGCAAAAGAGATGGGTATAGTCTAGTCATCTAAGAAACCAATAAATCCAAATAAATTAGAGGTCATACAAATGGTCTATTTCCTAATTTATTATCTGTGGCCCAATTACCAGGTGACTCTTTTGTTTTGTTTTTAATTTCTAGGATAGATTATAACACAGACACTTCTGTAACACAAAAGTATAAGCAAGAATAGTTTTATACCCCTTCCAGTAGTGTTTTTCATATTAGAAACCAGTGAGGTCGCATAGTCAGGTAATGGCTCCTGCCATTCATTCCATTTCACTCATCAATTCCTTCTTATTCATCAGAATCAGGATCAGAATGTTTGTTTCCCCCTTATCTTTTCTTGTGACTTTTGAAAAACAAAAATGACTAGGAAGGTAGAGCTAGTAATGATGTGTCGACTGTCTCTTTGCGTAACACAGTACTTCAGCAGAGGTACCAGACTGAGATTAGACCTCCATCGTAGCTGGAGCCACTGTTGATGTATTCCTCTCCTCCTCTCACATCCTTGATCTGACAGAGATTGATCGCTATCAACCTTGGGACTTGAGCCAAAGAGAGCTCCCCCTTCTGGAGAAGGAATGGCGAGTAATTAGCAGAGATTTCTGACCCCCTTGCGGGAATTTTTTTTTATTTCTTTTTTTTTTTTTTAATTTGAATAATCTCATCCAACTAAGAAGAGGCAGTTGGGGGACAAAGAGGTGATTTGTTGGCTTATGGGAAAGTGGGAAACTTTAATCTTTATCATATGAGGACAAATTGAGTTGTTATTTTTTTTTATTTCTTTAGTAATAATTGCCCCCAGAATCAAAGTACTTTTTCTCCCCCTCCATCCTTGCCTTGCCGAAAAGTATGTGAAGCTCAGAGTAAAAGCTCAATGGCAAAGGCCTACCAGAAGACAGTAAGAGGGATCAACATGGCTTTTCTAATGACCCACTGATGGTTTTACCTAGAGGAACTCTCACATCTGGTACTAGTCACTGAACAGACAACTTATGAAAATTTGGGGAACAACTCCTGCTCAAGAGTTAGGATTTTTTTTCTTTTTTCTCTTGTCTTTTCAATAAATGTTGTTCTGTGACACTGAGAACTCCGCTTACAAGTCAGGTAGTTGTATACATTCAGTATATTGAGTTCAAATGTTTTCTTAAGGTATGATATTACCTCATTGCCCTTTCTACCTAATCTGTTACTTTTAACAAATAGGTCACGGTCTTTCTTACCGCCTTCTATGAATTTGACTCATTTATTTAGTTCTTGTCTCTGGGATGAGTCCAGGTGAAATGCTAATACAAATTCATCTTCTTGAAGTAGGAATTCTTAGCTTGTGTGTGTGTGTGTGTGTGTGTGTGTGTGTGTGTGTGTGTGTGTGTGTGGGTGTGTGTGATATACCTCTTTGGTATTCTGGTAACATCTACTGACCTCCTCAGAATAATGTTTTTACATGTATAAAATAAAATATTTAAGTTTACAAAGGAAACCAATTCAATTGAAGTATAATTGTCAAAATACTTTTTAAAAACAAATTTGTAGAACTTAGGTTGAGAACCCCAGTCTTTGAGGGTATGTTGGTAAGACAGGGGGTAGTGTCCAAACAACATGGAAATATTTTTATTGTGAACAAAATAATATTTAAGTAATATATCGAAATGTTGCAATACACTGGTTGGGAAACATGGCATGAACTAGAGTTCATTTCTGTTTCAAGAAAATATTGTTAGTGTCCTGATTGTGAAAGAGAAAACCAGTCACATATTGGATACTCATATTGATTCAAATTTAAAACATCTAAGTAATTTAAAATATAGAAAAGGACACCCTCCAGTCAAAAGAAATTTAGCTGAGGGATACTTGTATTTCAAATACTTAGCTTTGATAGTAAAATACAGTCCTAGAAACATAAGAAGAAAGTATAGAATATCAAAGATATGAGGTCAAAAGGTCACCTTCTTTCTCATACTTGAAGTTTGACTTTCAATTTGTTGGGCTCAGCTTTGACTAGACATTACCACATGCATCATTGCAAAGCCAAGATACCTGACCAAGATGGAAAAGAAGGGTGGTTTGTTTAAGATGAATTAAGCAGCTGTCAGAAAGTCTCCAGACCAACATAGGATTTCACCATAATTAGAAGGGCTCAAGTCATAGTGATTCCCAAAACAAATATTGACTTAATTGGAACTCTAGTCCTATAGATATTATATATTGTTTTCCATAAGAGTCAGCAGTTCTAACATTTATTTTGACAGGAGAGGGAGAAAAGGGCAGTAGATATCATGAAAGCTACTAATTACCATGACCCCTCTAAAAGTTGCATTTTCTATTTGACCTTATGATTAAAAATTTTTTTTGATCATATGACATTTTAAAAATATGTTTTGAACTGATAATAAAAAAATGCTTGTTAAGTACCATCTATCTTCCAGACACTGTGTTAGATTCTGGGAATAAAAACACACATGCTAGACAGTCCATCATATCAAGGAATTTATATTATTAATACTAATAACAATAGTTTGCAGTTTTATATGCTTTAAGGTTTACAAACTGCTTTGCATGCATTATGTCATTTCATCACCATAAAAATCCTGAATTGCTATTAGTTTCCCCATATTACAGATGAAGAAACTAAGACTGAAAGTAATAAAGTGATTTGCACAGGATCAGGCAATTAAGTGTCTGAACCAGGATTCAAACCTCATTGTCTATGACTCCAACTCCAATGTCCAGAATAAAAGAAGTGAACAATTCTACTGCACTAGAAGTCCCTGGTCAAACCACATCTGACATACTGAGTCCAGTTCTGTTTCCTATGGATATCAGCAAACTAGGTGGTGTCCAGAGGAGGTTCACCAAGATGATAAGGATATTTGAAGCATCATCATGCAATTGAAGCAGGTGTAATTATTTAACTTCCAGAAGAGAAGACGTAGAGAGACATAACTGTCTTCAATTGTGTAAAATTTTGTTGTTCAGTGATTTTCATCATATCCAACTCTTTGTGACCACATTTGAGCTTTTCTTGGCAGAAATACTGCAGTGCTTTGCCATTTCCTTTCCCAGCTCATTTTAGAGATGAGGAAATTGAGGCAAACAGGGTTAAATGACGTGCTCAGGGTCATATAACTAGTACATATCTGAGGCTTCAACTCAGGAAGAAGGGTCTTACTGACTTTAGGTTTGGCACTTTATCCACCCTGCCACTTAACTTCACAATTATATGAAAGGCTGTCAGTGATATTCAACCAACATATTTATTTAAACAGATTAATTGAATTGTGTTGTCATGTGGCAGAGCAAGCACAATGTCCTGCAAATAGCAGGTATTTAATAAATGTTGAGTTATATTTTTCAAAGAATTTTATTTCTCTTGGTCTCAGAGAGCAGAGCTAACTGTAATGGATAGAAATTTCAAAGCTCCAGATTTCACTTAGATAGAATAGTTCCCTTACATTTAGCCCCAAAGAAAAATGGGATGTTTCAGAAAGTAGTGAATTTTTTTTCATTCCTGGAGTTATTCAAGCAAACATTAGCTGACAACTTGTTGGAGTTGTTGCAGCTGGGATTCCTACTTCAGAGTTGACCTTCAAGCTCCTTTCCAACTCTGAAATTCTAATATGCTTGGGTAGGAATGGATCTAACTCTTCCAGTATTCTCTAATGTCCTAATCTCAGATCCAAAATAATGAGATTCTCTAGGGATCAATAGGCTATTTCTCTTCCGCTCTGCTTTCTTTTAGTCCTTCCTAATACCCCTTCCCCCACTATGCCACTAAGGCATCAGAAGACAAAGAATTCAATTCATTATCAAGTTCATTGGGACTTATCAAAATAAAGAACTTGCCAGTTTGTGTCTATTGTCAGCAATTTGGGATGCTGGTCCTTATAAAACCATGAAATCACATCCTATTTGGGAATAATTAGATTCAGCACATCAAATCTTCTGGGGTTATCAACATAGTATCATAAGATTCATCCTTGTTATTTTTTGTACAACAAAAACACACACACACACACACACACACACACACACATATATATATAATAGACGGACAAAAATAATTTTGTCATTAAGTCATGAGAATAATTTTTGTGGGTGGCCTTTGTATATATTTTGTATGGGAAATAATTAGGGCAACAAATGGTTTATCATCCTTTACAAATTCAGATTAATTGCCTGGTATTAAAATATTATAGACTTATTTCCTTATTTAGAGATTTGTCCAGTAGCTTCTAATTGACCTCACTAGTCATGGCTGATATGATTAAATATAAAAGCAGTTCATTTTTTTTTCCTCTTGTCAAGTGGGAGAAAAAGAGTCCAAACAGATCAAGTTCTTGCAGATAGGTCAAATCTTGGTAGGATATGTTTGAACAATGACTCCATGTTAAGATTACAAATATGAACATTTCTCAGGAAGATTTTTCAGTATTTCAGTTTATGCCTTTATTGAGGCTTTCTGCTCAGATTATCAAAGATTGTGTCTACTCCTGCTCTTAAAAGATTTTCTACTCAAAAAAAGAAGTTTGTGTGTATATCTGTATTTGTCAAAAATAATGTTTTTTTCCTGGCAAAAAGACAAATAGCATATTAGTTTTTTTCATGAATGTTACGTTGCTATCGCTATTTACTTTTACATAGTCACTTGTTATAACTATTCTGTTGGGTTTGAAGCAGATTGCTGCTTTTGTTTTCCACTTTTGCCAAGTACAAAATATTTTAAACATGCCTTTGTCATTACAAAGCTATTACCCAGGTTGAATTTTTTTCGGTAAGTTTGGAGGGCTAGAAAAGTAATTTGCTTTATAGAAATTAAACTCTAAATGGTATAAAATGAACAAAGGTAAATTTTGTTCAGTGTTTCTGTAGAAAACTAAATTATTTCTACTTGGAAAAATATAGTCATTTAATATTTTCAAGGGAAATATAACTTTTATTCAAATGCTTTTAGCTTTTTGCTTAATATTAATTCACACATTTTTGTGATATAGTAGCATATTGAAATTAAGACTAGGCCAGCACACTGTCAAAGCAATAGTAATGTTAATAAATGGCCTGAATTTATATAGCACCACTTTTCTGAGGAGTTCAGCGTACTTCACATATTTTATCTAATTTGTCCTCACAACATCCCTGTAACGTAGGCAGGGGGCAGGTGTAATTAAAGATTAGATGTGTCAGTTATCCATTGTTATTAAAACACATTAAACTGGATCTCTTCAGTCTGCTAACTGAACCAATTAAGCAGTCATGTCACTTATCAAAGTACCAATTACTTGATTTTTGTTACATCATAATTCCTTCTCCATTTTCTCTGAAACTAATATTGCATCTTCCTTGATTTTTATATTCATCCATATTATTCCAGAAAATGGGGTTTGGGAAGGTTAGCAAATCTGCCATATTTTGCTGTGTAGCACTTCTGGTATTATTGATAAGTTATTGGCAGTGATATTTCATGGGCCTGAAAGAATAAATGATCCTACTTTGTTCCAAGACAGTAAGAGATGTATCAGGAACATCTGATTAATTCCAGAATTATCTCTAATTTTCCATACATTTATATTTCTTTTTACATGTTTAGGTATTGTTTACATATCTAATCCATAACCTTTTGGCTAGTCATGAAGTACTACCTTTAGCCAAATATTTAGAAATATCACCTGTGATCTTCATTGAAATTTGTTATAAAATTAGAAATGTTAAGTCAACATAGCAAGAAACAACCGTGCTAAGTGTCATAACTTAAAAAGGTTATTTACAACCTCAGGTAACTTTTACAAGAAAGAAGTTTACTTTTAATCTCACTTTTAGTATTTGATACTGTCTTCATTTATTCTCCTATTTTCATTATCTCTGCTTCATATTTGATGTTTTAAAATCTCTTTTGCTAGTAAGGTATAAAAAGTGATATCTTACCTATTTTCATCCAATACAACAAATATTAGTAGAAATGATAAGATTGTTAAGTAAGCTTCATCTCATTTAGTTCATTTTAACCTAAGATGGTCTGAAACTAGAGACCTGACAAAAACCCAGTCAAAAAATTCGAAGACCGGGGCAAGTTTCATTTTCCACTTCCCGATGAAAAGGAAACATGACAACCAAAGGACTACTTGCTTGGTTGCAATAGCATATTTGGGAGCAAGAGGACTTAAAAAGTGAGACACCTGGTGCCTTTTTTCTAAGCCCTTGTTTTTCACAGTGTGTGCTATTGTGCTATTGAATGTATCCTATTGAATACTTTACTGACATTTGTATGAACTCTATAAATGAAAGGTGTCTAGAATGTGCACCAGTGAAATATTTGGGGACATGCATGAAAATTAAATTATTCTGAAAAGTTTCACGATTGAGATGGAAATATATGAAAGTGGAGTTATTAAAAATAGTTACAAATGGTGCTTCACAAGGGATTGCTTAAAGATTATGAAGGTAAAAAAGAATACACTATGGAAATGGACAATAAAAAGGAATAAAAGAAAACTACCTAGTATATCAAATATAAAAATTTAAGTTCTTAAAGCCCCAGGAAGGGCAAAAAGAAAATAAAACAGGAAGAGTTAATGCTGGTTAAAAGGGGGTAAGTAGGATAATAAGAGCTTTTACAATTATATCAGGTGAAAAGAAGAACTAGCATGAAAGTGGACCCATAAATATCTTGGAAAGTAGATGAAATCAATACATTTAAAAATGGCTAAGCTCCTTAACTTTAAACAATTTTTAATGAAAAATAGTAAAAGTTATATGAAGTTGTTAAGTAATGAAGACCCTATTAATATGGATAATGCTGAAATTAAGGAAATACATTGAAAATTACTTACATAATCATCAGATTTGGGGATATTAATTGGGTGTTTCCTAATACATATACAAATATATAGACAGAGTGACAGAGATCAGAGAATGCTTAGAAAATACCAAAATCAGGAATTATAAGGAATTAATGGATATAGAAAGAGAAAACATATTTTTGGCATGTGTCTATTGAAGGCAATGCTATGACTTTGAGTTTCACAGAACTTCAGAGCTTTTTAAGAAATGTTAACTAGAGTAGTCTGATATTCTAAATCTGATCTTAATGTGGGGTCTATGAACTTATTTTTTCTTTAAATATTTTGATAACTATATTTTAATATAACTAGTTTCTTTGGTAATCCAAGGTAATTTATCTTATGCATTTAAAAACATTATTCTGAGAAGTGAATCCATGATACAAAAAAAAAAACCACTATTCTACTAGGGTTAGGCATCATGATCTACCTACCCCACATTCTCCATTTGTAAAATATAACCAACTCCTCTTTCTTGAAAATAAATAGAATAACATTTTTTAGAGCACTTTGAACTCTTCATAATAAAGACACTATGTTTATTCAAGGCATGAATTTTGATAATAGCAGTATTATTATTTATTGAACAAAGACCAAGACCATGTTCCTACCAAAAAACATGGCATTTTTCTATGAGCATTTCAAGTCACAGATTTGAATGACCAGAGTAATTAGGCTGCTGTATAGCTTGGTTTGGAATGTGCCAATTTGAATAAGCAAACAATATGTATAATTCTTGAAATTGCTTCTTTTAGATTAGGTGGTTTTTACAAAATGTTAGGATTATTATGAGACAGGATTACATTCTGATAGTGAATAGATATCCATTTTCACAGTAATTTATTCTGAGCAGTTAGCGCAACAGTCCTTATGTTTTCCAATTAAACTGAAATAAATGCGCTAAGCATGAGGTAAAACCCTCTTGACTGGCATGGTCTCACATATTTGGAACAACTTGAAGAAACCTTGGGGATGGTTAAGATACAAATAATGCAGACAATCTGTGATTTTCTCCAAACAAGGAATTTGTGCTAAGAACTCCCTCCATGAACTGGTATTTCTTTTTAAACTAAGTCAAAATTTCAGAAGATCATAGATTTAGAGTTGCATAGGACCTCAAAAGCCATCTAGTTCAAGCCTCTTATTTTGCAGTGAGGAAACTCAGACCAAGAGAGGTTAAATTACTTGCTCAAGGACATACACATAGCAGCAGATGACGAGGTTGGGATTTTAAACAGTGATAAGAGTAGAACAAAGATCCTCTGACTTTAATTCCAGCATCTTTTCACATGGCTCAAAAGTCCTGGGGAAATGTCTTAGATATATTGAGATAAAGTGAAGGGTCACATGACTGGTAGATGTCGGAGGGACTATTTGAGCTAAGGTTCTTGAATCTAAGCCCAACACTGTTTACTGTGCCATATTGACTAAAAAATATTCAGAGTAACTAGTTAAAATCAAAATAACTGACTCAGGGGATATAGCTGTCATTGAAAGAGACTTGATCTAATGCCAACATTATTTTAAAAGTCAACAGCAGCACTGACACTCCATAATTCCTTTATCAATTATCAGATTATGAAAAAAATGCTGCTTGAAAATCAAAGGGACTTAATTGCAAATATTGGTTAATAAGCAAAGGATTGCAGATTTAGATCTAGAGGAGTACAGAGAGACCATCTAATCCATCTGCCTCGTTTTATAGATTAGGTCCACCCAACCAATCTCCTGATGTTTATCATGGCTAGAATGAATCAAACCATAAAGTTCAATCAACAAGATGCTAGAATACAAAGTAACTTTCATAATCGATCAACTTTGACTTTGCCAAAGAAGCTAGGAAAACCACTTGAAGTGATTGATCTATGAATTCAGATCAGATTATTATTAATGCTCATCATTAGTAATACTATACAATATAAAATGTAATTAATTATTTCTTAACAATATTACTAATAGTTTATAATTGATTGATAATATAACTGATAGTGCTAATTTATTATTTTGTCTCTGAATTTTTTCTTTGAAGCCTATTATTCCTAACTTTAATGAGTAAATAAAAATAGGTTAAACCTCCTGCTCTGGAGTCCTGATTCAATCCTACAATTTCAAGGCTCAAGAGGCATCAAAGTGAACCACGATGCAGATAGGCATATTTTCCCTTTTAACCTAAAGACTCAGGTACAAAGGAAGTGAAAGAAGCAGAAGAAGCTGAAATAGAGGGCAGAATTCTCATCCCTAACAACCATATGATTCTTGCTATTCCTTTCCAGCTTCTTTCTTTGTTTCAATCTATGACCAATAGCCAGAGGCATTTCCAATCTTTTTGCCAAAGCAAGAAAAGCAACAAAGCCCAGAACAGACAATGTTGACCAGGAGGAGGCACAGTGTGTTGTGGTAGAAAGAGGTCTAGATGAAGAGGAGGGACACCTGGGCTCATTTTATGGCTCTGCCACTGCCAACTAGTGTGATCTTCATAGCTTTGCTTCACCTCTCCAGGCCTCAATTCTATCATCTGTAAATCGAGAGGGTTGGACTAGAGCAAGGGTTCTTGACTTGGGTTCCATGGATAGATTCCAGAGTGTCCATGAACTCATGTGGGGGGGGGGGGGAATATCTTTAATTCAATGTAATTCACTCCTTTGTATCCTCTATCTTTTATTTTATGCATTTAAATAAATTCTGTGGAGTCCATAGGTTCCCAAAGGGATCCATGACACAAAAAAAGGTTAAGGACTCCTACACTACAGAATTTCTAACTGTAATATCCCATAAGTTAAAGGAAGACTTGAGTTTGAAGCCAGTCTCAAATGCTCAATAGCTGTGTGGGCTTGGGCAAGTCATTTAACCTCTCTTTGTTTCAGTGTCCTGCACAAAGTGAAATAATAGTACATCTCTCAGGGTCATTATGAGGATAAAATCAGATAATATTTGTAAAGTTTCTTTGCAAACTTTAAAGCACTATATAAATGCTATTATTCTAATGATGTAAAACAGAAGGTACAAATCTAATCTTAATTCTATTAGCATGTTTTGAGTATACACTGTATAAAACATTGTGCTGGGTGCTGAGGAACATGTAAAGTCATTTTGGTGCCTGAACTGAGGAGATGAAACTTGTGTACAAACATCATTGAGTTCAAAAGAGGGGAAAATTACTTCTAAAGGGACCTTTCATATGAAAGATGGGATTTCAACTCAGTTATGAAGGATAAGTAGCATTTAGAGATGTGGAGGTGGCTTTAAAAGGAAGGAGAAGATATTCTAAGTAGTAAAATAATATAACAAAGGCATGAAGTCAGTAAACACAAAGTGTGTTTTGGGGGAAATGAGTAGATAAATTTGGCTATTACAGATGACTTGTGTAAAGTAGTGGGAGATTATTTGAAGAGCAAACAGTCAAGCATTTATTAAGTGCCAGACACTAGGCTAAGGTCTGAGAATACACAGAAAGGCAAAGCATGGTCTCTACCCTTAAGAAGCTCACATCTGCATAAGGAAGACGACATGCACATAATCAGGTGCATACCTTATGTATAGAGTGTTAATGGCAGGTAGTTAGGTACATACAATTGTTAATGGTAGGTATTCAAAAGATGGCACTAGCTGTAGGGAGGACTGGAAAAGGCCTCTTATAAAAGACAGGATTTGAGTTGAGTCTTAAGGGCAGCCAGGAAGCAGAAGTGAGGAGGGAGAGCATTCCAGGCAAAGAGGACAGCCAGTGAAAAGGCACAGAGTTGAGAGATAAAGAGTCATGTCCATAGAACAGTGACTAGTTGGGATACTGTACTAGGGGGAACGAGGAACTAGTGAAATATTTTAACCAGTAACTAAAAAATTAATTAAATTAATTTTAATTAATTAATTAAAGTAAATTAATCTGGTGATAATATGAAAAATGAATGAGATGGACTTCAGATAATCTTCAGTAAAGAGAGACTAACTTGTAGTGTATTGTAGCGGTTTGCGTAGGAGATTATAAGGACCACCAATTATTGGAAACAAAATTAAATTATCAGCTGATAACATGGGACAATGGAAAAAGCCTTATGTTTGTACTTAGAGGAGCCCAATTCTAGCCTCTCTGTGCCACCTATGTTCTGTGTAACAACGGGCAAGTCAATTCTTTGGACCTCAGTTTCTTCATCTATATGTTATCTGACCTCCAAGAATCCTTCCAACTATATCAGTCATCTATGAGCATGATAAGAGTAGAACATTTATGGGTCATGGTTCATTTGGCAGATTTAATTGTGTAAATATCAAGATCTATTTATTTATTTATTCATTCATTCATTCATTCATTTATTCCTGGATGGGAAGGATCAGACCTGTGATTTTCTTGGTACTGGGAACTCCTGGTGAAGAAACACCCTCTTACCAAAATATATCAGTAATTCTGCAATTTATATATCTTAAGGAGTTGCCTAGGGGCACTGAGAACTCAAGTGACTTGCCCAGTGTCCAACTAGTGAGAAACAGGCCTGGAGCCCAGGTCTTTTCAACTCAAATTACTTATTATCCACTGCTGCATTCTGATTGTTACTTCGACTATATATAACATGTAAAACAAAAAAAAGAAGAGGAGACAAGAGGGAGACCTGGGAATCCAGGGAAAGATAAAAGCCACTACTGGATTCATGACTAAATCAGTGAAGAAACAATACAGCCTTCAGATCATAGCTTTGATCACACACATAACTAACCTTATATAGAAGGTCAAGTGGAAGGTACATTGGTACAAGTTACTGACCAGCTTGTTGGCAGCTGCCTGGTGCTCAGCATGCACAAAATTAGTTGGGAAAAGTGCCAGTTACAAAAATGCATTTCTCTCCATTCTATAAGTGATGCTGAAGACCCTTTACTTCTTATGGCCCCGTCCAAGAATGTTAAGACCACAGCCAAGCTTTCCCAATCTAAGTTGTATTTGTAAGAGGAGAAAAAAGGGAAAAGCTAATATAATTGTTAGTGACCCTCAATCTGAGTTTTAGCCGTCTTTCTGTTTCCTACTCTCTTATATTTTCAAAGTTTAGGAAAACTTAATTGATTTGTTTAAGTAGAAGGAATTTCAACCACTAGGGTTCAGGGATGTATAATCTCTCTTTCCTTTACACTATTCATCTTTACAGTATGTTACATTTGCATGGAATTTTGTAATTGTTATTACAAGGGAAAAATTGAAAAAGTACTATCAAAGATACCTTTTCTTCATTGATCATTTTGATCTTCAAAACAGCCTAGTGAGGTCATTAGGTTGAGTTCTATGATCCCTATTTTATATGACAAACTTAAGGATCAAATTTGAGGGTTATGTGACTTGTTAGGGTTCATGTGCCTTCTTAGTTACAGACCTAAACCTAGAATCTGAGACTTTCAATTTCCAGGTCAAAGTTTTCTGTACCGTATGCTCCACACAGAAATAACTGGGACAACTATTTTAAAACATTAATTCAGGAAATAATTCACTTCTGAAATGTTTATAAATAGATTTATCATTTTTAAATAAATTTCAAAGTCTTTTTGGAGAATATAGATATTTTGAGACCTAATTTTTTTCTAGACTTAGCAAATTTTTAAGGAAGAGAAGATCATAAACCAGATAGCAAGTATAGTGATACAATCAATATTTTTTTTATTATGTCATTAAAGTCACTTCATCTACCTGGGCCTCAGATGTCTCATCTATAAAATGAAGGGGTCAACTAGATAATCACTGAGGGCCCTTCCAGCTATAATGAACTATTAAAATGTCTATGAAATACCTAGAAATATGATGGACTTGACCATTATCAATAAAGAAGTATATTTTCCTTTATTTCATCATATACTCTTCTTTATTTCTTGAAGAGGTATATCGATTCCAATTAGAAAAAGATGGTCATACTTCTAAATAGGACAATTAAAATTCATATTTTTCAGAGATTCACCACAAGATAGAGAGAGGAATTGGGACAGGAAGTAGAACTGTGATTTCACAAATGTTAGGGACTTACAGGTGAGGAAACTTCCTCTACCAATATAAATTATGATTTGTGCATCTTGTAGTCATAGATAATTGCCCAGTGGTTAAATGACTTGCCCAGTATCATACAGCCTGTGTGTCAGGGGCAGGATCTGAACCCAGGTCTTCCTGAATTTGAAATCAACTGTCCATTTATTAAAGTCTTCCTATAAATCATATGCAGAAAAGCTCAATGAGTGATTTGTAAATGTCAAAGCATCCAGAACTGTCCATTTCTACCATTACCATCATTGCTGTAAGCTTGATCTCATTATCTCTCTGTAATTTATGTGTGGAGATTCATAGGTAAATATCAGTTTATCAGGGACTTGTGATAGATCAAATCAGCAAGTCAAAAAAGCATTTACTATGGCCCCATTTTGTCCCCTGCCTTGGCCATTTCTCAGCAGGCTCGATAATTGGTGTGTATGAAGTCTATGGCCAGGAAAATAAAATGAATTTCATTGATCTCCACAGACCTTGAACACAATTTAGTCTCATTACCATGGTATTCTAACCTGCCTTGCAAGCAGGTAAAATATTATATCCACTCAAATGTCTTCTCTGACATGAAAATATCAGAGGGAAAATTGAGAAATATTGACATCATTCAATGCAGAAATTAATTGAACAAATATTTATGGAGGCTACGAATGGGCAGCTAATAGTGCGGTGAATACAGAGCCAAGCCTGGAGTCAGGAACACTCATCTTTCTGAGTTTGAATCTGGCCTCAGACGTCTACTAGCTGTGTTGACCTTGGGCAAGTCACTTACTTGTTTGCCTCAGTTTCCTCATCTGGAAAATGAGCTGGGAAAAAATGCAAACCACTCCAGTATTTTTGCCAAGAAAATCCCAAATGGGATTGTGAAGAGTAGGGCATGGCTGAAGTGGCTGAACAAAAACTACAGTAACAGCGTAGGTACTCAGCACTGGAGCATTTGGTGCCAAATGACTGTTTGTACTATTAAAAATCTTAGGTGAAATTTGAAACAGCTAACAAGGCTTCTGAGTACTTCTTTGAATAAAGATGAGGTTGGCTAATTTAATTTTAAATGGAATATTTTGAGGTAATTAACATCTTATATGATATCCCACCACAAATAAAATAAATAGCCTTAAAATTCATGAAAAATAATGTTACCTTTCTGGAAATGACAGGAAAGCTAGTTCCTAAAAAGACAGCTTCAGCATTTTAAAATGTCCTGAGTACTTATTGGCTGAAGGAAAAGTTATGATTTATGGCATACCTATGATCTACAGTATGATTTTAGTGTGATTATAAAGCTGTCAGTATGAGATACCCTACCTATATCTGTCTCTGTCGCAATAAATTTGCCTCATCCTGTATATAGTTACCAATGGCTATGGTTCTTTTCCATTTCTTTAAAATTCAAAACCTAATTAGAGTATTTCATACATATAGACCCATTGTATTCTGTCATATTTGTGTCATAACATGATTTTGCTTTGAGTTGGTGTAGCTTATCTTGTTTAAGAAGAGAAGTGTGCCTACAGTGGATTTACCAGAGCCCAGAACATACTTATTTTGTTTCATTAAGCATTAAATGCCTTTTGTGTCCTAGGCAATGTGGAAGGTATTGGGAACACACACACACACGCACATACACACACCCCCCGAAATAAGACGGTTCCTATCTTTCAGGAGCTTGTCTTCTCTTAGGGGACGGGAAGGGGAATTGGATAGATGTACCCAGAAAAATGCATAATATATAGACAATAATGACAAAGTAATGCAGGGAGGGCCTCACAACTGGGATAATCAGGAAAAGACTTTAAAAGGAACTAGAGGGTCCAAGAGGCAGAGGGGAAGACAAGGAGCCTGGGCAAAAATATGGGCAGGAAATGAAATGTTGTGGATTGGAAACAGCAAATTCATCACCAACAATTGGAAAGGATTTGGAGGGGGCAGGAGAAGAGAGAAGGGGAGTTAAACAAGAATACCTTTTTAAAAAAATTTGGCTGAATAAATGGTTTCAATGATTACTTTTACTAAATTGGCAAGGCTTTTTTTGTTGTTGTATATGGAGAGGGAGGGATGAGAGAGAGTGAGGAGGTTATAAACCTGGATGACTGGGATTATGGTGGTACCCTCAGTAATAACAGGGAAGTCAGGGAAAGGAGAATTTTTGAGGGAAAGAGAATGATTTCAATTTTGTCATATCAAGTTTAAAATGTTTATTAGACATACAATTCTAAATGTCCAACAGGCTGTTGGAGATGTGAGACTGGGGATCAGGAGAGAGGTTAAGTCTAGATAAATAGATCTGTGAAATACTTGTATAGATATGATAATTGAATCCATAGGAGCGGATGAGATTGCCAAGCGAAATAATATAGGAGACTAGAAGAGGGCCCAGGACAGAACTTTGGGGATATCCACCAACAATGGGTGTGACCAGAATGAATATTCAGCAGTGGTGACTGAAAGGAATGGTCAAAAGAAAAAAAAATAGGAGAGTAATATCATGTGAAACTAGAGAGAAAGAGAGAAGAGTATGTTTTTTATTAATGACTTGGAGTATTCTTTCATATGGCTGTTAAGAGCTTTTCTTTTGAGACCTACTTGTTCATTTCCTTGTATTATGAATCTATCACAGGGAATGACCTTTTTATATATGCACATATTTATGTATATCTTTATGTATTATATATACACACACAATGTATAATATCTATGTATATATGTATATGCATATACATATGTTTAGTTATTCATCTTGAATATCATAGCCTTATTGGACATGTTTGATACACAAAATTTTCCCCTCTTCTACTTTACTTCTTATACTAGTTGCATTAATTTTGTTCATGCAACAGGTTTTAAATGTTATGTAATTGACATTATCCATTTTATTTTTTTGTAATTGCCTATAATCCCTTGTTTGGTTAAGAATTCACCCTCCTAGAGATAGCTATGAAAATGTATAATCTGTTTCCTTTCCAATTTTTTTTATGATATCATCCTTAGTGTTTGGGTCCTCTATCCATTTTTAGTTTAATATGATGGTATAAGCTGTTTATCTCAATTTAATTTCTGCCAGATTCCATTCCAGTTTTTCAGTGATATTCTTCTATGTAAAATAATTCATTTTTACATAGTGTTACTATATAACCTTTCTACCTCATATGTTTACAAAATAGTGCTTTATACAACTATTAAGTATTCACAGAGTACATTTAGCTGCCTCCTTTTTAATGGTCTCCTATAATAATGGAAAACATTGATGTAAAATTTTCTTGTCATGCTGGAGTTCGGTAACTTCTTATTTTCTTGGTGAACAATGAGAGATAATAAGCCTTTTAATTTCCATTTTGTTGTACCATTAAACTATGAACAAACAAAATTATATATTATTTTTTATGTATGGTTCAAGGACTAAGTTTAACCCCTTCTACCAAACATAATGAAATGTGTTTGTACCACCTCAGCGATTATTTTCTTTATGATTGTCAAAATAAGTTCTTTCTTAGAACTCTTCAGCTATTTATCACAATTTATTAATTGTCTACCCTATAGTTAGTTGCTTTGGTCATTTGGCTTCAGAAAATGTAACTTCATGTTAATATTTTTGGTTGATAAGAAATCACACTTGCCATTAATTTTTCAGAATGGTTTGTACTTCTTCCAAATTGTCTAAGTTGTCTGGGCCCATTTACAAATGATAATAGGACAGCAAATGAGATAAATTAACAACATTGAGAGCACTTAATAGTTGGTTAATAAGAAAAATGTAAAATGGTGAATTAGGGCATAGGAGAAATTGTTTTCAAACATGATAGGTACAAAGACAAGTATTTTTGAAATTTTGGAATTATCAGTCTTTATTTGGTTTATAAGGACAGATTAAAATGATAAATTGGGGTAGGAGGAAACGTTTATTTTAAAATGTGATGGGTACAAAACTTGTGCTTTGAAAAAACTTGTTATCTCTGCTTCTTTTTCAGTAGAATTGTCCCTTTCCCCATGAACAACTCCGTTTATGTTAGTAAAATTGACAAAGTTTTAAAGACTTTCTGAGCCTTAAGAGGTCAAATACCAACTTTGTACAATTCAAGCAAGACAGTACTATGATGCTGCATTTTAGTTTAATTTACAAAGAAAAAACAGAAATACACAGAACATAACGAAGGTTAGAATAGAGCTCGTAATCTTAATTATGCATTCAGCAGTATTATAAATGACTAAAGATTACTTCCAATGTTTGGTATAATCTTACAGTGTGCAGATGTGGTTCCCTTTGGTATATGCCATCTTTACTAAACTAACAATTTCCATAATACTGCCACATTCTGCATGGGAAGCAGATTTACAGATAGGTAATCCATGTAAGGTATTTTAAAGACAGCTTATTAAAGGATTGAGGCCTGCTGTTAAATTACATATGCTTTCAATTGCTATGAGGAGCAAACAGTGTCAAGAAATACAGTAATTTAGCTAGGGCCAGAGAAAGGACTATTTAAAGTTTTGATGATAGATCCTTTAAACTTAAAATTTTTTATCAGTTTTATATCCATTCCATCCAAATACTGTGTTTTCTTTTATACAATGTACTTTTTTAACCAGCAGGTTTAAAGTACCCATGCTATAGAATGGAAATATTTTCTTAAAACCAATAAACTGAGTTTACAAGATGCTTTTCATTTCTAGCCTTCACTTTTGTCAGTGGTGTCCCTTGCTAGCAATGCCTAATTTGCATTTCTAACATGGCTAATTATTAATGGCTCAAATACAGTTCAAAATCATGATATTTATTTGTGCTACATTTTCTGCATATTTGTTTCTCCAGTGAACTCTGATAGCAGCCATTCAACTTAGCAGTTAGTTACGTATTTTATAATAATTTGCAGATTCAATTGCTGAGTCACAGTCAGTCCAAGATGATGGACAATCAACAGGTAACACAAGATTATAGAAGGATAGATAGATGTATCAATCTTAGAAAGAGGGAGGAAAATGAAAACCATAAACAAGTTTACTTCAATTCCTAGGAAAATTCTAGGACACACTATGAAAGCAATAATTAATAAGAAAAGCACTGACCCCAAAAATCCCTTATGGCCTCATTGGGAGTTATTCATGCCCAGAATAGCCTCATTTCCTTTTTGATCAGTGTAGATCAGGTGCATGCTAGATATTGTTCACCTAGATTCTGAAATTAGAAAAATTCTATTATAATATTCTTTCCGAAAAGGTGGAGACTATGAACTAAGTAAGGGTCCAATTAAATGGATCTGGGACTGCTTGAGTGGCCAGACCCAAAGATTATTCAAATCATTATGGTTCACTGTCAAGTTAGAAATAGGTCAACAATTGAGTGACCCAGAGATCTGTGCTTGGCCCCGAGGTGTTTAATATTTCTCTCAATGATTTGGACTAAAATGTCCTTGTCATATTTATCAGATTTTTTGATGAAACAAAGCTGGGCAAAATAGCTAACACCAAGAATGCCAGAGTCAGGGTCCATATCTTGACTGAACAGAAACCTAATATGAAACTCTTTTTTGGGGGGACCAAACCTATGATTTTATCAGTGTTGGAAGCTCCCTCTACCAATATATATTGGCAATGTAGTCTAAAAATGCTGCCAGCATATGTCAAAAGTAAAACTTGAACCTGGATCTTCTCAAAACCAGGGCTAGTTTCTTCTTCATGCTGCCTCTAAGATGAAAACTTAGTAGAACTTACAATGGGATTTTTTTGAAGTATAAAAGCTAAAGAAGTTATTTTGTGATTACTAAATTATCAAATTGGCTATGACACTTTTCCACAACTAAATACCACCATTAACCAGTACAGAAGTTGGTACTTAACCAGATTGAGGGACAAGGTAGAAAGAGCAGACATGTGAATATCATTGAAAACTCAACTTACACTCTTTGTACCTGCTTACTGAACATTATTCTTCAGTGGGATTTTAAAAAAAAATCAACTTCACATGTACATTCTGAAGGAGGATACTAAAGATAATGAAGTGTGTCAGCTTCATATCATATAAAGATATCTGTAGAAACTGGGAATATTCAGCATAAGTAAGAAAATATTTGGGAAGGGGGTGCAGTGTGATAGCCATTTTTAAATATTTGAAGATCTGTCATGTCAAAGAGGAATTAACTTGTTCTGTTAGGTTCAAGGAGGCAGAAGTAGGAAAAATGGTTTGAAGATGCAAAATGGCAAATTTAGACTTGGTGTAATGAAAAACTTTGTAACAATTAGTGCTATCCAAAAGTGAAATGAGACAGCTGAGGAGGAAGAGGAACTTCAAGCACATGATATTCCTGCTGTAGTTTTTCAAGTAAAAATTAAATGACTATTTGTCAGGTATATTGGAAGGAAATTCTTCTTCAGATATAGGTTGACCTAAAATGGTTGCTGGACTGTCTTCCATTAATGAGATTCCATGAAATTGTTGTTTCAGCATGTCTTGTCTCCTTGGCCAAATGGAAAGGGTTAGACAATGCTCTCTTAGTTCCTTTGCAATTTTTCTGTTTGAAGGTTCGATGAGTAGTAGCTATGTAGTAGTAGTAACTATGCTTTCTTTTGTCTCCCTCATATCATTATTATACAACAAGTAGTAGGTATTCAACAATTACATGCTGATTCGATCTGAGATAAGTCTTGGCCATCTTCTGTTATGTGAAGGCAAAAACCTCTCTCTCATCCATCCAAATATAGTGAAACATGTCCTTCTTAAGTGTTTACTGTCTATGCCCTCCTCTTACTCTTTACACTTCTTGTATGTTAAATATTTACCAACAGTTTTTGGCAGACTAACTCATGTTCTTCCTGTCAAAGAAATGCAAATCTAATTGAATTCAATATGTATTTATCAATAGCCTAATAGGTATAAAGCACAGTAGAATTTAAAAGAAAAAATGCCCTCTAACTGCTTATATTCTACTGGGATGGGGTGCAGCATGTGCCCAGAGAAGTACGTAGAAAATCTGTATGCAAACATTACACACGATTACAGACACACGGTATCTGTGATGACTGACTTTGATAGACTTGGCTCCTCTCAGCAATGCAAGGTTCTAAGACAGCTCCAGAGGACTCATGATGGAAAGAGCTGTCCACATCCAGAGAAAGAACTGTGGAGTTTGAAAGCAGATTGAGCCAAACTATTTGCTCTTTCTTTTTTGATTTTGTTCTTTTTTCTCATGGTTCATCCCATTGGTTATAATCCTTCTTTACAACTCGACTATTGTAAAAATAAGTTTAATGTGAAGGTATATGTAGAACCTAAATCAGATTGCATGCCATCTTGGGGAGAAGAGGAATGGGGGAGAAAATTTGGAACTCAAAAACTTGCAGAACTGAGTGATGTAAACTAAAAATAGAAATAAATTGAAAAAATCTATATGCATAAAAGAAAGAAATTACAGAGGAGAAAGCATTAACAAGTGGGGCCATCAAGAAACACTTCATGTAGGAAGTCTCACCAGAGCTAAGCCTTGGAAGGAACTAAGGATTCTAAGGCACAGAAATAAGAGGGATGAGTATTCTAGGCATACGAGAAATCCTAGAAGAAAAGCACAGAGGTAGACAAGGGGATGTTTTGTATAGAGAATAGTAAATAGACCAATTAGAATGAAATGTAGAGTACACAAGGGAAACAACATGAAATTAGGCAAGAGTGATAAATTAAAGCCAGATTGTGAATGGCTTTAAATGCCAAATAGAGGCATTTGTATTTTATGCTAGAGGAAATAGGAATCACGGAAGCTTTGGAAAGCATGGGAATGATGTGATCAGAATTGTGCTTTAGAAGCATAAATTTAGCAGCTGTGAGGAAGGATGGACTAGATCAGGCTGGACTTGGAATCATGAAAAAACAATTGGTTACCTGGTACAACAGCCCAAGCAGGAGGTGATGGGGGACTACTAGGGTTGTGAGAAGTTAAAAGTGGATGGATCGGAGAGATATTGCAGAATTGTAGATTTGACAAGAATTGGCATCTGCTTGGATGTATAGACTGAAGGAAACTGTGGGACTCAGAGATGACTCCAAAGTTGGAAATCTGGATGATTAGAAGGATTACAGACTTGTCAGTGGGAAAAGGGAAATTTTGAAGAAGTGGGTTTGAAGAAAAAGATGAGTTCAGTATGGGACATGAGTTTGAGATGCCTATGAGGACAGCCAGTTTGAAAAGGCAGTTAGTGATACAGGAGCTCAGGAGGGAGTCTGGAACTGGATATACGTATTTCAGAGTCATCTAAGTAGACACTGAAGAGTAAAGAGTTTAGTGGGAGTTTAATTCAGGCTTTGATCTTTATCCAATGAGAAGTTCAAATTAATATGTAAGCCAAATAATTTTTTAGAATTATGTAGTTTAGTTCTTACTCAATTTGATTCCTTCATAAGGGCTGGTTGTTTTATTAAGTTTGTGTCACAATGATAACAGTACTTTGGATGAGACTGGCAGATTGTAGAATGCCTGACATCTAAAGTGTATCATTGGTTATTAATAGTAACAAAACAAAGTTCAAGCAGTTATCTTGTAAAATGAAAGTTTCACTGTCCCCCCACCCTTGAACATTAGAATGTTATTCATATTTTTAAAAGAGGAAATACTATGCTATGCTGTGTATCTTTGGCCCGTTATTGGAATTAGGTTACAAAGCTTCAGCATCAGGGTTCTTTCAATTTGCTTTATACTGATAATTTGATGCTTTCTCTATATTTCATATTCTATTCTAGTCCCCATATGATAAAAAATGATGGAGTTTTTTTTTCCTTTTTGCTTAATGTTTTTAGTAGAGTGGGATGGGAAATAGAAAGAACATACAATGTCAAAGAATTGCATGTTCTGGTTAAAAACAAAAAGGGAAGGTAGGACTCGAGAAATACAATGACCGCTTATTCATTGCTCTAAGTTCCTTAAGAGCAGTGCACTGCAGGCTCATTTAGCCAGTGTCAAATATATGCAATGCTAAATCCATTTGGATTTAATTGCAATTTGGGGGCCTTCCTCTAAGGTGCTATCAACTGAATATTTTGCCACTGAAATTAAGTATAAGGGAAATTTGACATTTAGTTCCTTCTTTGTAATAAATGAAAGGTAGCATTTTTATTTTGAAATATTTATAGTATAAATTACTAAAATGGTATGTCTATCCTATTCTAATAAATCTGTTTTCACATAAGTGCTAGAGGTTAATGGCTAGATTTTAAATTGCATTACATTTTGATAATAAGTAAATGTCTAAGACAAGATGATTTTATTAAAGAGATTTTGGAGGCTCTGATTTCTGTCTTTGAAAAATAATAATTCACATTTGCACAAACTTTAAAGTGAAATGTGAATCCTAATAAGTAGTTCTCCAAAGTGTTAGCTAGTATTTTTATTATTTTTAAATGAGCATTTCTTTTGGATATAGTGGAACTTTTTAAAATCTTCTTATGCTGTGCTTTTTTCCATTTTGCGAAAACTTCCCCCCCCCCCATATTCATAGAACACCTCTCAAAAGTGAATAATGGCAGTGATTCCACTGAAAATTAACTTTGAATTAATGCACTATAACTATGATCAAATATTGATCTGTTTTTCTTATTTTGTGCATGGTTGCAAAGTGAGAAATATAGTGCAAACTCCCAAATAATTACATTAATTAAACTGAAAAAAAGAATTAAACTAGCTAGACAAAAGTAAGAAATAAAATTTTCTAAAGCAACATCTAATAACTCTATTCTGCTAATGTTATTACAGTATTTATTATCATCATGTACTGATTTCATTTTTGTTTATGAAGAAAGGCAGCATAAACTTACTTCTTTTAGTTGTTTTTTGAAGGTCAAACTAAATTCAAAATTATTACTGAAAAATGAAATGTAAATACCTAGATCTTTGATAACAAAGTAATTAAAATGTATGGTTTTGCCTACTGTGTATAATAAGGGCTTATATTTGATCAACCATAAAAGTTATTTAATCATTTTAACCTTGGGATACTACCCCCCCACACACACAAAACCCTACTCGAAGTTAGCTGAGATGTATTGAAGTATCACAACATCAAGAAGGCTATGCAAGAGGGCACTGAAAATTCTAATATAGCTTATTTCTGCCATAATAGTATAACAGGTTGCATGGCAACGAGTGGCTGTGGATTTTAAAGTTACTTTATCTTTATTCAATGAGCAAAGACTTAGCCTATATTTATTTTGGTAATTTTCAGATTTAATTGGGTACACTTAGATTCTGATATCCAGAAATAAGTTATTTCGACCCTAATTCAAAGGTCTGCTTTCAAGTCCTACCTTTGACATATACTAGCTGTGTGACATTGGATAAGTGAGTTGACCTCTCAGTGGTCCAGGCAATGTTCTATTTCTATAAGTTGCAGAGCAGGTGCCATACATCCTTGGTAAAGAGAGTTTCCTTATGAAATTACAGATAGTTGTAATAATTTATCAGAAAACCTCTCTGATGGTTTCACTTTGTCTTTTCTAATTCTTTGGAGTAGAGGTTCAGTATTATGAGAAGTAATGGCCATATCTACTGTTTGAAATCCATTTTTATAAAGTTAGTAGGAAAAAGTTGTCTTCTGTTAGGATTTGTTGCTCAACAAGGGGCAAAAGCTCTGAACACATTGTATACTATTTATTATATACACTTTCTTGAAATGGAAATTTATAGCTATGTATTTTGAATCCTCTCTCACATTCTGCTGTGCATATGGCAATGCTTATTTTTCTTTTCATATTTTGTGTCTAAGTTTTAGTATTTAAGTTTATAATGTTTCTTTTTTTCTTAGTGTGTATTTAAGCTTAAGACATTTTTTTAAAAGATTAAAAGTAAAAAAAGAGGCAAAAGCTTCTGAAAGAATTGTTACAAAAAGTCAATTCTCTGAGATTTTATGAACTCAGTAACACTTAGTGGCTTATAAAACATTAAACCTTCCTGTCTGTAATTTTTCTACCTTTTTTCATTTGTTTTTCTCAATAATCAAGCAATCCTTAGCTAAAATTAACATTGCTCTGAAAATCACTTGGTTGATATGTTCCTTTTAAAAATCAGTTTTATTGATGGCTTCTGTTTTTACACTGTAGTTATTTCTGGATGTACCTCCGTCACCCCTTATCCCCACCACTACCACCTATAGCCTCCCTTGTAGTAAAGAAATAGAGTTAAGCATAACCAATTGACTCAGTAATAGTGTCTAACAATGTATAGGCAACATTCCACACCTGTAGTTACCCAACTCTACCAGTTTCCTCAATCTGTCCAAGCCAAGTTTAATTATTTCAGTTACTTAATGTTTTGTATCATTTGTGGTTCATTTCACTTATGTTATTATAGTAATAGTATATTGTATTGTTCCACTGGTCCTGCTTACTTCACTCTAGATCAACTCACAAAGATCTCCAGTATTCCTTTTAATTCTTTGTCTTTGTTACTTCTTATTATACAATAATATTTCATTACATTCATATACCACAATTGGTGCAGCCATTCCTCAACTGATAGGTACCTGCTTTCTTCCAAGTTTGCACAACCACAAAATAAATGAATAAATAAATACATATATATATGCATATATATGTATGTATGTGTGTAGATGTAGATTATAATGTGTGATGTAATGTGTATATATATATATACGTATATATATATATATATATAAAACTTTATGTTATACATAAAACATTATTAATATGTTGGTATATCTTCGACCTTTCCTTATGTATTTGACTTCCTTGGGAGCATAAGACTAAGAGTGGTATTTTTGGATTAAAGTGTTTGAATAGTTCAGTGACTTAATTTTCTCTCTCCTTTTGTTTTCTTCTATATGTCATTAAATTCTTGACTGAATTACAATCAACACAGAAGCACTTGCTACTCTATTTAAAGTAAACATTTCTAATCAAACTAAAATAGAAATACCAAGTAAGGAAGCAGAAACAAACAATCTTTAAAATAAATGTCCTAATATGTAGCTACAACAGTGGTTTTGAAAGAGAAAGATGGAAAGTGTGCCATGCCCTCTCATAATGGCATTATCCATACCCTGCCTTAACAACAGTAAAAATGGTGCAAGAGAAAAACAAATATGCCTAATTTAATGTTTCCAAATATGTGCAAGCAAGATTATTCCTCTGGGAGGTGTGAATGCTGGGTAAAAATACATTAGAGTTGTTATAATGATGGTTTTAAAGTTATTTCTGCACAATACTGCATGTCAACAAGGAGCTACAGTCATTTTGGAAAGATGAAGCATATTTTCATGAGCCAAGGGTATGTTCTTTTAAACATAAACAGAAATCATCCCACCAGACATTACAGGTTTGCTTTGCTTGCACTATAGCCGTCTGTCATACTACATTTTTTCTCTAGACTTTAGTTGATTTAACTCTTGATCACTCATTTTATAATCAACAGCCAAGTGCAGAATGTAACATAATTAAAACATCTTGGATTGTGTGACATTTCACGAATAAATTCAAAGAGAATTGGTTATCACAGCTGTAGTATGAATAAATCTATTGTACAATGTTGTTGAGCTGGGTTGCTGATTGTTTGACAGGAAGTGTCTGCTCAGCCTTCTTAAAGGACTTACTCTGTTTGGTTTTTGAAAGAGAATGTGTGAACCCTTCTATCAGCGCTCTCTGTGCACTAGTTTCATTAAGTGTTGAATTTCAGTAAACAATAAATAACTGGGGTATTAAGGGAACTGGCAATTCCATCAGATTTAGGGGCTTACCACTCTGGTTAAGAGCACCTGTAATATGGAGGCTTGTGGTGTTTATAAAATAAGAATGCATGTTAAAATGCTTCAGAAATAGGAATAATAAAAGTGGTCACACATACCACGCACTTAAAGGTCAGGAATTTGCTTTCTCATTTGATTATTAAGGGCTGTAAAAATACCTCACAGGTATTATCATCCTCATTTTGGAGATAAGAACACTAAAGCTTGGCCTAGTTGCATGACTTGTCCAGGGTTTCAGAGCTAGTAAGAATCAAAAGTAGACTTGACCAAATTCAGTGCTCTTTCTCTATTTCTACAATACTATGGTGTTCTGTAAGAGTCTAAGTTATAAATACCAGGTTCTCACTAGACAGTGAAAGGAGAGGAAGGAGAGACACTGATTGTGGCCTTTTCCAGTTTAGCTGTAAAGAACACACCCAGGCTCAAAGAGATCCATATATCTCTTCCTATATTCTGTATAAGGAATTCTTGCTCAGGTATTGGTAGAACTAAACTGACTCTAAAGTCAACTCTCTTCTTGCTACAAAATATGCCAGTGAATTGGATAGCCAAAAAGATACAATGGAAGAGACTGTGAGCTCATAGATAGAGCTCATGACAGCATTTTAGATTGAAAATCATAGTTGATCTTTTTTTTAACTTGTTGCATGTTGGGATATAGAAATAATTAATTTTTAAAAATTTAATTTATTTAATTTATTTAATATTTTTAGTTTTCAGCACTGATTTTCACAAGAGTTTGAATTACAAATTTTCTCCCCATTTCTACCCTCCCCCACACTCCAAGATGGCATATATTCTGGTTGCCCCATTCCCCAATCAGCCCTCCCTTCTGTCACCCCACTCCCCCCCACCTCCTTTCCCCTTACTTTCATGTAGGGCAAGATAAATTTCTATGCCCCATTGCCTGTATACCTTATATCCTAGTTGCATGCAAAATCCTTTTTTTGAACATCTGTTTTTAAAACTTGGAGTTCCAAATTCTCTCCCCTCTTCCCTCCCCACCCACCCTCCCTAAGAAGGCAAGCAATTCAACATAGGCGACATGTGTATTATTATGTAAAACCCTTCCACAATACTCATGTTGTGAAAGACTAACTATATTTTGCTCCTCCCTATCCTATCCCCCTTTATTCAATTTTCTCCCTTGACCCTGTCCCTTTTCAAAAGTGTTTGTTTTTGATTACCTCCTCCCACTATCTGCCTTCCCTTCTATCATCCCCCCTTTTTATCTCCTTCCTCCTTTCCTGTGGGGTAAGATACCCAATTGAGTATGTATGTTATTCCCTCCTCAGATCAAATCTAATTTGAGCAAGATTCAATCATTCCCCCTCACCTGCCCCCTCTTCCCTTCCTACAGAACTGCTTTTTCTTGCCACTTTTATACGAGATAATTTGCCACATTCTTTCTCTCCCTTTCCCCGTCTCTGAATATATTCCTCTTTCATCCCTTAATTTGATTTTATTTTTTTAGATATCATCCCTTCATATTCAACTCGCCCTGTGCCCTCTCTCTCTCTCTCTCTCTCTCTCTCTCTCTCTCTATATATATATATATATATATATATATATATATATATATGTGTGTGTGTGTGTGTGTGTGTGTGTGTGTGTGTGTATGTGTGTGTGTGTATATACATATATATACATATATATATATATATATATATAATATATATATATATATATATATTCCCTTCAGCTACCCTAATACTGAGGTCTCATGAATTGTACACATCATCTTTCCATGTAGGAATGTAAACAAAACAGTTCAACTTTAGTAAGGCCCTTATGATTTCTCTTTCCTGTTTACCTTTTCATGCTTCTCTTGATTCTTGTGTTTGAAAGTCAAATTTTCTATTCAGCTCTGGTCTTTTCACTGACAAAGCTTGAAAGTACTCTATTTTATTGAAAATCCTCTATTTTATTGAAAATCCATATTTTGCCTTGGAGCATGATACTAAGTTTTTCTGGGTTCTTGGTTTTAATCCTAGCTCAATGGACCTCCAGAATATCATATTCCAAGCCCTTTGATCCCTTAATGTAGAAGCTGCTACATGTTGTGTTATCCTGATTGTGTTTCCACAATACTCAAATTGTTTCTCTCTGACTGCTTGCAGTATTTTCTCCTTGATCTGGGAGCTCTGGAATTTGTCAACAATATTCCTAGAAGTTTTCTTTTTGGGATCTTTTTCAGGAGGTGATCATTGTATTCTTTCAATTTCTATTTTACCCTTAGGCTCTAGAATATCAGGGCAGTTCTCTTTGATAGTTTCTTGAAAGATGAGGTCTAGGCTGTTTTTTTGATCATGGCTTTCAGGTAGTCCAATAATTTTTAAATGATCTCCCCTGGATCTATTTTCCAGGTCAGTGGTTTTTCCAATGAGATATTTCACATTGCCTTCCATTTTTTCATTCCTTTGGTTCTGTTTTATAATATCTTGATTTCTCATAAAGTCACTACCTTCCACTTGCTACAATCTAATTTTTAAGGTAGTATTTTCTTCAGTGGTCTCTTGGACCTCCTTTTCCATTTGGCTAATTCTGCCTTTCGAGATATTCTTCTCCTCATTGGCTTTTTGGAGCTCTTTTGCCATTTGAGTTAGTCTATTTTTTAAGGTGTTATTTTCTTCAGCATTTTTTGGGTCTCCTTTAGCAAGTCATTGACTTGTTTTTCATGGTTTTCCCACATCACTCTCATTTCTCTTCCCAATTTTTCCTCTACTTCTTTTACTTGCTTTTCCAACTCCTTTTTGAGCTCTTCCATGGTCTGAGACCAGTTCATGTTTTTCTCAGAGGCTTTTGATGTGGGCTCTTTGACTTTGTTGACTTCTTTAGGCTCTATGTTTTGGTCTTCTTTGTCACCAAAGAAAGATTCCAAAGTCTGAGTCTGAATCTGAGTCTGTTTTCACTGCCTGGCCATGTTCCCAGCCAACTTACTTGACCCTTGAGTTTTTCATCGGGGTATGACTGCTTGTAGAGTAAAGAGTACTGTGTCCCAAGCCTGAGGGGCTGTGCTGTTGTTTTCAGAACTATTTCTACACAGCCAGCTCTCCCACACCAGCACTACTCCTTCCCCAAGAACCACCAACCTGGACTGGACGCAGATCTAAGCAGGCTCTGCACTCCCACTCAGATCCACCACTTATTTCCTTCCACCAGGTAGGCCTGGGGCTGGAAGCACCTACAGCTGTAGCTCTGTAAGCAGCCTCAGAGCTGCATCACCTCCATGGCCCCGGGGGTGGTGTCCAAACCTCAAACTCCTTTCACTCTGTCCCAGAAGCTTTTCCCACTAACCTTCTCTGTTGTCTTTGGTGTTTGTGGGTTGAGAAGTATGGTAACTGCCACAGCTCACTGATTCAGGGTGCTAGGGCCTGTTCTGTCCTGCTCCTGGTCTGGTTGGTCCAGGTGCTGCTCTCTCTGGGCTCTGCTCCGCTCCATTCCCAGTTCCGTGCTATAGACCTTACCCTGCAACCATCCAGGCTGTCCTGGGCTGGAGCCCTGCTTCCCTCTTCTATTTCATGGGTTCTGCAGTTCTAGAATTTGTTCAGAGCCATTTTTATAGGTGTTCGGAGGGACCTGGAGGGGAGCTCATGCAAGTCCCTGCTTTCTAGCTGCCATCTTGGATCCACCCCCCCAATAATTAAAATTTTTGATAATTAGATATCCAATCTTTTTTCCTTATATATTAAAATACATTTTTGTGTGTGTGTGTGTGGAGCCATTGAAGTGATCAAGTTTAGCTAGAAAGAAACTAATTATCTATTGGTCTTGCTTTCAATTATGGAAGGCAATATGACTTCAATGGCAAATTTACCTCATTTGCCTAGATGATACTCTCATATTTGTTAGGTCATTTGAGAAACATCTGTATCATTTAGATAAAATGTTCTCTCTCTTTGGGCAAAGTAAGCTACAATTATACTTCCAGGAAGTACTTCACCTTTTTGCAGGAATCCAAAGTTCATTTTCTGAAGGGCTCTTTATCTGTGGTTATTTATTTGGCTCAGTTGACTAGCAAGAAGACCAAATAAAGAATCAATTTGCTTCGCTATGTCCTCTGACTGCAGACTGTGTCCCAGTACCCAGTTAGTCAAGGAACAAAGCAGTAATATTCTTTGTTGTGGAAACTGAGAGGTAAAAGTGTGAATCAATAAAAGTCAGCAAAATACATTATCCAATTAAATAAACTCAATAGATATTTACTAAATTTCTACTTAGTACACAGCACTGTTCTAGGTATTTGGCATACAAAGGCAAACACAATGACAAAAATTAAATAGTTCTTGTCTGTATGGAACTTACATTCTACTGTGGGGAATGGATCTCTCATGTGCATAGATAGGTGTATTTACTTATTAGATGTATTAGTGTAGGTATTATAAAATAGAAAGTTATCTAGAGGGAAGATCAGTAAAGACTTATAGAGGAGATTGCTTTTGAATAAGGCTTTAAAGCAGGAGTTCTTATCTGGGAGATCTGTGAACTTAAAATACATACATATTATATATATTATATATGTGTATGTATATATATATGCATATATATATATATATATATACTGATAACTGTATTTCAATATAATTGGTTTCCTTTGTAATCCTATGTATTTTATCTTGTACCTTTAAAAACATCATTCTTAGAAGGAGTCCATGGGTTCTGCCAAAGGGGTCCATGAAACAAAAATAGGTTAAAGAACACATTATTTAGTCACCGAAAGGATGGTGTTGTTCATAATTACTAGAAAAGTCACACAAACCACAATGATACCAGACCCTATTCCTTGTTTAATATTTACACACAGTAAATGCAAAGCAATATCAACACAGACACCGACATAGACACTGCTAAGAGCTGGCAGAATAAGGAAGGGCTTTAAGTTGGAAGAAACACCTAAACTGAGCTTGGATAGAAGCTAGGACTTCATGAAGTAAAGCTGAAAAACAAATCCATCCCATGAGCATTGGAACCACTTATGTATAAATGGGTGGGCATATCATATGTAGGAAGGAATTTTCAACGCAGTTGCACTGGAATAGAGACTTATTGACCCCATTCCCTGTCTAATGGAAAGTGCTTTTTCTGAAGAAATGCATGCTCATTCTAGAAATAAAGAAAATTATTTAAAGGTATTACAATGCAATAACATCCTTTGAATGGAGCTAACTTGACTAATACACTTGGTACAGCCCTTGGCATGACTTTACTATAAACTATATACGTAGATAAACATCACATTCGTGAAAGAAAATGCTTTCATGCAATTTTAAAATCGACTTAAGTTTGGGATTTATAAAAGAACTATAAAAATACAATCAGTAATATGATGCTCCTTTATTTCCAGCAACATTATAATTTTTTTTCTAGAACAGTAACCAGTGTTTGCTAGGTGCATGCAGCTTTTGGGAAGCTGCCATTTGGAGTAGTCCTTAAAATATGTTGTAAAATATTAGATACTTGAAATAATCAGAAAGAGCTCACATTCTACCAGCAATAATAAGTGCATCAAACTTCTAGGGAAAGCAAAGTCACTCCTGGTCAGTTAGATCAGACTATGGTTGATGGGTTTATATTTTTCTAGATCTTCTACAGAACAACAACAACATTTGTGTAATACCTTCTATGTGCTGGGCACTTTAGCACAATTATTTAGCACGATTAGCGCAATTATTATTTCATTTAATTGTCATGATAACCCTAAGAGGCGGTACTATTATTATCATCATTCTACAGATAAGGAAACTGAGGCAAACAAAGGTTAAGGCACCTGCCAATGGCCACATTGCTAGTAAGTGTCTGAGGCCAAATTTGAACCCAGGTCTTCCTGACTCGAGGCCCAGTACTTTATCCACTGTACCCCCTAGCTGCCTAAGAGCACAGAAAGTACAAAAATAAGAATTAGCGGGGCAGACCAAAGAAGATAGTACAGAGTATTTTAAGAAAAGGTATACCACACACATAAAACACCAATGCAGACATCTGTAGTGAAAGTTACCTGTTGAAATGCTTTGGTGCTTCACTGAAAAAAGAAAACAAAATAAAACAAAACATAGCAAAATTATTTCCTCTCTAGAATCCTTATTGCTCGGTGCATTCCTAAAGTTCTATTTAACTTGATTTCTTCTTGTTTTGACCATTCCAGTATATCCAAAAAATTGTTTTTAATCATTCAGTAAATAAAAAATTTTTTCTCACTCTTTAAGTAGTAATTTTAGTAATAATCATACAAGGAAAACTATGTATAACTGTATTATGAATGAGCACATGTGTGTGCATAGATATAGGTACATGTGTAAGTATATGAAGTATGTGTACATGCATGGATACACACAAGTGCATGTGCATGTGTATTATGCACATGTGAGTATATACGCATACATGCATGTGTATGCATATATGAGTGTGTGTTTATATGTTGTGCCATTTTATAAACAAGGAGATTGAGTAAGAAAAGAACTAAAGCAATACAGTAGGAGTCACTAGAAATGGCTTACAAAGTCTGACAAATCTCATATACCCTTCACATATCTGGGGTATTCCAGCACTGGAAATCACAATTTCTGTATAACTCTTTGGAAGCTTCTCCTGTTTAGCTTACCTGTTTGGGATCGTGGGACAAATTTTTACTTAATATTTAGGCTGTCATACAAAGAAATCTGAGTCTTATCTTAGGAATCAGCAGAATCAACTTAGGGGACGCCAGTTCCAAAAGTTATCAAAGGAACTACTATATAACCTCCTTATACGGAATATTGAACATTACACAAAAACTCTTGTTTTCTCACTTTACCTGTTTACATTACCACTCCCTACCATTATCCCTTTTCCCCACCACCATACACATACACACATACTAACAAGACAACTGGGTTCAAATTTTGCCTTGGATTCACAATAGCTTTATGATTACAGACAGGACACTTCACCAGTGCCATCTCCTGTATCTTTCTTTGTATTGGTTATAACCAGGCCTAGAATATTCTCCCTTCTCATGCGTACCCCTTTAAACCCCTAATTGCTTTTAAGGCTTAGCTCAGGAATCGACTTTAATAGGCCTTTTCTGATTTCCCTGGTTGCTAGTAACACCACCAAAATCATTGTCTATTATTTTTTTCTATGCTTTGTATATCTTTACTTGTGAACATGTCTAGTAGAATGTAAACTCCTTGAGGTCAAGGATTGTCTACCTTTCTTTGTGTGTGTGTATTACATACATATATACATATATATATATACATATATATATATGCCTGTCGCATAGTACATGCTTGGAGAAATAGTTTTATATGATTATGTTCATGGATATAAGTGTCAACACACATATATAATTAGATAATTTAAAATTAGAAATATCTTTCAATATAGAAGAATTAAAATTAATCTTAATAACCCAGTTTTGGAGAGCACTGGGTTAGATCTTAGGAGAATAAACTAAACTTTAGATGAAACATGGTTCCTGGCCTCAGAGAGCTTGTAATCTAGTATAACACTGTCTATGTCTTGAAAGACACAAATTCAGATAACTAGCATTCATAAAAGTTAATCAATAAGCATTTATCAGTGAGTAGCTACTGTGTGCGAGGCCCTGTGCTAGGTATTGAGGTTACAAAGACAAAAATAAAACAGTTCCTGCCCTCAGGACATGCATATTTTACTAGAGAAATAATGTTATATGATCCCTGCATTGGGGATATACAAAACAAAGTATTATGTGAAATCTAATATTGGAGGTATTTATACATAAGGCAGATCAGTGCTTAAGGAGAATGTAGCATGTGAAATCGGCTTCAAAGGGTGGAAAAGAATGAAGCATTCAAGGAGAGATGGAAGACATTCAAAGCATAGGAAACAGAATGAGCAAAGCTATAGAGGTGGGAATGATGGGACATTGGGGACTGAACAGCCTGGGTTAGATAGAATGTAAAGTACTAAGGTAAAAATAACATCAGATCATATGATAAGGCTGGCAAGGTTAATGTGATACTAGAGTGTGGAAGGTCTCAAAGAGCATGGGTACTAACTGAATACTGTTCATGTAGTTCTATTTTGTGGGATTAAAACAGACATGAAAGAAGGCCTCTTTGGAGTGAACATTTCTCGGTTTTTGTTTTTATCAAGAGAGAAGGAAGTGAAGGGAGAGGGTTTCTTGAATGTCATGTTTGCAGGGCAAGAACATAAAATTTTGCATAACTATGGTGGATGTAGTAGTTTTGTTCTTAGTATACAATATAACCTTACTGTGACCTACCGTTAGTAGGATATTCATTTTGAGTAGTCTTATGACAGGTGGTAAAGAGCTCCCTGTGAGCCATCCATACTTTACCCCATCTATGAGATTATAGCCTATAACTATAAAACTATTGATAAATTTGTCTTTTGCCAAAAACTTAATTTTTTGTCCCAATATATAGATACTAAAAAAAGGAATTCAGAGATCACCTGCTATATCAATATATTTATTCTGAAAGGCAGTTAAAATTTGACTTAAAAGTTACCTCTTTTGGTTAGAATAATGTTAATGAAGTTAGTGAAGTCATCTTTGAAGGTTTAGTTGGCACTAGTTAACTTTCCCAGAGAAAACCTTGCTTCTTGTCAAATAGCCCCAATCAATCTTTCTCCAGATGTCTGGCATTGCTTTTAACAAGAGACGGATGGGATAAGTGTGGATGGCTCATGGGGAACTCTTTACCACCTATCTTAAGACAACTCAAAGTGACTATCCTATTAGCAGTAGGTCAGTAAGGTCATATTTTATGCTCAGAAGAAAATTTAATAGCTTATTCTAGGCATCATTGTTTATTTAAGGAAGAAATTTTGGAACTTTTGTGTAGCCTGATACCTGAAAAAGATACGAAAGTTTGAGCTGTCTAAAACTTTCAGGGTGAAATGTGAAACTCTGCCATCTGGTTTTGGATTTCGTTATGAAATTCAAAACTCAGCCCCATTTCCAGAAAGGTCGGCAAATCTCATCTGCATTTAAGGATTTCTCGAGCTTTTAACCTACCTTATCCTTTTCTTTATACGTTGGTATTTGAAAGGTCCCTCTATCCAGCAGAGGGAAGGCCACTTTAAAGCCTCTTTACCTTAGACAGAAGACCACTCATTACTTCTAATGGCTGAATTGGGATTATCGTTGGGCTCATCATTGTAAAGAAAGAGCCATCTAATCTTTCAAAGATAACTGATATGTAACTATCAATTCATTTAATGACATCTAGATGAGGAAATCTTTAAACAGTCAATGAACATTTATTAGCCAATCAACAGGCATTTCCTAAGCACCTACTGTGAGTTAGGCACTGTGCTAAGTTCTAGGGGTACAAATAAAGGGAGAAAAGCAGTCCCTGCTTAGTTCAGAGTCTAATGGAGTAATAATAATAGCCATCATTTACATATATATATATATATATATATATATGTGTGTGTGTGTGTATATATATATACATATATATATCACTTTAAAGTTTTGTGATGCATTTTGTATATATTATATTATTTGATCCTCCCAACAATCCAGGCTATTATTATCCCCATTTCAGAGAGAGAGAAACTGAGGCAGACAGATTAAGTGGCTTGCCCAGGGCCACCAAAATAGTAAGTATCCAAGAAAGGAATTTTACAGAGGTCTTCCTGATTCCCAGTTCAGTGATCTGTCCGCTGCAACACTTAGCTAACCACTAAATATGTGCCAAGCACTATGCTAAATTCTGGAGACACAAAGCAAAAGGCAAAAAAAAAGTCCTTAAACTTATATTCCCTGAAAAGGAGCTCAGCCACCAATTCCAATTTTTAGAAACTTCCCCATTGGGAAATAGATATGAAATTATCTTTCAAACATGGCTATCCAGCCATTAACACAAACATAGTATCTAAGAGCCAAATAATCAGCTTTCTCCTCATAACAGCTCCCCATCCTGACTTTATTTCTGTTTATTATATGAAGACTTTTCCCAATCAGTCAGGCTTGAAATCTTGTAGCCTTCATTGACTCCTCACTGTTTCTTCCTTTCCTCCATACTCATCCCACCCTGTCAGTTCCAATTTTCAGATCCTAAAACACTGCCAATAGTTTCCTTGTCTCTAATCTCCCCCTGCCAATTGATCCTGAATATCACTACCAGATTTTAACATTTTTATTTTATTTTTTGGTGACTTGTCATTTTCACTGTTGTGGGACCAATTTGTGACTTAATCTTAGGGAGGGAGGTGAAGTAACTTGCCCATAGTTACATATGTGTCAGTGCCAGAACTCAAACTCAGGTCTTCCTGTCTCCAAGGATAGCTCCTCTATGACACTGCTTTTTATTTCCAGAATAATCTTCCTAAGGTATTGTTTTCATCGCCAAGATTTTCTACCACCTCTAGGGTTAAGTTCAAATTTCTTAATCCTGAAGGTCCTTTCCATGTGACCCCAGCTTACCTTTTTGGTCCCTGTCCTCACTGTCCCTTTCATGAATCTTCTATACCCCCACCCCCATAAGGCATGTGTTAGTACTACCTCAGTGCTTTTCCTTATAATACCCCCTATCCTCAAACACACACAAATAGAACGCAGAATCGTCATGTTCTTCTTTTCTCTCATCAATGAAGAGTTCAATTTCTGGTTTCTCCATGAAGTCTTCCCTAGTGATTCCAGTGGTCACTTGTTATATTGTTCTCTGGACACCATGACCCCATGGCCACTTGTTCACTTGACAAATAAATCTGTTCGACTCTGTGATGTTTCTAGAATTATTGTCTTGCGTTATTATTTTAAGAGTCAGATATTTTCTCCAAAACAAAGTTGCTTCCTTGAGAGAAGATACAGCTCTTTTTCAGTCCATACAGCACTGGCACAATACCTTATTCATGTAATAGTGGCACAATCGATAATTGGTGACACCTTTTTTTCTTGGCAGGCTGAGGTAATGAGGTGAACAAACATATATACTACAGATAGGTGTTTCTATCATTTAAAAAGAATAAGAATATAACAAAATATACCTAATGCCAAAATTTCACATGGAAGAAAATGTTTACATAATCCCATTCTTTCTCTGAAGATTCAAAAGCCACCTCAGAGTCTCTAAATACCCTAGGTTTACAGATGGAAAGGATCAATCAAAAGTGAATAGAAAATTTTTATTTATACCAAAATACCAGGGAGTTTACTGTGTTCTCAAGGTGGCAGAATTTTTCTATTCTCTCCTCTTTGTCATTGGTCAAAATGAGAATCATTTTCACCATTTTTGAAGGATAAATAATCACTGGTAAAGTCATAATGTAACATACTAATGGATTCCAGAGGTCAACCTCCATCATTTCATACTAAGTAGGAGGTTACCCTTCCTCTGTGATTCTCATCTTTTCTCTACATTATCCCATCTCTATTTTTTTCTTTTACTGTGATCTATACCAAAAATATGGACCTCAAATGGAATGCTTCATTCAAAATATATGGAAATGTAGAGTTACTATTTTCTTCTATTACCAAACTGCAGACACAGAATGAAGAAAAGAGTGACTGATGTAAAGGGGCGATGGGGGAGAATGTCTCCTGAGTCTGTAATTTAATAAAAATAGTAAGGGAAAAAAAAGATACAGTGGACTGGGCTTATTCCCCAGGAGCAAGAGCCAGAAGCTGACAATGCATAGGTGTGCAGTCAGGGCTAAATTTGAGCACTGACATTTAATGATACACAACAGTTCTATATATCACCTTCCCTATAGCTAAAGGCAAATCTTCCAAGTCTCAGCGAAAGAGCATGTCCTCTGATCAGCCAAGAGTCCTCAGAAGAGCCACTTGGTGAGATACTTCAGGTTTGGCTAATTCCAAGTACCAAAGGAAAAATCACCACCTCCACATGTACATCTTAGGATTCTGAAAGCATTGCAGTGATTTCTAAAGGTCTGCAACCTTATTTCTTCCCACAGAATATCAACTTCCAAAGGATTATAAAGAACACAGCACGACAGGATAGTCACTTAAGGCAGAAAATTCTTCTCCACCATTGCCGAGCCTCCTGTTACAATGGATTAGTCATCAAAGTAGATTATTCTGTCAAATTCACCAAGGGTGAAATCACACATCTTACCACTAGTGTGTGGAACAGACATTACCTTGATCTTATTCGAACAGATAGAGGCAGTGAGTAACTTTATGTACTGCAGAGGAAGAGCTGATTCTTTTAAAGGGAGATGTTTATTATCTAACTACACCTGCTCAGAAGCTGCTAAAAATCATATTAAAATTAATAGGACTTGAAGCCTGGGCTCTGCCATACCTTAAATCATTCCTCTAGAGATGGAGGCTTTGAACAGAGCCAATCTTTAATTTAATTTTACCTTGCATACTCTTGCCTTGATTAGTCTAGTTGGTAAACCATAAAACACAAAATAAATATTAACTAGTTTCCTTCAAAACAAAGCTAGGTGCAGAGATACCTAAAGAAGGGGCTTTATTGTAAAATATATTTTGTTTAAGGGGGTGGGTGGGTCCATCTTTGACTGGTAGCTTGAGTATCTCTAATGGATTTAGCAAATTGGCATCAGCGAACTTTGTTCATAGACAAGGTTAAAGGCCTTACAAGGGAGGTGATAGGGTTTATGAGGGAAGGGTAGAAAAGGACTTGGAATAATGACCTCAGGCAGAAGATGAAAGCCCATATGTAGCAGGTGACAGTTGCTAGGAGGTAGCTTGGTTGCTCAGTAGATAAAGCCTGACCTGGTGTCAGGAAGACCTGAATTCAAATCCAGCCTGAGACACTTATTGCTAGCTGTGTGACCCTGGGCAAGTCATTTAACTTCACTCAGCCTCAGTTTTCTTGTCTTTAAATGGGGTTGATGACAGCAACTACTTCCCAGGATTGTGAGGATAAAATGAGATAATCTTTGTAAAGTACTTTGCAAATTTTTAAAAGCTATGAAGTTCAGGGAGTGAGGAGGGAAGTGAATTTCCAGGTGGTTAGTGGAGACACTGAAAAGGAGATAAACACACTCCATCCAGGAAAAATGGCAGAGTTGATCTGATCATAGTTCTAGAATCAGGGACAACTGTGTAGTGCAGTAGATAGTAGTGCTAGCCCTACAGTCAGGAAGATCTGAGTTCAAATCCAGATTCACTTATTAGCTGTGTGACCTTGGGCAAGTCGCTTAACCCTGTTTGCCTTGTTTTCTCACCTGTAAAATGAGCTGGAGAAGGAAATTGCGGACCTCTGCAGTATCATTGTCAAGAAAACCCCAAATGGGGTCACAAAGAATCAGACATAACTAAAATGACTGAACAATAATTAGAATCAGAAGGGGAAGGAAGGAAGGTGATTGGGGGAGGAAGCTGTGCAGCGGAAGGCCAGAGAGTAAGGAATAAAATAAAGCATGTCTTTGGCTTTCTTAAAATAATGGAGGAGGAGAGGCAATCACCAATCAGGTTGTGTGTGTTTGGGGCAGAAGTGGAGGAGAAGAGGTAAGAGCAAGCAGAAATTCAAGAGATTAAAGAGTTAGAAACTTCCAGGTTTATATAAATCATTTCTATTTATAATAGCACTTTGAGATTGCAAACCTCTCTCATATCTATCATCTCTCTGGTTTAATACTAAATCCCTCTGAGGAAGTGGTAGACAATACTATCCCCTTTCAGTCAACCAACAATAAATAAATATCCCAAAGTTTATTTAGTATTTACTATGTGCCAAGCACTTTGCTAAGCTCCGGAGGTGCACAGACAAAATCGAAAACAGTCCCTGACCTCAAAGAGTTTATAGTTTAGCCAAGGGTGACAAGGCAGTTATATACATATGACTATATATAAATAGATACAAGGTGATTTAAGGTTTGGAAGTGCTGAGGAGAGAGAAAGACACTACCATGGATGAAGACATGAAGGTTCAGAAAAATTACGTGACATATTCATAATCATGCAGCCAGTTCAAGTCAAAATCAAGACTAGAACCCAGGTCCTCTATATCCTAGCATGGGCCTCTCTCCATCATCCCATGGTGAGAATACCATATAAGCATAGTGACAGATAATCTTATTCCAGGAGACAGCATATGCAAGAGAAAGAACCTGGCTTGTGGAGTCAGAAGGGGGAAATGGGCTGGTTTTGATCATGAAAGCTGGAAAGGACCTTGTAAGCATTCGTTTCACAGATGAGAAACTGAGACACAAAAATACGAAGGGACTTGCCCAAAATCACACTGAGGAAAAGGTAAGGATCCAAACTAGGCTCTCCAACTCTAATTCTAGCACTGTTTCAACTGTATGACACTTCCTCTTTTTCCCACCTCTAATAATCACTGATGCAAATCAATTAATCTCTAAAGGCCTTTACCTGAGTTGGACTAGATAATGATAATAATGATATTTAGAGGGCTTTAATGTCTGCAAAGTATTTTTTAAACATTATCCCATTTTATCATTGGAAGAACCTTAGGAAGCAGGTGCTATAATTATCAACTGGGGCGGACCACAGTTAAGTGACTTGCTCAGAGTCACAAAGCTAGTAAGTGTCTCAGTCTAGATTTGAATTCAGATCATGCTGACTCTAGGTCCAGCACTCTAACAATCAGGCAAGTCCTGAATTGGAACACTTCCTCACTATATCCCACCATTTTTACTTGAGACCAGGATTGTTTTGATTGCCTTGTTTTATTTATGAAACTTGTATAAAACTGATGCCTTGAAAAAAAAAGAGTGGAGGTGGTTCTGCTTCTCACCTGACAGTTATGACCTCTTCTGTCAGTTTTCAGTTCATAAAATTGAAGTCTTTGAAAAATTGTCCATAAATAGGGTCATAGACTTCAAGCTGGAAAGGACCTGAGAGGTCATCGAGTCCAGCCCTTTAATTTTACAGATGAAAAAACTGAGACCCAAGCAATTTAAATGACCTAACCAGGGTCATGCAAATGGTGTCAGAGGTGGGATGTGAAGTCAGGTATTCCTGACTTCAGGTACAAAGCTTCAGATACATGCTGCCTCACAGTAATATTGGTAGACTTCATGAATAAAAATGTAATACACAGGATGGAAAAGGTAACATCACCACTGAATTCTCTGCAGTTGAGAATACACAGAGGATCCATGTTTAGTTTGTGGTAGCACATTCTAGAAGAAATATCGACAAATTGGAGTATGTCCTGAGGAGGACAATTAGGTTGGTGAGGAGACTCAAAATACTACCATATAAAAAGGAATGATCAAGTAACCCTGAGGTCTTTTGTTTGGAGATGATAAAACAGGAAAAACATGATCACTCCCTTCAAAAAGCTGACATGATATATGAAAGCTAATTTGAACTTCATTCCTTTAAAGTAGATCAGTTGATAAAAATTCATTAAATACTTACTATGTGCTAGGCATTTTTTTTTCTAAATTATGGAAATATTTTAAAAGGGGGAGGAAACAAAGTCTTGTTTGTTGATAGAACACTGTCCTAAGGGAGCTCACATTCTATTGGAAGAGACAAAGATAAAGATAACTAGGGGCATATGAGATAAATACAGAGTAGATGGCAGATGATCTCAAAGGAGAAGGCACTAGCTGCTGTTGTGGGTGTCAGCTATGCTGTGCTAGGCACAAAGCAATATAGGAAGATAAGGAGACATGGCCCCTAAACACATGGCATTTCTCGTATTGACTTATTCTGCTTTGCTATAGGCGGCAAAACTAAGATTGATGGATGGAAATTACATGAAGACAGTACCTTTGATACTTACTAGCTGTATAACCCTGGACAGGTCTCTGAAACTCAGTTTCCTCATCTGTAAAATGATTTTACTGGATTAGATGGCTTCTAAGATCCCTTCCAGCTCTAACTATATGCTCTTATGATCCTATATAAACTTCACAATTAGAACTATCTGAAAACTGAATGTGTTATCTCAATATGTAATAAATCTTGTCCCTTGATATTCAGACATATTCTCTTTTTTGGTGGGGGGGAGGCAAGGCAGTTGGGGTTAAGGGACTTGCCCAAAGTCACACAGCTAGTAAGTGTCAAGTGTCTGAGGCCAGATTTGAACTCAGGTCCTCCTTACTCCAGGGCTGTTGCTCTATTCACTGCACCACCTCCTGGGGGGCGGGGTGTGGGCAGGAACTTGGACTTGGAATAAGAAGATGTAGGTTCAACTCATGCTCTGACACTGCTTACCAATCTGACCTTGGACAAATCACTATCTCTTTTAGCTTTAGTATCCTAATGTATAAAATGTATATAATAGGATAATAGGAAAGAGGGAAGGGAAGGGAAGGGAAGGGAAGGGAAGGGAAGGGAAGGGAAGGGAAGGGAAGGGAAGGGAAGGGAAGGGAAGGGAAGGGAAGGGAAGGGAAGGGAAGGCAAAGGGAAAAGGACTGGGAAAGGAATAAAAATACTTGTACTTCCTACCTCATAAGAATTAATGTGAGGAAAGCACTTTGCAACTTTAGAGTACCAAATAAATTCATATTCCTGTTGTCAGGAATTTGTGATTTATCTTTCCTAATTTGAGACTCTGTGATTCTATGAAAATAATTTGATTTTTTACCTTATACTTTGAACTATGCTCTACTCTTTGGAGTTACAGAAGTATGTAATATGATCCTTGCTCACATAAAATTTAGTTCAGGGCAGATATACACACATGAAATAATTTATAAGTGCATTGAATCAGTAATCATGCTAAACGGTGAAGTGATAGTTGGTCACAGTATAATAATATCATAGAAGACAGAGTATTCGCTACTTGACACTTGTGACATGAAGTTTTAAAGTACTAAGATATGTATTTCGACAGTAGTATTAATGGTAGTAGTAGTGGTATTAAAAAGGGGGCAGGAGGATCATCATTTTTCAGAAGACTGAAATAACTGGGTTGACCAAAAATGAGTGCCATGTAGAAAGAACTGCCAGAGACTGCAACAAGATACTGGTTTTATGACTTACTTAACATGTGACTAAAACAAATGAGAGTTCCTGTAAGAAAGGGAAGTATCATTAGGCTAAGGCCCTTTGAATCATTCTTTCCTATGTTATGTTGATAGCTTCTTGAAGTTCTAAGAAATGAGTTTAATGCCAACAGTTTTTAAAATTTTTCCCCCAAACCCCATCACTTTTGCAATTAAGTAGATAAAATATCTTTCAAAAACATAGGTTGTAGTTTGCTATGAAAATAGGAACCATGTTGGTTTAAACTATACCTTGATTTTCTTGAGAGAACTATAATCATCATCATAGATCATATTTATGTAATGCATTAATGTTGACAAATCTCTTTATATGTGTTACCCCATTTGGTTTTATCAACAACTCTAGGGTGCTATTATTGTCCGCATTAGGAAATGAAAATTTCAGTTAGATTTGGGGAAAATAAAGACGTAATTTCTTTTTCTACACAAGTTCATGGATCTCTTGAAATGAAGAACCCTTTGTCTGAAGCTAACAATTAATTAGTATATAATAAGATCTTTGAGGGCAGAGGATGTTTTTGCCCTTTTTTATATATCCCCAACATTTAACGAAGGGCCTAGTAGATAGTAGGTGTTTAATAAATGCCTTTGATTGATTGATTGAATTGCAGTTCTAACTCATTAAGTAGAACTTTGGAGGTTAATGCCTGTTTTAGAAGTTTCCTTTGTTTTTTTTTTTCTTTTGGTATAATGATAGACAATTTAGAAGTATATACCAACATCAAACATAATCCTAGGTTTCTCATCCCTCATCTAATTCCTACAAAAGTAAAACAAGAAATGCTTTCACATGACTTGGTTTTATCACTCTCCTTCTGTGAACTCAGTTCCTTTCCTCTTCTAGCCACTTGCCACTTTAATTAATTAAACATTCCAAATCATGAGCATAACACTGAATTCTGCTTCTTTATCTTCTCTTGCACCCAAAATGATTGATTCCTTGTCTTACCCTCTCCTCCCTCCCAACAGAAACTTGGACTCCACCTTTCTGTTTCTTGGCTCTGAAAGTTGAGTTCTCACTTCATCATGTCAGGGCCCAGGCCTCCATACAGTTCGTGGCTGTCTCCTAATCATGTTGCTGAACATGTATCCCCCTTTCTAGCATTCCTTTATAGATTGTCTTCTCCATTAGAATGTGACCTTAAGGCATGGAGTATATCAGTTTTATTTGTATCCCCAACAGGTAGCACAATACCTATCACATATCACTTAATAAATGTTCATCCTATCTATCTGTCTATAGATCAATCATCTGTCGATCTATCTATTGACATATATGCATGTCACTTGTCTTCCTATAGTCATTTAGTATCTTTAAAACATCTTCCTTCCTCCTCTTTGGCCACTCTATTAAGCCATACTCCTATTTGGAAATTTTTCCTCAAGTTGAACACCATTAAAATATAACTTCCTTTTTAGTGTCTATTATCAGCCAAAATCAATTGAAGCATTGCTTCCCCCCCCCCATGTTTCCACATATTTTAATTTGCACATATTGTCTCCACCATTAGTTGGTAAGCTTCTTGAAGCCATGAACCACATCAATGATTTCCTAAATAAATATTCAAGATATCTTTCATGGAGCTCTTAATATAGTGAACAATAGAGAAACACTGAGTGATAGAATATAAATCTCAGGTGCATGTGCAGATAAAACAGGATATTTATTTATTCTGAGTACTGGTAAAAAAAAACAAAACTTCTTTATTCTAACCAGCTAAAGGATACAACTCCTAGTACGTGAATGTAACCTTAATATGACAGAGCTAGGTGCCACAGCAGATAGAGCACTGGACTTGGAATCAGGAAGTTGCGAGTTTAAAACCAACCCGGTGTGACAAGTTAGTTCACTCCTGTCTTCACAATGTCCTCATTTGTACAATAGGGAGAACAACAAGCACCAACCTCCAAGAGTTGTGGTAAGGATAAAATGAGTTAGTATTTGTGAAGTGCCTCACAGTTAAAGTGATAAGTAAATGCTTCATCATCATCATCATCATCATCATCATCATCTTCTTCTTCTTCTTCTTCCTCTTCTTCTCCTCCTCCTCCTCCTCTTCCTCTTCCTCCTCTTCCTCTTCCTCCTCCTCCTCCTCTTCCTCCTCCTCCTCCTCTTCCTCCTCCTCTTTCTCCTTCTTCTTCTTCTTCTCCTCCTCCTCCTTCTCCTTCTCCTCTTCCTCCTCCTCCTTCTCCTTCTTCTTCTTCTCCTCCTTCCTCTTCTCCTCCTCCTTTTCCTTCTCCTTCTCCTCCTTCTCCTTCCTATTATTGTTGTTCTTGTTATTTTTATCCATGCATCAATGGGATTCAGATAGTCTGATAAAAGTGACCCATAGTAACATAAAGGCAGTGAGGTGGCACAGATCCCCAGGCCTGTAGTCAGGAAGACCGGAGTTCAAATCTGGCCTCGGACACTTACTAGCTGTATAACCCTGGGGAAGTCACTTCACCCTGTTTGCCTAAGTTTCCTCAGAGCTAGAGAAGGAAGTGGCAAACTACTCCAGTACTTTTGACAAGAAAACCCCAAATGGGGTCACAAAGAGTTGGACATGACTATAACAACTGAACAACCACAACAAAATAGTAACATAAACATATACACATATAGTGACATATAGACACATTTATGTTATTATAGATCACTTTTATCAGACTATCCCTGAATAATATATGTGTGTGTGTGTATATATATATATATGTATATACACACACATACACATGCATATGTACAAAAATGTGTATATAGAGATATTAATGGTTTTCAGGAATTAATGGTATTCAGGAATATGTATATCTGTATGGGCATATGTGTGCATGTATGTGTGTATACATGGTATTCAAGAATAGTCTGATACAAATGACCCATAGTAACATAAATACATATATAGATATATATCGTAACATACATAAACACATACACATATATGTATATACATATACACATATACATACATATATATTATATATAATATATATTACCATGAGTCACTTTTATAAAACTTTCCCTGAATACCATTAAGACCTGGATTTTATACATATGTGTGTATGTGTGTATGTGTATATATGTATATGTCTGTATGTGTGTATATATGTATATACGCATATATACATATATGCGCACACACAGAGACATATACATATATACATGTTGTGCATATATGCGACACATAATCATATACAATATAGGAATACATGTATTTATATACTGTATATCATATATAGTATGTATATATGTATGTTATATGTGATATATTATGTGTATATATGTATGTGTATATATACACACACACACACACACATATATATATATATATATATATATATATATATATATATATATATATATATAATATGTACGTGTGTGTGTATATATATGTGTGTGCAGGGACTCCCATTGCTATTTTAAGCCTTCATCTAGACATACCGATGATCTCTTTCTGACCTATTCAGCTCCCTTGGGTCCATTTCATACACAGAAAAGCTGTTTACCAGGAATTCTTTGCTCTGGAAAAGCATTGCTCCTGAGGAGGGAAAAGGGGCTTCTCTAACCCTAGTGGTCTTTTTACATTGTCCCAGATGGGTTGTTCATGTGTTCATGATGTCTTAACCATCTTAGTCCTTTCTTCTGTACATTATTGTAATGGATTCTGTCTCTGTTGTTGCTCTCTAAAATATTCAGGATATTAAAGCCCTGAAGGAAAAAAAAAGCAAAAGAAAAACATCTTGTTCTTTTTAGAACTCAGAGCAATACCTAAACTTTTTTTTAAGCTGGCTACAGAATAAATGCTGCCTGAATGAGTAATGATTAGAAAGCTTTTGGCACTGTATTACCATAGGTGACAGCTCGGAGGAGATAGGCAGGTAATGTTAAGAGGCAAGGATAAGAGGCTATGACATTATGTCTGGAGGGTTAAGGACTCACAGTCAAAGCTTGAACTGCTATTACTGGATCAATACTTCTCAGTTCAACACTTATCTTGACTACTGGTTAGAGGCTTTTGTAGATATGAACACTGAGAGAGCAAAATAAAACTGAAAAAAAATGATTGTTGCTGTTCACTTACATGTGGATTGCTGAAGTTATTTAGGTTTCAGATCCACAATTCCTTTTTCATGGGGCAAACTCCAGTGACCTGAAAGCAGGATAAAACCAACAAGTTATGAATTTTAGTCTGTTCTCTCTTGTCC